>NC_057799.1:515882861-516186865 GCF_018294505.1 Triticum aestivum | reverse complement strand
GTTTCGACCGTAGGAGGTCCGTTTCCTCCGTTTTGCGGTACGCCACACCCCTCCCCATCAAAAGGACCCCCGTTTCGACCGTAGGAGGTCCGTTTCCTCCGTTCTACGGTACACCAGGCCTCGTTTCCATCGCCTGTTCCGTCCAAGCCCTCCCGATGAACACGACCAAGCATTCCGTTCCGACCCAGCCGGTTGGCTCCCACGCGTTCCGTTGCCTCCCGATGAACACGACGCATTCCGTTGCCTCCCCATGAACACGACGCATTCTGTTGCCTCCCCATGAACACGACGCATTTCGTTGCCTCCCCATGAACACGACGACGACGCTGTTTCTCCGTTCCGACTCAGCCATGTACACGAGCCCTGGCCGTACGTATCCGCGAGTAGGCGTTCGAGACCCCGCGTGTATGTACACATACGTGGCCGTATTTTCTTTCTTGGACCCTGGCCGCTGTACGTACGTGTACATGTTATGTGCGCGCCTCTACTATGACACGTACGCGCCTCTACTACGACACGTGCGCGCCTCTACATCCACCAGTATATATGTACGTACACGTTCGCGACCAGAATGACAATGCTACGTATGCTTTGACCAGGTGGGTCCCGACTGTCAGGCACTTCCTTGCGTGCGAAGATGTAGCTGGTGGGTCCCAGCAGTCAGGGGGGCGAATCGTTTTTTTGCCCGGACACACTTCCTTGAGTGCGAAGGTGTAGCTGGTGGGTCCCAACAGTCAGGGGGAAACGTTTTTTTCACGAAATACGGTGGCCCGTCCGGTGGGTCCCCGCTGTCAGGTGGAGGAATAATTATTTTGCACGTAATAAGGAGGCACTTCCTTGCTGCGGCCGTGGACCCAGCTGTCAGCCTCTCCACGTACAGTCCACGTCCGATGGAAGCCGTTCCTTGACCACGTTGATCACGCCGCGCTGAGAGCACCAGGGCGGTGGATGACGGCGAGGCCTAGGAAGGGGACGACGCGGAGCTGGGGAAGACGCGGCAATGGATGCCCACGCATAGAGGAGTACGAGGGTTCACTGGTTCACTACGGTATGAGGCTGCCATCGCCGCAGAATAATAGGGGGTGTGGGTGAGTAGAGGGATGGCCTGGCCAGCAGTGGGAGTAGTAGGGGGCGGTGAGGCCTCCGCCGCATCGCAGCCGGCCACGGGAGGCAGGAGCACGAGGCACGACCGGCACTGGTTTGGGCGGCTGGAGCAAGAAGACCAGAGGTTGAAGAAGCACTACGGCCGTTGGATGGACATTGTACGGTCACTGGAGCTAGAATCGTGCATATTGACTAAGTTGACAAAGCCCTCTGTCCCCGTCAACTTAGTAGGCCCACAAGTCAGCCTGCCACTATATTGGGTCCCAGCTAACAGGGGGAGTATTCATTTTTTTGTGCGTAATAAGGAGGCACTTCCTTGCGTGCGAAGATATAGCTGGTGGGTCCGAGCTGTCAGCGGCGGTAACGTTTTTTTCGCGAAATACAGAGGACCTTTCGGTGGGTCCCTGATGTCAGTGGAGGAATCTTTATTTTGCGCGTAATAAGGAGGCATTTCCTTGCGTGCGGCCGTGGACCCAGCTGTCGGCCTCTCCACGTACACTCCACTTCAGATGCATGTCGGTCATTGACCACGTTGACCAGGCCACGCCGAGAGCACCAGGGCGGTGGACGACGGCGAGGCCTAGGAAGGGAATGACACGGAGGCAGGGAAGACTCGGCAGTTGTTTCCCACGTGGAGGGGAGTACGACTGTACGAGGGTTTACTGGTTCGTCTGCCGTCGCCGAAGAATGACAGCAGGTGTGGGTGAGTAGAGGGATGGCTAGGCCAGCGATGGGAGTACGGTGGGGCGGTGAGGCCTGCGCGACAGCAGAGCCGGCCGCGGGGAGGAGGGAGCAGGCAGTCCCGCCGGCGCTTGTTTGAGCGGCTGCAGCAGGAAGAGCATAGATTGAAGAAGCACGACGGCCGTTGGATGGCCATCCAACAGTCACTGCTTGTGCGTCAACCTTTTTTTTAGGAAAGCCTCAAATCTGTGGAAAACAACATACAGCCCAGCTGCCATTATTTCTAATAATTTACAGCCCATTTGCTAATTATTAAGGTTTTTTTGGAGCCCATATTCTTTTTGTTAGCATTACAGCCCATATTGCGGCCACGGTTAAAAAATTATACGAAATGTTGCATATTTCGGTGCGGTCCGAACTATTTTTAATCCCGAAATTTCGACTCAATTTCAAAATGATTTTAAAAATAAATGTATATCAATATAAAATCCAACAAATTCTCCACGCATAAAAATTAATGAAATTTAAAATCTCGAAATGAAAAAAAAGATATTTGAAACTAATTGCCGGTTTGATGTGTTTTAAAAATGTACAGCCCATTTCTCATTACTGATGGGCCATTTTCTCGGCCAGCCGAATGAAAGCTCTCCTCGTCTTGAAAGATTTGCAACCCAACAGGCCTGACAAAGCGACTTACTTGGCAAATCACAAAAAAATGGGTTGTGGTCGTGGACCCAGCTGTCAGCCTCTCCACGAACAGTACTCTTCCGATGGAAGTCGTTCCTTGACCACGTTGACCACGCCGCGAGGAGAGCACCACGGCGGTGGACGACGACGAGGCCTAGGAAGGGGACGACGCGGAGCCGGGGAAGACGCGGCAGTGGAAGCCCGCGCGGAGAGGAGTACGAGGGTTCACTGGTTCGGCTGCGGTGTGAGGCTGTCGTCGCTGCAGGGCCTGGCCAGCCGTGGGAATAGTAGGGGCGGTGAGGCCTCCGCGGCAGCATAGCCGGGCACGGGAGGCAGGAGCATGCGGCACGACCGGCGCTGCTTTGGGCGGCTGGAGCAAGAAGACCAGAGGTTGAAGAAGCACTACGGCCGTCGGATGGACATCGTACGGTCACTGGAGCTAGAATCGTGCATATTGACTAAGTTGACAAAGCCCTCCGTCCCCGTCAACTTAGTAGGCCCACAAGTCAGCCTCCCACCACGGTGGGTCCCAGCTAGCAGGGGGAGTATTCATTTTTCTGTCCATAATAAGGAGGCAATTCCGGTGGGTCCGAGCTGACAGCGGGGGCAACGTTTTTTTCGCAAAATACGGTGGTCCGTCCGGTGGGTCCCAGCAGTCTGGCGCAAACGTTTTTTCCGCGAAATATGGTGGCCCGTCCGTTGGGTCCGAGCAGTCAGGGGGGAAACGTTTTTTCCGCAAATTACTGGTGGCCCGTCCGGTGGGTCCCTGCTGTCAGGTGGAGGAATAATTATTTTGTGCGTAATAAGGAGGCACTTCCTTGCGGCTGCCGTGGACCCAGCTGTCAGCCTCTCCACGTACAGTACTCTTCCGATGGAAGTCGGTCGTTGACCACATTGACCACGCCGCACCGAGAGCACCACGGCGGTGGATGACGGCAAGGCCTAGGAAAGGGACGACGCAGAGCCGGGGAAGATGCGGCAGTGGATGCCCACGCGGAGAGGAGTACGAGGGTTCACTAGTTTGGCTGCGGTGTGAGGCTGCCGTCACTGCAGAATAACAGGGGGAGTGGGTGAGTGGGGGGATGGCCTGGCCAGCGGTGGGAGTAGTATGGGGACGGTGAGGCCTCCGCGGCAGCATAGCCGGCCACGGGAGGCAGGAGCATGCGGCACGACCGGCGCTGCTTTGGGCGGCTGGGGCAAGAAGACCAGAGGTTGAAGAATCACTATGGCCATTGGATGGACATCGTTGACCACGCCGCGCTGAGAGCACCAGGGCGGTGGACGACGGCGAGGCCTACGAAGGGAACGACACGGAGCTGGGGAAGACACGGCAGTGGCTGCCCACGCGGTGGAGAGTACGAGGGTTGACTGGTTCGGCTGTCGTCGCAGGAAAATAACAGGAGGTGTGGGTGAGTAGAGGGATAGACAGGCCAGGGATGCGAGTATGATGGGGCCGTGAGGCCTTCCCGGCAGCACTGCCGGCCACGGGAGGCGGGAGCAGGCGGTTCCGACGGCGCTGGTTTGGGGCAGGAAGATCAGAGACTGAAGAAGCACGATTGCCGTTAGATTGACATCTAACGGTCTGACACTGGTAGAGTCGATTGTTGACTAAGTTTATTTTTTGAGAAACCTTGTGTACGCATGCATTAGTAGGCCCACAAGTCAGCCTCCAAATGTGTGGCAGACGACATAAAGCCCATTTGCTATTTTTTATAATTTGCAGCCCATTTGCTAATTCTTAAGTAATTTATTACAGCCCATTTTCTGCCCAGGACCACGGTAAAAAAGTTCAACCTTATTTTGCATATTTCGGTGGAGTCCGAACTGTTGTAATCCCGAAATGATAAACATTTTTTTTAAGAACTTATTGCTTTGCCAAACAAACCGTTTTGTTTTTGTAAGCCAATAAGACGTGGGACAATTGAGTTGGTTTAAGGGAAAACCAGTGGTAAAAAACAGCGCTGGGTGGGAAAAAACAACAAAAATAAGGATGTAAATATGAAAAGGGAATTTTATGTGTTTTCAATATAATGATACGTGTATATGAACTAGTAAAACTATAGGTAGAGATTAGAAAACGGATGTAGGACATGCGTTTCAAGAGGAAAATAGAACTGGGCTGTGTGTTTGATTCAGTAAAAAAACTGTCGGCGGATGTTGTAAGACAAAATATAACTAACGCTGGCGGGCCAGAGGCCAGTAGATACCTGCTGGATCTTTGTGCCCCGTTGTCGTCATGGGCTGGGCCTGTTAAAAGCAAAACCAACCCTGGGCAGTCTACAGCCCAGTTGAAACTTGCTCGACCTGAAAAAAATATACATTCTCAATAAATGAGAGAATTCTACAAGTACAGACTGATAACTGGGATGCAGCACGGATATTGTTTTTTTTGTCGTGATAATCAGTGCATACACTTGTTTCAAAAAAATTGGAGAACTGGGAATTCGAACAGCGGGTGCTTATGCTACCCATCAAATAAAAATCAGGTGCCTGAAAATTCGTTTCGAAACAAATGATTCAGCTTTATATCCACGTCGACCCTCGGCATAATGGTTGGAAGCAAATGCAAGTTCATACCAAAAGATCGTTAACAACAATACCAACTTGCGGACGACAAGGTAGTACAACTACCAATACCAAACTAACTTATAATCTTTTTACTCCTGGCCCTAGTGTTCGTCTGCTAGAAAATCTTGCAGAGGACCAGCTCCGCTCCTTCTCTTGCTCCAGGTCCCCGAGGTGGTACTGGTGCATCACCCAGTTGGTCCTCTGCTGGTCGAAGTTCTTGTTGGTGTGCCGCACCAGAACCATTTTTGCTGCCCATCTTTCCGGCCGTTGACCATCACCGGCAAGGTATTGCCGGTCTTGTGCCACATCGCGTGCATGCCGCACTCCGACTATATCTTGCGACGCGTCCACGTGCCCCTTTTGAACGCCCTGGAATTGCGCTGGAAGAAATGCTTCCTTAGGCCACTCAGTGTGATACCTGCAGTATTGTGGAATACCGGTTTTAGTGTACCTAGTTGGCATTTTCGTAACATCTTTGCCATGTTGCAGTCACTTGTTTCACTTTTTATTAACGGTCAAATTGTAATTGCTTCACTAGGTCTGCGTCTAAAAAGAAAACTAGAGCTATAAACAAAGGAATATGTTTGTGCAAGTAGACGGCCGATCGGTGTCTTACCTGGAAGTTTCTCAGGTTGGAGCATATGTCGTGCTCGCTGTCGATGGTTGGTATGAACAAATCGATGAGAGGCTGAAATCTCGCGCTGTCAGCACTCACTTAGGCCTCAAGGTTCTCGATCAGCTCCTGATCCGTGGGATCGAACTTGACGCCAGCCGGCGGCACCGGCCAATCCTTCTTTGACTTGCATCGGTAATTCCAGTTATATGGTACTCAATGTATGATCGATCGACTGTTTTAAGTGAATGATAAAAGATTTTGACAGATAAGTGGTACTCCAAATCTGAAGTCCAGAATAACCGAACACGCCGCCGGGATTCTTGTGTCACCTCACGCGCAGCGTGTTGTCACGTCAATTCAACGTGTGGACATGATGAATAATTTGACGTATACTAGTACTGCTACTGTACTACTTACTAGTCGTATTTAGTGTCACAATTTATACATAGGTTTAACTAACAAGTACGCACTTGAAGCCTAACTGATATATATATATATATATATATATATATATATATATATGGCTTCTGCACAACATCTCCATCATCATTATCAGTACATCCTACGCAGGTGAGTTAGGATGCACTTGATCCCAGGAAGGTATCTATCCTTCGAACCAGAGGAGTGCTTCAAACTAATAACAGTACATAATATCCAACAAAAGAGGGTAGTGCTACGGCAGCAGAATACATGACTCAGTCTAGATATCAGCACGAATCAAGTTGTGCATATTTGCTGTTGGCATGAACCACATCGCCGCATGTCGGGTTTGCAACTGCCATCCATCGCATGGAAGCTTGATGCCTTTCACACACTGAAGATTATCTGGCAACAAGCTGTGTCGACGAATCTCTGCATATGGTGATTCATGAAACCCATGGTATGATGTGTAAACACAGCCCCCCCTCGCGAATGGAAGTTGCATAGCACAGTAATCATCGCCAGTTATATGATCGATGATTTGTTGGATGATCGGATAATTGAGCCCGAGGAACAAGGAGTGGTTGCCGAGGCTGTAAACCCGCCTCCAGTTGAATACGCCTGGCCCAACGGAGTTGGGATCTTTCTCGAACACGAAGCAGCCATAGCCATCAATGTCACGAACGCCCCACGCATTGTACTGCATGTGGTTTGATGTAATGGTTTGGTCAATTTGGTACGTGCGAATGAGCATCAAATGACCGCCGTCAGCTGAACGAACGATAAACCACCACCCATCGGCTGGTATGATTCCAGGTCCTGGTATCATGAAGGCCAGCGCATTTGCGTCTGCTGCAACAATTCAAATTGGAGACCAAAAGGACAAAAATAAACAATCATATTCAGAGTATGTGTGGAATTAAGATTATTATAACAGTGACACATATCATAGACAGAGAATTGCAATGCCGTGGTCATAATCATACCCCAAGTTAAAAAAATAAGACAATGGCTTTCATATTCTAGCAATATGTCATGGTTCAAACATCATGTAATAATGAGAGGAAAACAACTATGACAGCGCCTACTCATATTCTACCATAGCACTTACTACTACTGTTCTCATATCAACTCTAAGCAATAACATGCGTTGTTATAAAAATCTTGTAAACGAGAGTAACATATAGCAATCATGATGTTATGCTCATAATATGTATTCTAACAATCATTAGATGCCAATTGTTCTCATATATACTCTAACAATAACATGTGTGGTCATAAAAATCTAGGAAATGAGAGGAACATATAGCAATGATGTGGTTATAGACATGCTATGCATTCTAAATTTGTAACAAATGAACAGGCAGTCGTATTCATAAGGTAAAGATGAGATGAGATAGAACAATTACACGACGATAGATTCCACCAGTATAGGCAGCCAATCTGTGTGTTGACCGTGTAAACGATGCCATCGTGCACTATAGCATCAGACATAAATGTTGCCTCAACAGGATTGATGATGAGCCATAACCATGTATGGCGACCAGATTCCAGATAGACTAATCCCATGTTGAACAAGGCAATGAGCTTGTAATCCATGTAGTCTTCTGATGGTGTGGGCACTCCGCAGATTACAACTTTCTGCAAACAGAGGTCGAGCCAAAAGCTTGACGCGTCTCATGCGTAGTAGGCAGGACTGTCCAGCGGGCTGCGAGGCTCGATGGCGGCGGTATCCAACGATGGAAGGGTGATCTCTCGCTGGGTGTAGATATCCACGAGATGCCACGGACTACCGGTGTGGTGGATGAGGACGATCCAGTTGGCCTTCATGCCCGCCCAGTAGTGGCCGCGCATGAAGGACTGGTGGACGGGTAGTGGTAGCATGTCGAGGGGAACCACGGCAACCTCCGTAGGATCGTCAAGTCCGTGTCTGGGCCACCTGCGAGGATCGGGCATCAGCAAGCAGGGTGTCTTGAAAAGAGTCGGCCAGTTGCAGACGAGTAGATGGTACAAAGACACCGAGCATGCGGCCAGACGGACGTTGCTGAGTAGGTCCATACGACTACAGATCTGCTCCAAGAGAACATCAGGGAGGGAATTCCAATCGCGGCTCTGCGTGTCAGTTGCTTCTGCCATTGGGGTTTTCGGTGCCTGCGAGCTAGCGGGGAAGTGGATTCGGGCGGGCGAGCGAAGAAGCTTCTCCTCGTGTGGCTGAGCAGTGAGCGGGGGGATATGGTACGCGCGAGCTACCAAGGAAGATGGCGCGGGCGGGCGAGCAGTGAGCGGGGGTAAATGGTGTGCGGCTGACGATGGGGAAGAGAGGAGGAAGAAGAAGAGAGGAGGAAGAAGAAGAGAGGAGGAGGCAGAGTGGAAGACGGGGAAGAAAGTGCATTCAATCTCAATCCTACTAGTACTACTACCAGGATATACCGTCCTTCGGAGTGTATATAGTTACACCGATGACATGTGGGTCAACCACAACAGGGCCCATATGTCAGTGAATGGAGGACAGTGGTGCGTAGGCGTATTTGCAGAAGCGTGCTCTACTGGGAAACATGATGGCAGTACTGGGTAAGGCTGATTTAGTAACAAGAACACGCTGGTTCAGCTTATTAATTACGTGTCCCATCTGCTACAGCGTGTATTGTCACTTCACTTCGAAGACTAGTTCAGTAGTTCTCTCTGATCGAGATGGGGAATAATGGATCGCGAGGACTTCCTTTCTACAGTATCCCTATGCCTCTATGCTCACTTCACTCATTTTGCTCCGTACCTAGTACTTGTTGAAATCTGTAGAAAGACAAATACTCCGTATTTGGGAACAGAGGGAGGCTTTTACTCCGTACTATTTGGGAACAGAGGGAGTATCACCATATGGAGGGAACAGAGGAAGCTTGAAATATGAACATGTCAATGGGAGGGAGTAAGCCCCATGCATGCATGCATGCATGCATGCATGCAACATGCAACACTCACACGTACACATGGATGCACGCAACACTCACGCACCCATGCGCACACAGCACACGACGCAACACACACGCTCACGCTCAAGTGCTCAACCTACTCCCTACGTCCGTGAAAGACTGTACATTTAGAGATTTACACATTTACCAGGGCATAATTAACGCCCAAAAGTAGCTGACTTATGTGTGCATGTGACCATTGAGATAAGAAGATTAAATGAAGGCTGTTGCATGCTGTAATTAAGGATAGACATGTAGCCTATACCTATAGCACAAGTTGGTGCGTTAGTCAATCAATATCGATTTAGATTAAAGGCTAAATGCATTGGAAGTGTAGATGTACATCATGTACTACACTCTTTGTTATATAGCCGATGTACACTCTTTGTTGGAAGACCGAGGGAGGACACGTGCATGCACTCACATACACAGCCAGGGCGGTTCGCGCGCAAGGGTTGGACTCGTGTCGCACCTGCGCAAAGTTTTGTTTAACAGATTTCTTTGCTCTGCCAACTGACAGGTGGGACCCACAAACCAGGTGACAATTTAACATGTCAACAAAGTGCCACGTTGACTATGTGGCCAGTCAGTAGGGTGCAATACGGTGCTCTATGATGAGCTAGTGATCGTATAATCGCCGCAAAACTATATGTAGTGACCGTAAAGAGCGTATTGTTACATACGTTGACCGACAGTGTATTTTTCTCGTTTGAAATCAAGCCGTATTAATCGGAAAGGACGCAGTATGGACTACTACTACTAGGACTAGTACTGCTTTGATGTGTCCCCTCAACTCGCCGAACGAGGAGAAGCTTGCTTACTACGCCTCTCCCTCGCCCACGCGCGCGGTGGTTCGCAGGACGAGGAGAGGGTTTTGACTACAGCGCCCTCTCCCTCTCCCTCTCCCTCTCCCTCACCCTCGCCCTCGCGGTGGACGTGCAGCAGTTCAATCGGTGTCAGATTGCCAGAAGCATATTGTACTGTAGTATCATCATTGTTGGACCTTCCGAAGAGGCGAAGAGCCAAGTCCAAGGTTCACACGAGTACGAACTGTTGAACCTCCCGAAGAGGCAAAGAGCCAAGCGCAAGGTTTTATAGGAGTTGTCATCCTAGTAGGAGTATACTACAACTATAGTGAACGATGCTACTGTATGATGCCGCCACGTCACGTATATCCAAAGTTGTGCCACCTTTTTTTCTCAAAGAGCGTGTTGGAGCCCGTGCAACAACCACACAAGTTGCACGTAGACATAACACATTTACTAGTAATAAATTCTATAGGACAAATGCCAGTATGCCACACAAGTTCATCTCCAATTAATGTGATAAATTTGTGCACGACTAGTGTACATATATTCACAGCGCTACTGTTCACAATTACCGTACTCCACTTACACGTTATAGATGGGCTACATGTCCTCCTCCAGGTTCCAGTCCCAGGTGTTCTTCATGGATGGCATGATCCATAGCGGTGGGCAACGGGAATCATTGTCGCAGCTTTCTAGTCCGGTTCCACACGATGGAGACTCATCCAAGCTGAAGCGGCATAAATTAGGGATAGCGTGTCCCAGCATGACGTTCATCCGGCGGTGCGCACTGAAGACACAACCATGCTTCATGAACGGCAGGCCTTCCGTGTCGTGCATGGAAGGTGGCATCCGCTTCACAATGGGGTAGTTGTCCCCGATGAAAAGCTAGTACTCTCCAAGAGTGTTCCTCGGCACCCACGTAGCATCACGGGGGTCGAACTCGGCGCCGTTCATCTGGTACACGCGGCATCCTAGCTCTGGACACATGGTGACGTACAGAGTCAAGGCCCATGCATAATAATGTTGTGCTCAAATATGGAGGTCAGTAATACTGTGCAGCAAATAGTACTACTCCGGTATAGAGGAAGTAAAATAACCAGCTTATTATATATAGCCACTCTTGGCTACATGGATGAGATAGTAAGACATGGAAAAACAAAAATGGTGGCAGCTGGTGGGTTCAAGTCTTCAAGGGCCTAGCTAGCTATACGCGTCCTCCAAGGTAAAAAGTACTCCTATTAGTACTACAAAGTATACTAGTAGTACAACAATGAAAGAGAAGGCGAGAGGGTTAAAAAATGGAATACCTGGGTAGATGGTGACGGTCCGATCGAGGTAGATTGTGTGACCATGTTGCACATCAGTGGTACCATGGGTAACAACTGCTAAGATAGTTGATCCCAATATGCCAAAGTTAGCTACAAGGTTCCAGGTTAGACCAAATCGCGGATGCAAATGCACATCCACAATCGGCGATCTTATTTTGATCGGGGGATGACTGGTCCCTGCAAAATAATGGAGTACCGTTAGGGTGCAAATGATGGTTTGTGCATTCCGTTTGTAATCTCCCGTACCGTAGGATGGCAACCAGATGAAACAAGTCCCCTGGCTTGTCACCGCGAAGATGCGGCCTAGATGGCGCACGACGTCTTCGAACGTGTAGGGGTACAAATCTGCCGCCGCCAACATGCGCCAGCCTCTGCCGTTACTGCCTCTTGCATTGATGGCAATCCTTATGTCGAACACCGCGATGAGATATTAATCGTCGTAGCCATGTCGCTTTGTCGGCGGGTCCGCAATTGCTATCTTCTTCAATCTCATGTAGGCATCATCATACGTATTCAAGCCCAGCCAGTCCGGAAAGCCGATCCCAATGGTGGAGAAGGGGTCTACCAGAACGGCCGCACTACTGTGGATGTTGTGCAAAATGATGGTGGTATCCATCCGGAGGTATGCAAGCTAATCTTCGTTGGCACCGAACCAGACCTATATATAAGATGGTGGGCAGCGGAGAAATTACAGGATGGAAATGGAATAACTAAGTACTACATGATCAAACTCCATTACTGACCTGCTCATCGGACAAAATCCGACTACCTCTCAACATCGGCAACTCTAGCGGAGTCAACGTGCAACCATGGCCAGGGAGCGGTGGACTGTTCGAAGGATTGTCCCATAGAAGAACCTTCTCCTCGAGGACGCATGGAAGACCAACAAGCATGGCCTTTTCCCAAGCCTGTTTAAGCAGCGTCTTGAGAAAGTTGGTGCAGGAAGCACCGAGTCTTGCGGCGGTGAGGACGTCGGAGCGGCGTGCGATTTCTCCCAGAGGATCATCGTCCAAGGTCTCCCAGCCCCGACGAGGAGGAGAACCGCCTGGCGAATCCATGGGTGCAGCGACGAACTGCCTTCGCTTCGGGGGGAGGGGAACTGGCGAGGAGGAGATAAGAGCGTAGTAACCGCAGGGCCTCGTCCCTTCCAACTGTAGATCGTTCCTCAGCGAAGGGGTGAGGCTATTATTTACTACTAGTACTAGCATTATGGAACGTTATGGGATTGCATTATATTGTAAATAATAGCACTAGTAAGAAATTTTTGGCACTAGGTAGTAGTTTTTGGCGTGGATTAAGAAATTTTGGGTATGTTTTTGCCATTTTTTGTACATGCCAGCTAGTGTCAAAAAACGTCTTAATTATGTGACGGAGGAGTACGTACTCATACTGTAGCAGTACTAGTACTACTTTTCTCAACTAGTAGTGCGATGTACTGTACTTCTAGTCTAGTCTAGTATAGTGCACCAGTTTTGAACTATTGAATCTCAGGGCCAAGGAGCTACAGTTGGAAGTGGAGGGTACTACTGTTCTCTAGAACCATCGTTGTACTATCAATGCAGGGGAAGTACAGCTGCGTAGTGGCCTAGTGGGTACTCTCGGTGCTCTATTCAGCCGCTCCTCTCACGCACACACTAGCAGCCTGTTTATCAGCGATGGTTACTGCGGGGGCAGAACATTTGAGTTATTTGATACAGCGAGACTAGGCTTTCCACTTCCATTTGTGGAGGTGTAATGGATCTCGTCGAACTTTGTTAGTAGTTCCTTCTTTATGAATGAGATGAAGCAAAGCTTTTGCCTCCGTTTCAAAAAAAACACATCAAGAGGAATTTCTTTTATAGTAGAGCCGATAATGGAGTGAAGTCCATGCGTGCAACGCCACAAGCTACAGAGTAGTAGTAGAGCACTTTACGTACAGAGCCATATTGCACAGTTCCCAATGCCCTGCCAGGCTTTTCCGGCTCCTCGAGCTTAATTGGGAGGCGCTAGTTTAAATATGCTACTAGCTGGAAGCTGCAAGCGAGGTGCGGCTAGGGCGAGCACGCGAGCCACAGGATGCTGGGAAGGAAAACCTGTTCATGTGGCTAGGCTGTCCAGTGCACCCAGATTGTGGGGCCGCATGTCCGTTTGACTTCAAAACTCAAACTACCCGTGTAAAATATAGGCTCGCAGCGAAGTGTAGTAGTACTATTTTTTTTTAAAGGCCACCGTGCGTTCGGCCGGGATCAAACCCACAAAACGAGGTATACACTCCTGCGACCACTAGTAGTACTCGATGGAGTACAACGCAACCTAGAATCGCCTTTTGTCGCTAGTAGTACGTACATTCTTCCTTACAAGAAACCCCTAATGGTTCATAGTATAGCCAGTTGCTGGCTATAAGCCAGTGCCATGTCATCTAGAGCCCATCTTATAGCCAACATGTACAATAATAGATCAAAAGAGTGTACTACTTTTTTATTATGTGGCCCACTTCTCATTCTCACAAAGTGCCTAGGAGCACGTGCTAGAGCTGGCTCTTCACGAAGAGCCCGCTTACCTTCTCTCTCCTCTTCTCTTTCGTCCAACTAAGCAGACATATACCAGTTTATTTCTTATAGCCCGCTGACTCAGCTCTGTTGTACTTGCTCTAATAATGCAAGAAACCACTAAAATACCAAGAAACCACTACCACTTGCATACATGCCAGACTTTAAGATAAGACTACCTTATCAACCATTGTACATGCTCTTACCAACAAAAATCCTCGAGTGAACTCCTACCTCCGGCTCGTCCACCTAGTCATCCTCGGCCATGGGACGCAGCTACCGCCGCCGGCAGAAGGCGAGGTCAAAACCGCCGGCGGTGCGGAGCCCATGTTGTGGCAGCCCGGATGCCAGCTCCGTCTGGCGCTCGCAGCTGTTAGCTAGCCAAGATAGCTCCATCCAGCTGCTTGTCTGCAAGGTTTGCTAGCTAGATTGGCACGGCAGCGCGGCGGCTTGCTCGCGCGCGCCGCGCTAAGGCCAGCCATCTGGCTCGAGCGAAGGCCAGCGCGGCGGCTTGCTCGCTCGTGAGTCACGCTAGGGCCAGCCTGCCAACCCGTGCGGAGGCCAGCGCGGCGTCCGGCCCGTCCGGGGGAGCGGCGGCCAACTCGCTCATCACCGGCGCCACCGACGAACACGCATTAGTACTGTTTGAAGTAATGTTCAGGAAAAATAATGATTTGAGGGGGAATAACAGGATAGAAGGTCGGATGTGGGTCCCTCGTGTCAATGGTCAAACAAAATGTGTTGGTTTAAGCTGCCTCTCAGCACGGACGTGTGGGCCAACCCTGTCATAAATGGGTTTAAACGAACCTAATCGGTAGGAGTACTAGGTAGTTTTTGGCGTGGATTAAGAAATTTTGGGTATGTTTTTGCTATTTTTTGTACAATATATTCTTCCTAGGGCTGGTTGAAAGTGGTAGTTTTTTGTTAAATACTCTACATATTGTAAGTAGGAGTGAAAGTTAAGCTTTGGAAGCCAATAAGCAAGGCTAGTTATATAGTGCATATGTGTACATGATTGAAAGTAAATATCAACCATGAGTGACTAATATCTTGATGGAAAAATCGAAACTATGGAATACTAGGAAAAAATGCATGGTTGGAAATACTAGCAATGTTCATGTTCGTTGCAACGAATCATAATTAGAATAATACTTATTCACAAACTTGGTACAAAACACTCTAATTTTGATATACATATGTCACTAGAGATATATTATGTTTCAATTAGAATATATTCCTTGGGCTGTTTTGGTGAGGTCAGGGAGGGATGTGGTTGGTTTTAAGATACTAATTATGGGTTTTTCTGCAAATTGGTAGACAAGTGGGATGTTGGTGAGAAAAGGCAACAACTTACCTCACAATCGTTAGATGTAGATCTAATGGTCAGAAATGACGGATGGCAGACACACCAGCATCACCAACTTAGTCTTGTGTAGGAGTACTAGCAATATCCGTGCATTGCACGGAACATCAAGATGCATTTTTTTATAAAACACTTGTTGTGATTGACCCTTGCGGGAGTAATCCCATGTGTAAAAACTAATGATATCTCAAGAAATATGAGATAAGGTGAAGAGGAGTGGGGTGTGGTGGTGGTTGGTGGTCGGACTGAGTGGAGGCATGGGGATTGACGACGACGACAGCGGCCCCCAGGCCAGTTTGTTCCAGAGGCTTCCTTTCTTAATTGCTCAACAATGAGGTTTGCTGGAGATAAGCATGAACGAGGGAAGGCCTTGTCTGCAAATGTGGAGAGGGGTGCGGGTATCTTTTAGTTTAATTTCCATCCGTCAGATATAGATCGGACGGTCTATATTGCAAGATGGCACACGTACCATCATCACCAACTCGGTTTTTTATAAGAGAAGAAATATAAGTATGGAGATACAAACGTATTATCGATACTTGCTTCCGTAAGCTAGCATCTACATTCTATTCAACGCCTCGGCATGTGGGGCCTTAGCACAATGACTTCTCGACTGTGTAAAACAAAGATTTTCCCGTCGCCGACAAGGAGGTGGTGACGGCGGCGCGCTTTTTGGCTTGCTCTAGTCCTAGTAGTCATACTAGGTGGTCTAAGCACGTGTAGATTTATTCTTTTTCATGTCTCGTGTTCGCCGTACTGCCACGACTGTTGATGAATAGACGGTAAGTTATTCACGGGGAAACCCTTGTTGAGCGTGTTTGCGACAGAGAGAGAGAGAGAGAGACAGTGTGCGTGTGTGATATGTTAGAGACTGAGGCAATGATAACAGATTCTTTGTGTCTATGTGTGTGGAGGATAGAGAGAGACATGTACATGGGGCTTTGTGTTGTGTAACATGGAGAGACATATACATAATTAGAGATTGAGTGTGTGAGATACACATGCGGACATGAGGAGAGATGAGGATCTAGATAAATGGGTGCTTGTGCGTGTCTGTGTGTTTGTGCACGCGTTTGTGTGTTAGAGGGAGAGATTGTATGTGGAGTAGAGAGACAACTGATGATCTAAACCTAGTATAAGGGAAGGGGGAATGGTGTGACATGTGTAGTAGCGAGATAGCACGGGTGCGGGTGGGGGGAGCAGACTATTTGGAAGAGACATCGAGTGTGTGTGTGGGAGACGGGTGTGAGAGCGAGGGAAAGAGAGAGCTAGCGACGGAGAGAGAGAGAGGAAGAGAGGGGGCGAGAGGGGTCGTTTGTGTCCAGAAATGGCGTATAGATAGGGAGACAATGTTGATGTAGTCTGAAATTGGCCTATGAACGGAGACGCAAGGGAAGCGAGTCATCGTGTGTGTGATAGGGACTTCATGAGATATCTAGAATAGATGGTGTAGAGAACAATGTGCGAAATCGAGAACGATTATACATTAGGGAGCTATGCAAAGAGTCACGACATATATGTATACAGGGAAGGAGCTGGGGCGGGTCCGCATGTGGGAGAGATAGAAAGAGGAGAGTGGTGCACAAGGAGATAAAGTGTGCTTGTTTGCAGTGGGGGTGGTGTGTGAGGTGAGTGCGCGAGAACCACATGACTAGGGAGATAGACGTTTGGGGGCGATGTTTTGTGTGTATGGGAAATATACACTCTACATAGTGCGTGTGCTTGGGTAAGAGAGATAGCGGGAGACCTAGAGAGTGAGGGAAGAGATGTGTGCATGCCAGAGAGACAAAGTGATAGAGACCTATGTTGGGGTCAGGAGTTTACAAGAGAGAGGGGTGTTAATGTGCTTGTGTGTTGGTGTTTGGGGGAGAGAACGACTTCTCTATGTGTGTGTGTGTGTGGTGGTGGGGGGTGTTGACTTCAGATAAAGAGTGAGGTGTCTATATTTGAGGGACTTTAGCATAATTGAGATATTGTGCACTCATGGTTGATCAATTTGTTTCACAGTTTGTACTATGAGATAACGATACTTTTGAACATGCGTGATATACCTTGATGTACCAGAATTACAAACCTAAGATTGGAATTTTGGAATTCGACTCCATCATTAGCTTTTGTAATTCATTTAAACGGAGGTACATTTTTTAAGCCGGGATTTCGTGATTTCAAATTCATATATCAAACCTAGAGATATACACATACAGGCATGTTCAAACTTTATAATCATCCACTTTATTCATACACATACACATTTTTGCTTTTGTTATCATATTTAGGATAAACACATTTGGAATTTCATTTGAATTGGACCGGATGATGGTATTTCTTGTGGTAGCTCAATGATCCATATTTGAATTGAATGGACAATCTAAGTTTCGAGTTGGATACATTGATTTTCAAAATTTGCACATTTTTTGCGTGCAAAACAAACAAATTGTCGGCCATGATATCATAGTCGCCCGTACGAGAGCAGAATACTTATAATTTTAGGCGCCAAAAGCTTTCAAACTTCCCGCTCACATCGAAATATCACGCGCCCGAAAGTTTAGCCCTGCGATATTCCTCTTTTACCCCTGCCACATGAACGGAAAAGGGCTGCTTTGGTAACTCCATTATTTTCCCCTCTTTGCCCCCAACATTCTTGCCCAGAGCTCCTCCCCTTCCCCTCCCCGACCCCCCAACCACGGCAAGCCGCTGAATCTAGTCCTCCGCCGCAGCGGTGGACCTCACACCCCGCCGGATCTACCTTCCGCACCTTGGAACCCCCAACTGCCAACTCACCACTTCACCGGAGCCGCTTCAGCGACTGGCTTGTCCACCGTTCCAGATCTCCTTGACCACCATCAGGGTCCACCGCACCGGATCTGCTTAACCGGCGCCCTCGTCCACCACAGCGTAGGCCCTTCACTGACTCCCTCGTCCGCCCCTTCGCTGGTCCTTCATACAAGCCCTCGTCCGCCGCAACAGATCTGCCTCACCGAAAGCACTGTACAACGCGCCCGCCGAAGCCTTCGTCCACTGCACCGGACCCGCTCCACGGACGCCATATTCAACTCCACCGGTCGTGCTTTACCGACGCCGCAGCCTCATCAGGTTATTTCGAATTGTACTCCTTCAGTTTTTCTCTTTATCGTGCAACTGTTCACTTACCACAGATGAGCTTTCTTGTATGTCGACAGGTGCCGCAACCGTAGCACCGGAGCCGCTTCAGCGGCGGTGACAGCCGGCCCAAACTCAACCGCAACACGAGCACCATCGACGATGCTTAGCTATCAAGTACGACAACGATACCCATACGCCGCCGAGAATCAGGTACTATTATCCAACGGCCGGCGCCTACGTTCACTTTCCTAGCATAAGCACCGCACCTTTGAATTTCTTCAGGGCATCATTAAGTTTTTCATGAGACGCATTATTCTGCTTGCACCTGAAGGGCCATACTTCTGGCAGTGAACATGTTACATGTGCTAAATTACATACCAGTGCACATATAGTTAATATTCTTTAGTTTTGTTCTGATGCCACCTGTTGGTTCGTTCAGACTGCTTAATGTTCTCTATGCTTAATTACACATCAGCAAACTAGCATGTGGTTCAGCTGCTCTTTGTTCGTTTTACCCTACATTTTTTGATGCTAGCTGTTACATCACTGCTCCGAGCCTCTGTTCATTACTTGTTTGTGTGTTCTTGGAGCATAATTGGTTTGATGCCAACAATTGGCATTGCCAATATTTGGCAAAATCAAAATTTGCCAAATGTTGGCAACTTTTATGAGGTTGAGAAAAAAAGTTGGTAGCCAACCAATCACTAGCCAACATTTGGCATTTGCCAAATATTGGCATGCCAACTTTTGGCATCAAACCAATCACATCCTTGATCTTCCCAAGTTGCATGACTAATTTGATGCTTCTATTAATTATGGAGCTGCCAACCCCATCAAGCAAAATATTTGTTCTTTTGGGGCTGGCACCTCGAACAAGCATAAAAATAGAGGGAAGCAGATATATTGTCGTGTATGCACACACCCTTCTTTCATTAGTTTAGATGAACCATTGATGATCAATTCGGACCACTGCATGTGGTTAAAATTAATTTTACCTAAATAGATGGTGCAGAATAAACTACAACAACTAGATTTGCAACCACGGTATGCTGACGATATCTTCAAAGAACATTGCAACAGCAGCTAGGCTTCACGGCAACATATGGTAAGCCAGTGTGTTTTAGTACATGTGAAATGTAATGCGAGTGGGCTGCTTTCTTGGCTTGTGCCCTCAACGTGTAATCCTACCGAATTACAAATAGTTCAGTTGTCTGCTTTGCTGTATTGCTTGATTCGAATGCTTATTTGTTGTTACGCTATACCTGAGTTGGCCAATATGTCAGTAGTGCCTGCTGTACTATCGTAAAGAAATGCATGCCTATTTCATTTGAGTCCTTAACTTTTCCTCTCAACTTCACCACAAGACTGTCTTCGTAGTTTATATGAGGCCACACTGTTAAGTGTTTTCTCAGATTATTTCAACTGCTTAGATGCCTTGGCAACTTAAATATAGCGGTTGTACACTCCCTTTCAACTAGGGATGTCAACTGGGTCCCGTTTAATCCCGATTAAAGTCCACTAGTGGTATGATAGTTCAAAAGAGTTTTTGTTTTTTGAGGAAAATGAACTAGGGAGGTAACAAAAACTAACTAGATGGGACTGGCGGATTTCGTTTATTTGCCACTTAGATCCCTAGTTTCATCTTACCATTTTAAATACTTTTCGGCTGATGCTGCTTCGAACTTTAAATATAGTTTGCCATGCTCGGAAATAATTCGTCCATCGTTTACCATGTAAGCTTACTGCCTGGATCATATGATAACAATCTCTTACTGATGTCCAGCAGAAACCTTTCAGGATGCCGTTCACACTAGGACACAATGTACAACCCCAGAATCTATTTGTGGAAGCAGTGCGCCATCCATGTTACCAGATGGTAGCAGTTCAGAGGCAACACCGCCGGAGAGCAGTCTGAGCACAAATATTATAGTGCTTGAGGCTCTACTAGAGGCAGAAAGAGATGGTGTGGCTGCCATGAATGAGGTAATCTTTATCTTGAGACTAGAAATTATGGAATTAGCAACACGCATTATGCAAGCAACCCAAGAATTGGAGGAAGTAAGAATGTTGCATTCGAAGACGGAGGAGGTCCTGCTGTTTCTGCTATCTGAAGCCCATGGTAATCCTGGTTCTTCTTTAGATCCCAGTTGAAATTGTCATTAGATTATTGTACTTGCATGTTGTGTCATGTCTCTGAATGGATTATGTTGCAAGACCCCCTATGTTGTCCATGTGTTGTAATGATCCGAATTTTTTAGGCTAGGTAATCCTCAGTACTTGTATCATTGACATAAGGTGAACTGTTTTTCGTGTGAGCATATTGTATTGGATGAAATAACTGTTTGACTCAGAGTGTATCCAACCTACTGAATTCGAAGATCACGGCATTTCTAAATCATAAACATATATAAAGGTGGAATAAATCTTTGTTGTGGTTTTGAAGAAATAAATAACAAAATGTATAATTACCTGTGGATATTCGTAATCGAATACAAATTGGATTTGAATTTAGTTTGCCAGGTCCCAGGGCAAACGTGAATGCTAATTCTCCCATGTTTTGAACGAAGCGGCTAAACACCCACTATAATTTGTGGGCTGCCCGAAGCAAGTGTTTGCGAGATGGAAATTACTGTCTACCCCTGACACTTGACATCCTTATCGACCAGATTTACACTGCTGTCGATAGGGGTAGACTAGTAACTTCAATCAGACGTGACACGACGGCCTCTGAGCCCATTCAGAGATGGTGGGCGCCAAACGTAGGCGGCAAAACACATTTGATTCAAGCTCGTCCGAAAGATGTGTCTCTTCCTCCATTTCCCCATTCATACACGGTGGGCGGCAAAACAAACTCTCCTCGTCCGAAATCGATGTAGGCTAATATTTTAAATAGGGGCAGATGTGTAACTTCCATCAGATGTGACACAACCGCCATACCTGTCAGGCCCGTTCATACACCGTGAGCGCTAACCGTGGGCGGCAAAACACCCTCTCCTCGCCCGAAATAGTAACCGGCAAATATTTGGGAGATGCGAGGTTACCGTCCTATCCCCAACCGACGCGATGTCCGAAATTTGAAACGTGGGATAAGTTTGTAACTTTCCCCCATTTCAGAGAAGCGCGTCCCAAAGTTTGAGATCCCCCCTCCCCTCAAATTCCCCATTCATACACCGCCGGCGGCACGACAACCTCTGCACTGAGGCCAGCCTCCTCCGTCCGCCACCCCATCCTCCACCTTGCCGGAGTTGCTACCCCTACCCTGTCGTCCACTGAAAGAGACGGACGTCTCTCATCCACGGCGCTAGACCAGGATCCTTTCATCGCCTCCTCTCGCTTCATCCGCGCCGTCGTCCACCTTGCCGTTGCCGCTCCTATTACCGCCTCGTCCACGGCAACAGGATATATCCCCCGACCCGGTCGTCTGCCGTCTAAAGTCTTCTTCCCCGCCGCCGACAGCCATCGCACCCGCAGCACCCTCAACGTATCAGCATAGGCCTACACGGCGTCGCAAGAGAGGTGGTACTCTTCCATATGTGCTTAAGTTATTGATCTCACCCGGAAAATAGATCATAATTTGTTTAGTGTACTTTTCTTGTCCGTACCAAATCGTAGTGGCTAGTTGAAAGCAAACATTGGTTGCGAAGTAGCTTTGTCCGGTTTGCACCTTCAGATCCGCCATGGCACGAGCACTATACTCGTAAAGCTTATGGTTTCCCCCCTTTATATTCACTACCATCATCGTAGGTGCTTCGTGTCGTGCTAGCATTTCTCCTCAAGACCTCAACCCAAAGCTTACGTGTTGAAATACGAATCTGATATGATGCTCATATCACTAAAACATAGAACGTTTAATTGGTCACCTAATGTTCCTATATTCGTTTCAAAAAGCATGTGCACCACCCACTGGTCCAGCTAGTTCCACTTTCTTGATTTTTCTCTTGATGCTTAGGGTTTTCCCCTTTTATCTACTCTACTATGATCTGCGTAGGTGCTTTCTGTCGTACTAGCATTACTCCACCCTTCAAGCTAAACAACACAACACACAGAATTCGAAAGCTTAGTTGTTCAAATATGATTGTGATATGATACTGATATTAGTTAACCAACACATTTAATTGGTTAGCTAAAGGTCCCACTTGAGTTTACAAATGCATGTCGCAACATATAGAGAGACAACATAATTGCATTTCTTTGTCACTTGTTGACCTTACTTTCTTGTCCATACCAAATCTTAGTTGTTATTTCAAAGCAAACATCGGTTGCTAACTACCCTTTGTGCGGTTTGCAGCTTCAGATCTGCCATCCCACTGCCACGGTCAACACTGTACTCATCATGCTTATGTTTTCCCCATTTTACGATGACCACAATCAGCCTACGTGGTTCGTGTCGTAATAACACTGCTCCACCCATCGAGCTAAACAAGCTTAGTTGTACAAATTCATATCTGATATTATTGCTGATATTAGTAAAACTGAGAGATGTTTAATTGATTAGCTAAATGTTCCTACTTTAGTTTCGAAATGCATGTGAGCCACATATGGAGAGACCGGAAAGAATAGTATTTCTCTGTGCGCTCTGGTTCATCATGGGTGGCCAACCGACATTGTATTGAAAGACTTGTAATATCTTCAATCTGCTTGCTCTTCTGCTCTTCTTTAAGATGATACTCTTCTCTTGCGGTCGACTGGTCAGGTCGAGTTGTTCTCCCTTAGTATATTTTGAATCTGTCAACTCAGGTCGACTTGTTCTTCTTTACTATATGTTGAAGCTATCATCTGCGAAGTGTCATCACTTCTGGAGCTCTCATATTTTGAGTAGTAGGCCACATTATATTAATGCACACAACAAATTACAGCATGCATGGCATCTTTTAAAAGAATTGCAGAGATAACACAAAGGGGTTTACAGGGAGGCAGTATTGGATTAGAAACACTTCTGCATTACAAAGAAAATCTCACTTGTTTTTATGTTTTCTTGCATGTCAGATATTGAACATTGTCAAAATGAATATGAGAATGGGCGCACGAGAGGAATACTGCGCAACGATCCACTGGCTAACAAACTTAGCATGGTGGAGGATGGCCTATCTTATTCACCCATCATGGTGCTTGCTCTAACTTTGCGAAGTTGTATTGGTCGCACATATTTTGCATCTGACCTCTTGCATTACTTCTACTTTGTTACACCATCTGCTTAGTTTAAGCATCATATATGAGTATATGCCATACCTATCCATTTTCTGTACCTATTCCTTGTGTCGTCACACTATGTTTTTCCAGTAAAATGTTGTTCTTTCATAATAGATGTCCAAAAGGAAGAGGGTGAGTGCAGATCCTCAAGGAGTACAAACTAGGTATTTGGAAAAGGTAGTGATACCTGTTAAATCGGATAGATCAGCAGCCACAGAAAACACAGGCCCAACTGTACCACACTTTACCCCTACTCCAGTGGCCAAACCCCTATTAGAACTGCTGGGAGCCCAGCGTTAGGTACTGTCTATGATATCAATTCCAAATTTGAACTCCTAAATTTCTGCTTGTGCCTTACCCTGTCTCTTGTATGAAAACTAATTTCAGATGAATCTCCTTGCTCAAAGGATCATACGATCTCAAAACAATAATGGGCTCTGCATTGCTCTTGTCAGTACCTCTCTCCCTTTTGCCTTGTAACGCTGTACTTAATTAATTGCTATTTGATTATGTATCATCAGTCTGCACCTGAGCTTCATTATCCTCTGTTTCTTCCAATATTATTTGATCTATATTTACTCTTTGCAAAATGTAGAATAATGGCAACGCTTATAAAGAATTTTCTTTGGGGAATTTATTGAATTATCCTTCCATCAACATGGAGAAGGGCTTTGTCCAGCCCGTGTTAACATGTAATGTAAGTTCATCCTTCTCAAGCCTTCAAACTTTGTTCTAGTATAGATTTGGATAGGCATCATTTCCTCCACTGCTGCTTCCTTTGCTGTTTACATCTGATTGGATGTTTGCAACAACTACCAGTTTCAAATTGTAGTTGTAAAAATATGTTCCTTATGCAGAACAGATCCATTTATTTGCTTATATAATTGTGAAACCTGTTACCACTAGTGCAGAACCGGGCTTTAGCGCCGGTTCGTAAGGGCCTTTAGTGTCGGTTCTGCAACCGGCACTAAAGAGTGGAGACTAAAGGCCCCCCCTTTAGTACCGGTTCGGCACGAACCGGCGTTAACGTGCCACCACGTGGCACGAGCCAGGCCCGGGTGCGGGTAGGACATTAGTACCGGTTGGTAACACCAACCGGTACTAAATGTTTGGGTGTGTTTTGGTTTTTATTTTTCCTTTAGTTTTGTGTTTTCAACTTAATTTAGTGATTGTTTTACATTATAATTAGTTGTTAAATCATTAGGTGAAAGTACCGCAGATTAGTTTCGACTGGATGCATGTGGATCCTAGCTAAGTGATCAAGTATATGCCATATCCATATTACTTGATCACTTAGTGATCTAAGTAATATGGATATGGCATATACTTGATCACTTAGCTAGGATCCATCCAGTTGAAACTAATATGCGGTTTCTTTCATAAATGATATAATAACTCATCGTCATCATCATCATATTAATATAAAAACTCTTGCATCATATCATCACCCACAACAGTATATACTAGCTAGCAAAGATATCATCGAGTTCAACATGGTCATGATATTATAAGCGTTCATAACACCACAAAAGCAAATCACTCTTTAAGATTAAGTTTAGGACGAAGAACACGGACACGCAAGAGAGGACAACAAGTACTAAGACCATGATAACTAGCTAAATCACTCATGTTGCTCTCTCTCAGGTAAAATAGCATAGAACATGTATAGCTCTCCTGATTCATCATATTGGAGCATGCAGATGAACCTATCTCCTAATCGTGGGCTGCGCTTCTGATTGCTGCCCCCTAGTACTTCTCTGCGATCGTTAACAATTTTGCTCCAATCTTTCACTATTAAGCATTCATCGCTTTCAGAAATCCTGAATCCACTCATGTGCACTGTAGGATATCTTGGTCGTAAGCTAACAATTGACATGCGACCTTTAGTCTCGATCCACTGAGGCACAACTGTCATCGGGAGTCCCTGTTGAAGAACATCATATAGTAATTAATATACTTAGCAATGAAATTTTAGCTTGAAAAATAATGTATGCAAAAGATGCACTGAGGACTAATAGTAAAAATCTTACCATCTTTCCTAAATACATGTGACCGTAGTTCAATACGATCACTATTGGTCGCACGTTTTGAGTACTAAGATTTTCAAAATCAGGAAAATGATTTCTCTTAACAGCATCAAGATCCTCAAGCCATGAAACATAATGACTTATCTACTCGCAGTTTAGTTCAGCTCCGGGACAGTAGTAGGTCCTGTCTACCAAGCGCCGGACATGTTTGCTTGAATGGAAATAAGCTGTCAATAGAAATTAGTTGTCAACTATTTTTGAATAAAAATATAAAAGACATAAATATGGTTGAGAAACTCACATAATAGTAGAACTGGAGGCGTCTGCACATCGACCCAGATGTCTCTATTACCTTCAATATCATCTTCCGGACGAATATCAAAGGTGATAACCATATCAGGCTCAAATGCATAAGCCTTGCATAGTGCTTGCCAAGTTTTGCATTCAAAATAGGTGTACGTGTCTGCATTGTATAACTTTACGTTGAAAGTATAACCATGCTCGATCTTCAGGTAAACTCTCTTTACCTCCATAGTTTCCATAGCACTGAAACCTATCTTATCCAAGAAAAAAATTCTTGCATGGCAGGGGATGCGCTAGTAGAATAGTGAAAATTTAAAATTATAAGTTGAAGGAAATGAAGCATTTATAAGTCATGCTTAATTACGAATAAAGACTTGTCGTTGTGACTTACTGTATCCACTTCGAAGATCTCATCCAGCTTGATGCTGAAGCGCCTATCATCAATAAGGAAATTTATGTCGCACAGGCCGCGCTGGTCTTCACAGTATTCGCACTTAATGAAATCTTTTTCGTCGTCAGACGACATTTCCTATGTTCATATAGGTGAAACATTAAACACTTACTAGTTCTATTAATTCAACTAATTCAACTACTTCTATTAGTTCAACTAGTTCTATTAATTCAACTAATTCAACTAAGCATTTAATAAAAAATAAACTTGTTCTATTAATTTTCTTACTAAAATAAAGTAGCTAGTTCTATATAGTAATATTTTAATTAGATCATCAAATCTCAGATATCTCAATTTTCTTACTAAAAATAAACTAGTTCTATTAATTCAACAAAGAATTTACTAAAAATAAACTAGTTCTATTAATTTTCTTACTAAAAAATATATATAAAGTAGCTATATAAAGTAATATTATAATTAGATCATCAAATCTCATATACCTAACCCTCTCTACTCTTTTGCACATGCTATGTGGCTGAAATGATTATACCATGCCAAGTTTCGACATTTTCAGAGTTCATTTTGTAGTGATTTTCAATTTCACGGTCATTTAGCTCTCTAAACAAATCGGTAAATGACTGAAAAATAGCAAATGATGTCAGAAAGTGTTGAAAATTGATGACGTCACTTTGAATGGTGCGTACGGAACGCAAAAAAAGTTTGGAGTTGTAATAAGTTTAAAAAAATGAAGTGCCGGTGTAACAGATGAGTTCTCGTCTGAAACCCTGATACTCCGAAAGAGATTGTCCAGTTTGTACACGAAGTGTGTCCAGTTTTTGCCGTAACCCTCTCTACTCTTTTGCACATGCTATGTGGGTGAAATGATGATACCATGGCAAGTTTCGACATTTTCAGAGTTCATTTTGTAGTGATTTTGAATTTCACGGTCATTTAGCTCTCTAAACAAATTGGTAAATGACTAAAAATAGCAAATGATGTCAGAAAGTTTTGAAAATTGATGACATCGCTTTGAATGGTGTGTACGGAACGCAAAAAAGTCTGGAGTTGTAATAAGTTAAAAAAAATGAAGTGCCCGTGTAACAGATGAGTTCTCGTCAGGAACCCTGATACTTCGAAAGAGATTGTCCAGTTTGTATACGAAGTGCGTCCAGTTTTTGCCGTAACCCTCTCTACTCTTTTGCACATGCTATGTGGGTGAAATGATGATACCATGCCAAGTTTCGACATTTTCAGAGTTCATTTTGTAGTGATTTTCAATTTCACGGTCATTTAGCTCTCTAAACAAATCGGCAAATGACTAAAAAATAGCAAATGATGTCAGAAAGTTTTGAAAATTGATGATGTCACTTTGAATGGTGCGTACGGAACGCAAAAAAAGTCTAGAGTTGTAATAAGTTTAAAAAGATGAAGTGCCAGTGTAATAGATGAGTTCTCGTCTGAAACCCTGATACTCCGAAAGAGATTGTCCAGTTTGTACACGAAGTGCGTCCAGTTTTTGCCATAACACAAGAAGGCCGGAGTTGTAATAAGTTATTAAAGATAAAAAAGAGGCACAATGCTTGGTAATTAGCTTCAAGCCTTTCGGAATAGTGCAAACTGCACTGCACATAGCTCCGTGCAGTCTACACTATTCCTCAAGGCTTAAAGCTAAGCAACGTGCAGATGAGCATTGCGCCTCTCCTTCATCGTCTCTGCACTCAGGGCTTATAAACCGCTCCTAGTGCCTCTCTCTTCGCGAGGTGGGACTAAAAAACAGCTTACTAAGAAACTATAGTACCGGTTCATGGCACGAACCGGTACTAAAGGTGCCCGTGGGGCCCCAGCCTAACCACAGCCTGACGCAGCCTCATTAGTACCGGTTCGTGACATGAACCGGTACTAAAGGTTGCTCGCGAACCGGTACTAATGATCTCCGCCTGCCTAGCCATTGGAACCGGCACTAATGGACACATTAGTGCCGGCTCAAAATCAAACCGACACTAATGTGCTTCACATTTGACCCTTTTTATAATAGTGTACGTGTGTCCTTGTTTCTCTTTCAGATTCGTATCTCTTACGCCAGGCAGAACTTTAGGGAAGATAGTGAGCCAAACCATCTTGAGGACAGCGAGATGACCCCAAGGTCCTGTCTTGATGAAGACAGTGAGTTGAAGCTACTCACCAGCAGGTGTGAGACAACCTCTGTGCAGTCGCTGCCTCAATCAGTTCGACTTCTTCAGTCTCAACTTAAAGCTGAAAGGCTTGCTTCAGCTCAGCTCCGACTTGAAGTCAAAGATGCAATGAAGATGTCAGAGGACTGCCGTGTGCACCATCATGCCTCAAATCTAGTGTTGATGCATCTATCGTTGACACAACTGAGGTCTACTCAGCTTCTTCAGCTGTTTGGGGGGCCCGACGTGGCCAAGCCTAGTGCCTTCTGAAGTGCTCTCAGTTTTGTATATTCTTTTGTCGGCGCGTTTATTTGCACCGGTGGCGAACTTTGATGCCCAGTGGATGTAATATGTGTGATAGCCGTGATAGCCTAGCGTAAGTTGCCTTCTTATTTATTTCCTTGTTGTCTTGTTTATTTGTTTACTTGTAGTCATTGTAGTTCTTTTTCCGCGGTTTGCTAGTGGCTGCAATAACCTATTTTTTAAAACTAGGCCACAATAACCATGGGCTAATATTTACTGTAGTGACACTGGGCCTCCTACGGGCCGTAGAAACAGTGGGCCTTCTACGAAACGTAGAAACAATGGGCCTTCTACGGGCCGTAGAAACAATGGGCCTTCTACGGGCCGTATCATCAATGGGCCTTATACGGGCAGTATGATCGATTGGCCAAACATGGGCCAATAACAGGCCGCATTATGGCCGTAAACAGGCTAGAGTTGGAATCGTCCATTCATGGGCCGACTATAACGGGCCATCGTTAATAGGCCGTATTTGATGACGCTATGAAAACGGCCCAACGTATTAACGGACCACAAACGGGCCGACTGTAACCACGGGCTGAATTTGGCCCACAAGCAGACAATGACAGTAATAGGCCGTAAGTAAACGAATGCTGGAAATGAGCCCAAGAATAAATGGGCTCTGAGAAGGCCGAAAGATAACATGGGCTGGAAACGGCCCAACGAAATAATGGGCCGTTAATGGGTATAAAGTGATACACTGTTCATTACGGGCCAGTTTCACCACGGGCCGTTAATGGGTGTAAAGTGATACACTGTTCATTACGGGCCAGTTTCACCACAGGCCGTTAATAGGCCAAGAGTTACATAGGGCCTCATATGGGCCGAAAGACGTCAAGGGCCATACATGGGCCAGAAGTGAAAACAGGCTGGAATCATATTGGGTGGCCCAGATGACGCTACTGGGCCTAATTCGGATAGGGCGTAACGGGCCTTGGGTTAGCGGGCTGTAAATGGGCTATAAGCGAACAGGCCGTTAACACGCTTTACATGGGCCGGCCCGCCACCTTTTGACCAAGTCAAACGGGCCGGCCTTTTCACAGGAATGGGCCTCTGTTGGGCCATGCCACGTGTCGACGTATCATAGGCTCCTTCTGTCCAATGAGTGGATGACATCTGTCCCAACGATGAGCCGACACGTGTTTCCTCCAGCCAATGATGATTTTACACGTGGAAAATCCCCATTTGTCGGGGCTGTTAACGGGTTATCGGATCCAAAACCCGACCCGATACCTTAACGGCGTTCCGTTACGGTGGATGCCATGTGTCGGTCACCTTTGACGAAAGCACTTCTGTGACGCGAGATTTATCGTCATGGAAGTGGACACTTCCGTGATGATAATTTTGGTAATGTCATGGAACACTTCTACGACAGCACATGTATGACTATCTTGATTTTGTCATAAAATAGTCATGGATGTACACGCATGACTGAATATGCGACCTACTGTGAGAAACACGTATCATCACGGAAGTGTATTTTTTTGTAGTGAGAGCTCCTTCTAACGTGGTTAGAGGTCGGAGCGCGCCACGGTCCACGCAGCTTTCGCCACTACCCATGCCAGCAGATGCTTTGGCACGCGCACAGCTCCTCCTCGACTTCCCTCCTGCTACAGAGAAGCTCGATGAATGGAGAGCCACCATCCGGAGCCTCGTCGCCGTCGCCAATAGAGATGAACCGCGACCGGTCGGGCCCTCGGGCCGGCGCTCCGTCGAGCCACCACATGCCAGCGGTGGAAGTTCTGGGGGCGCTGCGGTCACGGTGCACTCTCCTCCTCCTCGCTAGCCACCGCGGATGTGATCCCGTCGCGACGACGCTTGTGATAACATCTCCATATCATCGTCCGACCCGCGGACCCGCCGCGACCAGTGCCAAGTTCTTCAGGAACGAGCCCATGAAGACGCTGGAACCACCATCAAGCGCCGGCGCGATACGCGCCACCAGTCAGATAAGCGAGCGGGACCCGCTATGGACTACCGAGCACCGGGGAGCTCCGGCGGCCTACCTTACAAGGTGGGTTGCCCAGTCTTTACCCGTGAGCTGCGGCAGTTCCAGTGGCCATCCCATCGCACGTTCAAGCCCGACGTCGGCGAGAAGTACAACGGCAAGACCCATCCGTCGGAGTTCCTCAGCATTTACACCATCGCGATGCAAGCTGCTGGAGCCTGCAACGACAAGGTTGTCGGTGTTCTGGGAACGGGGGTCCCCAGACTTGCCTGCCTGCGGCCCACAGCGTGGCTAAGCAGCAGGCCGTACGGCCCATCTTCGTCAACAAGGCACCCAATACCCTCACGAGGGTCCAAGCCTCGTGAGGAGGACGACGCAAGACCTCCTCTGGAGTGGCCTAGCCAGGCAGGCTCACGAGGAGCGGAGATATCAAGGCGAGGCAAACCTCACGAGGCGCTTGTGACGTGAGCCATGACGAACGGCACCAGCGGGTGCCAGGCGGGCGCCAGTGCATGCGGCATCTCTATTTCCTCTTTGGTGCTAAGGCGGCCAGCGCAGGCGAAGAGTACCGAGGCATCAGGCAAAGGTTTCCATATTGGTGCAACGAGACCAAGACCGGAGGACGGCAAGGCAGAGCTCATCGTGGAGCCCAAGACGGCGTCACCCCAGAGCTTTTCGCAGGCGAAGACAGCTTTTGTCACGATAGCTTGTACTAGCTGTCCCCCTTCAAATTTGCCCGCCGTTGTTGGCTCCCTTCCCGCTCGATATTTGGGAAGAGGACCAGGGCCTATATAAGTAGAGCTAGCCACCACAGTAGAGGCATCGAATCCGCACGCCACAAGTTCACAAGCACAAGAACACCTCAACCTCAGGAGGCTGTTCTTCCCTTGTACTATTCATCATCAGCTCAAGAGGCAATCCACCACCACCACACTGGAGTAGGGTATTACACCACAACGGTGGCCCGAACCATTATAAACGCCGTGTCTTTCTGTGTTGCAAGCTCGTCGAGTTCATCCGCGAGATCTTAGCGAGCCAGAGCATAGATCGGTAGGAGGGAGAGACTTCGCGCGCACCCCAGTGTTCAAACCTTAAGGGTTTACCGGAACCCCACATCCGACATTTGGCGCGCCAGGTAGGGGTGCGCCGTAGTTTCCCTTCCATCAGTTTGTTGCTCCATCGCTCCGTCATTTCCATGGCGGATGCTCGCCGTGCTCGAGCTGAGCGTCGGGCTGCCCTATCCGCCCGCGTCGCTCAAACGGCTCCCGTAGGCGGGCCACCTCGTCGTTCTCCGTCTCCCGCCACCAACGCTGCCACTGGCCTGGCGGGGAAAGAGCAGCAGGCATCCTCGCTCCATACTTCGGTGCGACAGGACGGCCGCACTGCTACTCCGTCGCTGACCCCTGCCGGTTCTTCGTCTCACGCGCACCGCGCTGTCGGGGAACGTAGTAATTTCAAAAAAATTCCTACACACACGCAAGATCATGGTGATGCATAGCAATGAGAGGGGAGAGTGTTGTCCACGTACCCTCGTAGACCGAAAGCGGAAGCGTTAGCACAACGCGGTTGATGTAGTCGTACGTCTTCACGATCCGACCGATCAAGTACCGAACGCACGGCACCTCCGAGTTCAGCACATGTTCCGCCCGGTGATGTCCCTCGAACTCCGATCCAGCCGCGTGTTGAGGGCGAGTTTCGTCAGCACGACGGCGTGGTGACGATGATGATGTTCTACCGACCCAGGGCTTGGCCTAAGCAGCGCTACAGTATTATCGAGGTGGACTATGGTGGTGGGGGCACCGCACACAGCTAAAAGATCAAACGATCAATTGTTGTGTCTCTAGGGTGCCCCCCTGCCCCTGTATATAAAGGAGCAAGGGGGGAGGTGTGGCCAGCCAGGAGGGGCATGCCAGGTGGAGTCCTACTCCCACCGGGAGTAGGACTCCCTCCCTTTTCCTAGTTGGATTAGGAGTGGAGGGGAAAGAGGTGGAGGAGAGGAAGGAAAGGGGGGCGCCGCCCCCCTCTCCTTGTCCTATTCGGGCTAGGGGGGAGGGGCGCGCGGCCCTGCCCTGGCCGCCTCTCCTCTTCTCCACTAAGGCCCACTATGGCCCATTAACCCCCGGGGGGTTCTGGTAACCCCTCCGGTACTCCGATAAAATCTCGATTTCACCCGGAACACTTCCGATATCCAATAGGCTTCCAATATATCAATCTTCATGTCTCGACCATTTCGAGACTCCTCATCATGTCCGTGATCACATCCGGGACTCCGAACAACCTTCGGTAGATCAAAACATATAAACTCATAATATAACTATCATCGAAACGTTAAGCGTGCGGACCCTACGAGTTCGAGAACTATGTAGACATGACTGAGACACGTCTCCGGTCAATAACCAATAGCGGAACCTGGATGCTCATATTGGCTCCCACATATTCTACGAAGATCTTTATCGGTGAGACCGCATAACAACATACGTTGTTCCCTTTGTCATCGGTATGTTACTTGCCCGTGATTCGATCGTCGGTATCTCAATACCTAGTTCAATCTCGTTACCGGCAAGTCTCTTTACTCGTTCCGTAATACATCATCCCGCAACTAACTCATTAGTTGCAATGCTTGCAAGGCTTAAGTGATGTGCATTACCGAGTGGGCCTAGAGATACCTCTCCGACAATCGGAGTGACAAATCCTAATCTCGAAATACGCCCACCCAACAAGTACCTTCGGAGACACCTGTAGAGCACCTTTATAATCACCCAGTTACGTTGTGACATTTGGTAGCACACAAAGTGTTCCTCCGGTAAACGGGAGTTGCATAATCTCATAGTCATGGGAACATGTATAAGTCATGAAGAAAGCAATAGCAGAATACTAAACGATCGTGTGCTAAGCTAACGGAATGGGTCAAGTCAATCACATCATTCTCCTAATGATATGATCCCGTTAATCAAATGACAACTCTTGTCTATGGCTAGGAAACATAACAATCTTTGATCAACGAGCTAGTCAAGTAGAGGCATACTAGTGACACTCTGTTTGTCTATGTATTCACACATGTATCATGTTTCCGGTTAATACAATTCTAGAATGAATAATAAACATTTATCATGATATAAGGGAATAAATAATAACTTTATTATTGCATCTAGGGCATATTTTTTCCTTTAGTCTCCCACTTGCACTAGAGTCAATAATCTAGTTCACATCGCCATGTGATTTAACATCAATAGTTCACATCTTTATGTGGTTAACACCCATAGTTCACATCGATATGTGACCAACACCCAGAGGGTTTACTAGAGTCAGTAATCTAGTTCACATCGCTATGTGATTAACACCCAAAGAGTACTAAGGTGTGATCATGTTTTGCTTTTGAGATAATTTTAGTCAACGGGTCTGTCACATTCAGATCCATAAGTATTTTGCAAATTCTTTGTCTACAATGCTCTGCACGGAGCTACCCTAGCTAATAGCTCCCACTTTCAATATGTATCCAGATTGAGACTTAGAGTCATCTGGATCAGTGTCAAAAACTTGCATCGACGTAACCCTTTACGACGAACCTTTTTTCACCTCCATAATCGAGAAACATATCCTTATTCCACTAAGGATAATTTTGACCGTTGTCCAGTGATATACTCCTAGATCACTATTGTACTCCCTTGCCAAATTCAGTGGTAGGGTATACAATAGATCTGGTACACAGCATGGCATACTTTGTACAACCTATGGCATAGGGAATGACTTTCATTCTCTTTCTATCTTCTTCCGCGGTCGGGCGTTGAGGCTTACTCAATTTCACACCTTGTAACACAGGCCAGAACTCTTTATTTGACTGTTCCATTTTGAACTACTTCAAAATCTTGTTAAGGTATGTACTCATTGAAAACACTTATCAAGCGTCTTGATCTATCTCAATAGATCTTGATGCTCAATATGTAAGCAGCTTCACCGAGGTCTTTCTTTGAAAAACTCCTTTCAAACACTCCTTTATGCTTTGCAGAATAATTCTACATTATTTCCGATCAACAATATGTCATTCACATATACTTATCAGCAATGTTGTAGTGCTCCCACTCACTTTCTTGTACAGGCTTCACTACAAGTCTGTATAAAACTATATGCTTTGATCAACTCATCAAAGCGTATATTCCAACTCCGAGATGCTTGCACCAGTCCATAGATGGATCGCTGGAGCTTGCACAATTTGTTAACACCTTTAGGATCGACAAAACCTTCTGGTTGCATCATATACAACTTTTCTTTAATAAATCCATTAAGGAATGCTGTTTTGTTAATCCATTTGCCAGATTTCATAAAATGCGGCAATTGCTAACATGATTCGGACAGACTTAAGAATCGCTACGGGTGAGAAGGTCTCATCGTAGTCAATCCCTTGAAATTGTCAAAAACCTTTTGCAACAAGTCGAGCTTTATAGATAGTAACATTACCGTCAGCGTCAGTCTTCTTCTTGAAGATCCATTTATTCTCAATTGCTTGCCGATCACCGGGCAAGTCAACCAAAGTCCACACTTTGTTCTCATACATGGATCCCATCTCAGATTTCATGGCCTCAAACCATTTTGCGGAATCTGGGCTCATCATTGCTTCCTCATAGTTCGTAGGTTCATCATGGTCTAGTAACATGACTTCCAGAACAGGATTACCGTACCACTCTGGGGCGGATCTTACTCTAGTTGACCTACGAGGTTCAGTAACAACTTGATCTGAAGTTCCATGATCATCATCATTAACTTCCTCACTAATTGGTGTAGGCGTCGCAGAAACCGGTTTCTGTGATGAACTACTTTCCAATAAGGGAGCAGGTACAATTACCTCATCAAGTTCTACTTTCCTCCCACTCACTTCTTTCGAGAGAAACTCCTTCTCCAGAAAGATTCCGAATTTAGCAACAAAAGTCTTGCCTTCGGATCTGTGATAGAAGGTGTACCCAACAGTCTCCTTTGGGTATCCTATGAAGACACATTTCTCCGATTTGGGTTCGAGCTTATCAGGTTGAAGCTTTTTCACATAAGCATCGCAGCCCCAAACTTTAAGAAACGACAACTTTGGATTCTTGCCAAACCACGATTCATAAGGTGTCGTCTCAACGGATTAGACGGTGCCCTATTTAATGTGAATGCAGCTGTCTCTAATGCATAACCCCAGAACGATAGTGGTAAATCGGTAAGAAACATCATAGATTGCACTATATCCAATAAAGTACGGTTATGACGTTCGGACACACCATTATAATGTGGTGTTCCAGGTGGCACGAATTTGTGAAACTATTCCACATTGTTTTAATTGAAGACCAAACTCGTAACTCAAATATTTGTCTCTGCGATCAGATCGTAGAAACCTTATTTTCTTGTCACGATGATTTTCCACTTCACTCTGAAATTCTTTGAACTTTTCAAATGTTTCAGGCTTATGTTTCATCAAGTAGATATACCCATATCTGCTCAAATCATCTGTCAAGGTCAGAAAATAACGATACCTGCCGCGAGCCTCAACACTCATCGGATCGCATACATCAGTATGTATTATTTCCAATAAGTCAGTTGCTCTCTCCATTGTTCCGGAGAACGGAGTCTTAGTCATCTTGCCCATGAGGCATGGTTCGCAAGCATCAAGTGATTCCAAAAGCCCATCAGCATGGAGTTTCTTCATGCGCTTTACACCAATATGACCTAAATGGTAGTGCCACAAATAAGTTGCACTATCATTATTAACTTTGCATCTTTTGGCTTCAATATTATGAATATGTGTATCACTACGATCGAGATCCAACGAACTATTTTCATTGGGTGTGTAACCATATAAGGTTTTATTCATGTAAACATAACAACAATTATTCTCTAACTTAAATGAATAACCGTATTGCAATAAACATGATCAAATCATATTCATGCTCAACGCAAACACCAAATAACACTTATTTAGGTTCAAAACTAATCCCGAAAGTATAGGGCGTGTGCGATGATGATCATATCAATCTTGGAACCACTTCCAATACACATCGTCACTTCATCCTTAACTAGTTTCTGTTCATTATGCAACTCCCATTTCGAGTTACTAATCTTAGCAACTGAACTAGTATCAAATACTGAGGGGTTGCTATAAACACTAGTAAAGTACACATCAATAACATGTGTATCAAATATACCTTTGTTCACTTTGCCATCCTTCTTATCCGCCAAATACTTGGGGCAGTTTCGCTTCCAGTGACCAGTTCCTTTGTAGTAGAAGCACTCAGTCTCAGGCTTAGGTCCAGACTTGGGCTTCTTCATTAGAGCAGCAACTTGCTTGCCGTTCTTCTTGAAGTTCCCCTTCTATCCCTTTGCCCTTTTCTTGAAACTAGTGGTCTTGTTAACCATCAACACTTGATGCTCTTTCTTGAGTTCTACCTTCGTCGATTTTAGCATCACGAAGAGCTCGGGAATTACTTTCGTCATACCTTGCATACTATAGTTCATCACGAAGTTCTACTAACTTGGTGATGGTGACTAGAGAATTCTGTCAATCACTATTTTATCTGGAAGATTAACTCCCACTTGATTCAAGCGATTGTAGTACCCAGACAATCTGAGCACATGCTCACTGCTTGAGCTATTCTCCTCCATCTTTTAGCTATAGAACTTGTTGGAGACTTCATATCTCTCAACTCGGGTATTTGCTTGAAATATTAATTTCAACTCCTGGAACATCTAATATGGTCCATGACGTTCAAAACGTCTTTGAAGTCCCGATTCTAAGCCGTTAAGCATGGTGCACTAAACTATCAAGTAGTCATCATATTGAGCTAGCCAAACGTTCATAACGTCTGCATCTGCTCCTGCAATAGGTCTGTCACCTAGCGGTGCATCAAGGACATAATTCTTCTGTGTAGCAATGAGGATAATCCTCAGATCATGGATCCAATCCGCATCATTGCTACTAACATCTTTCAACATAATTTTTCTCTAGGAACATATCAAAATAAACATAGGGAAGCAACAACACGAGCTATGGATCTACAACATAATTTGCAAAATACTATCAGGACTAAGTTCATGATAAATTTAAGTTCAATTAATCATATTACTTAAGAACTCCCACTTTGATAGACATCCCTCTAATCTTCTAAGTGATCACGTGATCCATATCAACTAAACCATGTCCGATCATCACGTGAGATGGAGTAGTTTCAATGGTGAACATCACTATGTTGATCATATCTACTATATGATTCACGCTCGACCTTTCGGTCTCAGTGTTCCGAGGCCATATCTATTATATGCTAGGCTCGTCAAGTTTAACCTGAGTATTCCGCGTGTGCAACTGTTTTGCACCCGTTGTATTTGAACATAGAGCCTATCATAGCCGACCATCACGTGGTGTCTCAGCACGACGAACTTTCGCAACGGTGCATACTCAGGGAGAACACTTATACCTTGATAATTTAGTGAGAGATCATCTTATAATGCTACCGTCAATCAAAGCAAGATAAGATGTATAAAAGATAAACATCACATGCAATAAATATAAGTGATATGATATGGCCATCATCATCTTGTGCTTGTGATCTCCATCTCCGAAGCACCGTCATGATCACCATCGTCACCGGCGCGACCACCTTGATCTTCATCGTAGCATCGTTGTCGTCTCGCCAATCTTATGCTTCTACGACTATCGCTACCGCTTAGTGATAAAGTAAAGCATTACTGGGCGATTGCATTGCATACAATAAAGAGACAACCATATGGCTCCTGCCAGTTGCCGACAACTCGGTTACAAAACATGATCATCTCATACAATAAAATTTAGCATCATGTCTTGACCATATCACATCACAACATGCCCTGCAAAAACAAGTTAGACGTCCTCTACTTTGTTGTTGCAAATTTTACATGGCTACTACGGGCTTAGCAAGAACCGTTCTTACCTACGCATCAAAACCACAACGATAGTTTGTCAAGTTGGTGCTGTTTTAACATTCGCAAGCACCGGGCGTAGCCACACTCAGTTCAACTAAAGTTGGAGAAACTGACACCCGCCAGCCACCTGTGTGCAAAGCACGTCGGTAGAACCAGTCTCGCGTAAGCGTACGCGTAATGTTGGTCCAGGCCGCTTCATCCAACAATACCGCCGAACCAAAGTATGACATGCTGGTAAGCAGTATGACTTATATCGCCCACAACTCACTTGTGTTCTACTCGTGCATATGACATCTACGCATAAAACCTGGCTCGGATGCCACTGTTGGGGAACGTAGTAATTTAAAAAAAATCCTACGCACACGCAAGATCATGGTGATGCATAGAAACAAGAGGGGAGAGTGTTGTCCACGTACCCTCGTATATCGAAAGCGGAAGCGTTAGCACTACGCGGTTGATGTAGTCGTACGTCTTCACGATCCGACCGATCATGTACCGAACGCATGGCACCTCCGAGTTCAGCACACGTTCAGCCCGATGACGTCCCTCGAACTCCGATCCAGCCGAGTGTTGAGGGAGAGTTTCGTCAGCACGACGGCGTGGTGACGATGATGATGTTCTACCGACGCAGGGCTTCGCCTAAGCACCGCTACAGTATTATCGAGGTGGACTATGGTGGAGGGGGCACCACACACGGCTAAATGATCAATTGTTGTGTCTCTAGGGTGCCCCCCTACCCTCGTATATAAAGGAGCAAGGGGGAGGTGCGGCCGGCCAGGAGGGGCGCGCCAGGTGGAGTCCTACTCCCACCGGGAGTAGGACTCCCTCCCTTTTCCTAGTTGGATTAGGAGTGGAGGGGAAAGAGGTGGAGGAGAGGAAGGAAAGGGGGGGCGCCGCCCCCTCTCCTTGTCCTATTCGGACTAGGGGGGAGGGGCGCACGGCCCTGCCCTGGCCACCTCTCCTCTTCTCCAAGGCCCACTAGGGCCCATTAACCCCCGGGGGGTTCCGGTAACCCCTCCGGTACTCCGGTAAAATCTCGATTTCACCCGGAACACTTCCGATATCCAAATATAGGCTTCCAATATATCAATCTTCATGTCTCGACCATTTCAAGACTCCTCGTCATGTCCGTGATCACATCCGGGACTCCGAACAACCTTCGGTACATCAAAATATATAAACTCATAATATAACTGTCATCGAAACGTTAGGCGTGCGGACCGTACGGGTTCGAGAACTATGTAGACATGACTGGGACACGTCTCCGGTCAATAACCAATAGCGGAACCTAGATGCTCATATTGGCTCCCACATATTCTACGAAGATCTTTATCGGTCAGACCGCATAACAACATACGTTGTTCCCTTTGTCGTCGGTATGTTACTTGCATGTGATTCGATCGTCGGTATCTCAATACCTAGTTCAATCTCGTTACCGGCAAGTCTCTTTACTCGTTCCGTAATACATCATCCCGCAACTAACTCATTAGTTGCAATGCTTGTAAGGCTTAAGTGATGTGCATTACCGAGTGGGCCCAGAGATACCTCTCCGACAATCGGAGTGACAAATCCTAATCTCGAAATACGCCAACCCAACAAGTACCTTCGGAGACACCTGTAGAGCACCTTTATAATCACCCATTTACGTCGTGACATTTGGTAGCACAGAAAGTGTTCCTCCGGTAAATGGGAGTTGCATAATCTCATAGTCATAGGAACATGTATAAGTCATGAAGAAAGCAATAGCAGAATACTAAACGATCGTGTGCTAAGCTAACGGAATGGGTCAAGTCAATCACATCATTCTCCTAATGATATGATCCCATTAATCAAATGACAACTCATGTCTATGGCTAGGAAACATAACCATCTTTGATCAACGAGCTAGTCAAGTAGAGGCATACTAGTGACACTCTGTTTGTCTATGTATTCACACATGTATCATGTTTCCGGTTAATACAATTCTAGCATGAATAATAAACATTTATCATGATATAAGGATATAAATAATAACTTCATTATTGCCTCTAGGGCATATTTCCTTCATGCGCTCCCATGGAGGCACGGGCCGTGCTCATCGCGGCGAATGAGCTCCTGGGCTACCGCCCTGTCGACGACCTCTATGAGGAGTGGCTCGACCGCGTTGCCGAGCTCGTCCGCGCCGCAGGGGGCTCTCCGGCGCCGTCCCACTCTCTGCGGCAAGATCGACGGGCGGCAAGTCAGACACCCCCCCGGCAGGGCTCGGTTCCGGCAAGGCAAGGCCCCCGGCAGAGTCCGACGCCATTGGGACGGGGCCCGTGCCGTCAAGTGGAGTGGTGCAGAAGAAGAAGATGATGCAGCACCCGGTTTAATTTGTCAGCTCCCTCTTACAGGGGGCTAGATCAAGGTACTCCGGTGTGCAAAAGTTGCTCTTCGGCCTCCTTGTGGCCTCAAGGAAGCTGCGTCATTACTTCCAAGCCCACGAGATCACTGTCGTCACCCGCCTCCCGTTGCAACGGATACTGCAAAACCCAGACGCAACCAGAAGGATTGTGGAGTGGGCCTTGGAGTTGTCAAGCTTTGGTTTGAAATTTGAAAGTACCTCGATGATCCAAAGCAGGGTCTTGGCGGAGTTCATTGCAGAATGGACCTCGACGCCTGATGAAGAGGTCTAGGAGACCACCCTCCCCGGCAAGGAAACTGTTCGCGACTGGATCATGTACTATGATGGAGTTTTCTCGCTGCAAGGCGCCGGTGCTGGTGTGCTGCTCGTCGCACCCACTGGAGAGCACCTCAAGTATGTGATCCAGATGCACTTTCCCAGGGAGATGTCCACCAACAACACTGCTAAGTATGAGGGGCTGCTTGCCGGTCTCAGGATCGCGGCAGACCTCGGGGTTAAGAAGCTCATCGTCAAGGGTGACTCGCAGCTTGTTGTCAGACAGGTCAACAAGGATTACCAGAGCCTGTTGATGGAGGCCTACGTAGATGAGGTGAGAAAACTAGAGGAACGCTTTGACGTATCCAAGCGGAGCACATTCCCCGAGCGGAGAACGACATCGCCGATTACCTGTCAAAGCGTGCTGCATTCAAGCTACCTGTGGAACCAGGTACCTTTTGGCTCCGGTTAACTTAGCCATCCGTCGAACCATCAACGGAGCAGAACAAGCGGAGGAAATCAGGCCCCGGCAAGTACTTTCCCGCCGAGCCCCCTGGGGCTGCCGGCAAGGATGGTGCCGTGGACCCTGAGCCTGCCAAGGAGTAGATGGCTCCGGCAGGGCGTCAAGCCCTGGCCGTAGAGACATCCGCTCCCATGGCGGAAGAAATGCCTTTGGTCCTTGCCGTCGAGCCCCAGGCTCCGGCGTGGGCGCAACATACCGTGCGATTCCTCCAAACAGGGGAACTTCCTGAGGAGCAGGAAGAAGCAGAAAAAGTGGCCCGTCGGTCTGCCCTGTATCAGTTCGTCGATGACGTCCTGTACAGAAAAAGACCGAACGGGGTGAAATTGAAGTGCATCCCCCGGGAGGAAGGACTGGAGCTGTTGGCGGAGATACATGGAGGCATATGTGGCTCACACATAGGGTCGATGGCCCTTGCCGGCAAGGCGTTCCAGCAAGGTTTCTTCTGGCCCATAGCCCTCCAGGATGCAACAACACTAGTAACCAAGTGTGAAGCGTGTCAGTTCCATTCAAAGAAGCTTCATCAACCAACTCAAGCCCTTCAAACAATCCCTCTCTCCTGGCCATTTTCGGTCTAGGGGCTCGACATACTGGGCCACTTCCCCCGTGCCGTCGGCGGCTTTGAATACATGTACGTTGCAATCGACAAGTTCACAAAGTGGCCGGAGGTGGAAGCAGTGAGGAAGGTAACAGCATAGTCAGCCGTCAAGTTCTTCAAGGGACTAGTCTGCCATTTTGGTGTGCCAAACAAAGTCATCACCGACAATGGCACGCAGTTCACAAGCCACACCTTCATGCAATACATCCAAGACCTCGGCAGCAAGGTCTGTTTTGCCTCCGTGGCACACCCACGAAGCAACGGCCAAGCGGAGAGGGCAAATGCTGAAGTATTACGAGGCCTAAGGACAAAGACGTTTGACAAGCTGCACAAGAGCAGAAGGCGCTAGATTGATGAGTTGTCAGCGGTTCTTTTGTAGATCAGGACAACGCCAAATCGAGCCACCGGCCAGACACCCTTCGCCCTAGTGTATGGGGCAGAGGCATTTCTCCCCACGGAACTCATATACGGGTCACCTCGAGTGCTCGCTTATGACGAGCTTGAGCAAGAGCAGGTGCGGCAAGATCACGCGACGCTCCTTGAGGAAGATCGTCTTCGGGCAGCTGTGAGAGCAGCATGCTACCAGCAAGCCTTGCACCGATACCATAGCCGCAAGGTTCATGCCCGATGCTTTGAGGAAGGTGACCTTGTTCTTCGGCGCGTTCAGTCGACCAAGAATTCCAACAAGTTGACGCCAAAGTGGGAAGGCCCTTATCGTGTAATACGAGTCACCAGGCCCGGTGCAGTCCGCCTGGAGACCGAAGATGCTGTCCCAGTGAGCAATTCCGGGAACATCGAGCATCTTCGCAAGTTTTACCCATAAGGCGCGGCTTGCCGGCCCCCCCGGCAAGCCACCTTTTGTACAAGCTTTGCCGGCAAGGCATGTAACCCTTTGTACAAACCAGGCGCAGACCCTGAGCATAAATAAATGAAGCGCTGGCACCCTAAGTTATAGCATGCATGCTAGGTTAAGTCTCTCCCTCGGTTAGGGTTGATAGTGCTTAGCGGCGATTAACCCCTAGCCTAGAGGTCGAGTGTGCGTCCTTCTGTTCTCTTTGGTTCGCAGGGTACTTATGCTGAGCCGCTTGGGAAAAGGAGAATGAACCGGCGCTCTGGCCCCGGCAAGATGAGGCTGCCGGGGGCTAAAGATACAAGGGTCCAACCACAGCAAGCCAAGATTGCCGCGGGCTGCGGATTCAGATATGCTTTTCATCCCCTGTTATGCCTTTCCGTATAGAACTGGGACATATGAAACCACGTTTATATTCCAAACCACCGAGCTCCCCTTTTCCCGTACCCAAGGGCTATCCCCTTGGGTCGGAACTTGGTCATAGTCGCGGTGGCAAGGAGGTAAATGAGGGGCCTAAACCCTACTTCTCCCCTGCCTCCTCCAAGAGCGTGAGAATGGTCGACCGAAGTGGGGGGGCGGCAGGGCCTGTTGCCGGGCGACAATGTTTATCTTAAAAATAACAAGGACTGGTTCCTTGGCATGGGCCTCGCTCATGCACAGAGAACCCGGCAAGCACCCTTTTTCATTAAAAACATCCCGTACAGGTACAGTTCATGCGGGATGAAAAATATGAGCAAGGGGATTACAAGTTTTAAATTCTACTAAGGCCGGAAGGCTTACAGACTAAAAAAGAGATGAGATGCCCATAATCCCTTTCTTGTCTCTCTCCTCAGGAGGCAGGTCAAGGAGGCGAAAGGGCAAAAGGGGCGCCTAGGCGAACTACGAGCAGCAGAAAGCACCAAGAGAACATCTCGGTGGCTGCCCACGGGTGGGCCGGTGATGACGGTGCCGGGAAAGGAGCTGGAAGACGAGGTGGCAGGTTGCCAAACACGCGACGAAGGCGTCGGTGTCAGTGTACTCCGAGCTGACGGCCTTGCCACCCGCCCTCTTCCTCTTCCGCAGCCCGCCGACGCCAGCCGCCCAAGGAGACGGCCCCGAGAAGTTCAAGGAGCTGGCCCCTCCCCCGGCAAAACTCCGCTGGAGGAGCGGCCAGGTGCAGATGCTGCTGCTGCCGCACCCGCCCAGGCGCGGGGCGTCCGACGCCTAGTCGGACTCGTCCCCGTCATCAGCCCCGCTGTCCTCCTTGTCACTTTCGCTCGAGGAAGAGCTTCCATCGTAGGAATCTCCGTCGGAGGAGCTCTCCATGCAGCACTTCAGGCGAGTTCCAAGATCTCCGAAGACCTTGACGGAGAGCAGGCCGTCCTCCATTAATTTGAAGTAGAGGACGAGCCCCACCGTCAGGCCGTGGAAGCGAGCGAACGTCTTCCATCCACGGCGGAGGTACATGACCTGAGGAGCCCGGAAGTCGACGTCGACCCGCGTGCCCCCATTACCGCAGCCCCTCATGTGCAACCTGAGGGTCTAGGGTGGGTTACGCTCCATCTCCCGAGCAAACGAGGCGGGAAGACGAAGACGGTGACGCGGAGGCTGGCGCAGCCTAATGAAGAAATCGCGAGCCTGGTGTCCAACGTAGCCTTCCGTCGGGAAAGGCATCATTGGCGGGGGCAAGGCCGGAGCGCCGCCCCGTCCTCCTCTTCCCCGGGCACCACGACCTCTGCCACGGCCTCGCCCCTCCCCCTTCCCCTCGCGCCCGGCTCCACTACTGCGGGCTCAGGAGGAGGAGGGACACGCTGTCGAACGGCGACCCTCGCCGCCACCGTCGAGGGACCGGGGTTCCCCTTCTCCATGGCGGATGACAGGAAGAAGCAGAAGCAGGAGGAGATAGAAGATAGAAGAGTGCGGGACGCCATCCCCCTTCCATCTCCTTATAAAGGGGCGGGGTCGGGGCTCGGCCGCCCCGCTCAGCCAATCCAGCCACCGGAGGCGCAGGGAATCGAGACCGACCCGCTGCCCCAACCAGCGACGGTCCGGTTTCCAACCTCCACCGCTTGCCACCCCAAGCGAATGGAGGACGCGTGGCGAACGTGCAGAACCGAGGAGACGGGTGAGGCAACCTCCCCCCTCCCCGTGATCGTGGGGTGTGGACGCCTTGAAGGCCATGACCCGGCCCCACTCAGTGAATCGGCCGCGCCTTTACGTCTCTCCCTCTTCATGGGGAAGCCAAGAGCCGCCCCTATATCACGATATGACGCACGCGTGCAGAAACCACATCACGCATAACCCCCACGTCACGCACGACCCTCCACGTCGCACGCGGGTCATGGGGAAGCGCAGCGGATGAGCAGTTACTGCGGTAAAATCCGCCCCGCCTGCCCACGCACCGTTTTCGGCCTGGCCCAACAACGTGTCACGCTTATGTGTGGCCCAGGCCTGGGGGCTCCTGTCGGTGTACAAAAGTAGGGGCACACCTTTGTACCCCTTTACTTGTGCGCGGGCAGTCGGAGCCACGCGCCACAGCCACACTAAGCAGGGCAGAGGAGGGGAGCTGGAGAGAAGCCGAAGCCCGAGACAACCACGACAACGCCAAGACCAGAAACGCAAGACAGCAAAGGGGCGAGGTGGAGTCCCCCTGCAAGGCCCTTGCCGGGGCAGGCCTCCGCGGCCCCGCAAGAACCTTGCCAGGGCAACTTGCCCAAACACCAGCAGAGCGAGCCACCCTTGAGCCTGCGGGTTCCAACCCAACTAACTACAGTTGGACCAGGGCTCGGGACGCACCTCTGTGGTGGCATGTAGATCTTTTTCAAGACCACGACGTATGAGATCAGATGAGGACCAGAAGACGGCGACCCTCGGCGGAATCCTTGCCGAGGAAATCCATAAGACCCCCGGCAAGATCCTTGCCGGGGACGACTGCGCGCCATGGCAAGACCCTTGCTGGGCCCCCGGCAAGGCCCTTGCTGAGGACATCAGCGGGGCCACTGCCAGGCCCGCGCCAGCCAAAGTTTTCCACCGCCGTTCGCATGCAGCTGCCAGCCCAACCAGCTGGCCTGGCACCTCCGTGGCGACATGCTGCTTCCAGGCCAGATCGGCAAGCGCCTGCGTGGCGGCATGCAGATCTTCGTGAAGACTGTACCACCGCGCCACCTCAGGTGCCTGGCTGCCTATATGGCGCCACCTGTATCGCTGGCCAGGGCGCGTGTCGAAGCGAGGAGCAGCGGCGACGGACGGGACGGGCCTCGCTCACGCCCCCGGTAAAGCTAGGGGACACCTCAGCGATGCATTAAATGCGTTTTGTCCTGTAATACAGGTGATAAGCTCGCAGTATTGTATGCCTTTCCACCTCCTGTGTGCCACTGTGGCAGCCCCTTTCGACTATAAAAGGAGGCCCATGGCGTACTGGAGAGGGATTCGGCTCTTTTGGACCATGCAGCCAACATAGCTAGTTCGAGAGCTCAAGAACTCTCTAAAAGACAGCCACCAAAGCAGGACTAGGGTATTACGCATCCTCGCGGCCCGAACATGGGTAAACGATCCTTGTGTTGACTACTAATCCTGCTCTTCTCACAACCCTGCGCCCCGGCAACCGTAGTAGGGATTCTTGTGATCCCATAGGTGTCGTTTCACACCGACAATACCACAATCATATTTGAACAACTAAGCTTTGGAATTTTGAGTGTTGTGTTGTTTAGCTTGAAGGGTTGAGTAATGCTAGTACGACAGAAAGCACCTACGCAGATCATAGTAGAGTAGATAAAAGGCGAAAACCCTAAGCATCAAGAGTAAAATCAGGAAAGTGGAACTAGGTGGACCAGTGGGTGGCGCACATGCTTTTCGAAACGAATATAGGAACATTAGGTGACCAATTCAACGTTCTCTGTTTTAGTAATATGAGCAACATATCAGATTCGTATTTCAACACGTAAGCTTTGGAATTATGAGTGGCATGTTGTTTCGCTTGATGGGTTGAGGTCTTGAGGAGCAGTGCTAGCACGACACGAAGCAGTGAAGCACCTTCGATGATGGTAGTGAATATAAAGGGGGGAAACCATAAGCTTTACGAGTATAGTGACCGTGACATGGCGGATCTGAAGGTGCAAACCGGACAAAGCTACTTCGCAACCAATGTTTTCATTCAACTAGCCACTACGATTTGGTACGGACAACAAAAGTACAGTAAACAATTTAAGATCTATTTTCCGGGTGAGATCAATAACTTAAGCACATATGGAAGAGTACCACCTCTCTTGCGACGCCGTGTAGGCCCCTACTGATACGCTGAGGGTGCTGCAGGTGCGATGGCTGTCTGCGGCGGGGAAGAAGACTTTAGATGGCAAACGGCCGGGTCGGGGGATAAATTATGTTGCTGAGGACGAGGCGGTCGTAGGAGCGGCTACGGCAAGGTGGACGACGGTGCCGATGAAGCGAGACGACGCGATGAAAGGATCCTGGTCCGGCGCCGTGGATGAGAGACGTCCATCTCTTGAAGGGGACGACGGGGTAGGGGTAGCGGCTCCGGCAAGGTGGAGGATGGGGTGACGGACGTAGGAGGCTAGCCGCAGTGGTGAGGTTGTCGTGGCGCCGAGGGTGTATGAATGGGGAAATGGACGGGGAGGGGAGATCTCAAACTTTGGGACGCGCTTTTCTGAAATGTGGGAAAGTTACGAACTTATCCCCCGTTTAAAATTTTGGACATCATGTCGGTTGGGGATAGGACGGTAATCTCGCATCTCCCAAATATTTTCCGGTAACGATTTTGAGCGAGGAGAGGGTGTTTTGCCGCCCACGATTGGCACCCACGGTGTATGAACGGGGCTGACATGTAGGGCAGTTGTGTCACGTCTGAGGGGAGTTACACAGCTGCCCCTATTTAAAATATTAGCCTAAATTGATTTCGGACGAGGAGAGTTTGTTTTGCCACCCACCGTGGATGAATGGGGAAATGGAGGGAGAGACACATGTCTTTCGGACGAGCTTGAATCAAATGTGTTTTGCCGCCCACGTTTGGCGCCCACCGTGTCTGAATGGGCTCAGAGGTCGTCGTGTCACGTCTGATTGAAGTTACTAGTCTACCCCTATCGACAACAGTGTAAATCCGGTTGATAAGGATGTCAAGTGTCAGGGGTAGACAGTAATTTCCATCTCGCAAACACTTGCTTCGGGCAGCCCACAAATGATAGTGGGTGTTTAGCCGCTTCGTTCAAAACTTGGGAGACTTAGCATTCACGTTTGCCCTGGGCCCTCGCAACTAAATCCTAATCCAATTTTTATTCAATTATGAATATCCATAGATAATTCTATGTTTTGTTATTTATTTCTTCAAAACCACAACAAAGATTTATTCCACCTTTATATATGATTATGATTTAGAAATGCCATGATCTTCGAATTCAGTAGGTTGGATACACTTTGAGTCAAACAGTTATTTCACCCAATACAATATGCTCACACGAAAAACAATTCACCTTATGTCAATGATACAAGTACTGAGGATTACCTCGCCTAAAAAATTCGGATCATTACAACACATGGACAACATAGGGGGTCTTACAACATAATCCATTCAGAGACATGACACAACATGCAAGTACAATAATCTAATGACAATTTCAACTGCGATCTAAAGAAGAACTGGGATTACCCTGGGCTTCAGATAGCAGGAGCAGGAGGACCTCCTCCGTCTTCGAATGAGACATTCTTACTTCCTCCAATTCTTGGGTTGCTTGCATAATACGTGTAGCTAATTGCATAAGTTCCAGCTTCAAGATCGAGATTACCTCATTCATGGCAGCCACACCATCTCTTTCAGCCTCTAGTAGAGCCTCAGGAACTATAATATCTATGCTCAGACTGCTCTCCGGTGGTGTTGCCTCTGAACTGCTACCATCTGGCAATATGGATGGCGCACTGCGTCCACAAATAGATTCTAGGGTTGTACAATGTGTCCTAGTGTGAACGGCATCCTGAAAGGTTTCTGCTGGACATAAGTAAGAGAGTTATCGCATGATCCAGGCAGTAAGCTTACATGGTAAACGACATACGAATTATTGCCGAGCATGGCAAGCTATATTTAAATGGTTCGAAGCAGCATCAGCCGAAAAGAAATTAAAATGGTAAGATGAAGCTAGGGATGTAAGTGGCAAATAAACGGCATCCGCCAGTCCCATCTAGTTAGTTTTTACTAGCTCCCTGGTTCATTTTCCTCAAAAAACAAAAACTCTTTTGAACTATCATACCACTAGTGGACTTTAATCGGGATTAAACGGGACCCAGTTGACATCCCTAGTTGAAAGGGAGTGTACCACCGCTATATTTAAGTTGCCAAGGCATCTAAGTAGTTGAAATAATCTGAGAAAGCACTTAACAGTGTGACCTCATATAAACTACGAAGATAGTCTTGTGATGAAGTTCAGAGGAAAAGTTAAGGACTCAAATGAACTAGGCATGCATTTATTTACGATAGTACAGCAGGCACTGCTGACATATTGGCCAACTCAGGTACAGCGTAACAAGTAACAAACAAGCATTCGAATCAAGCAATACAGCAAAAGCAGACAACTGAACTATTTGTTATTCTGTAGGATTACAGGTTGAGGGCACAAGCCAAGAAAGCAGCCCACACGCATTACATTTCACATGTACTAAAACACACTGGCTTACCATATGTTGATGTGAAGCCTCGCTGCTGTTGCAATGTTCTTTGAAGATATCGTCAGCATCCCATGGTTGCAAATCTACTTGTTGTAGTTTATTCTGCACCCTCTATTTAGGTAAAATTAATTTTAATCGCATGCACTGGTTCGAATTGACCATCAATGGTTCATCTAAACTAATGAAAGAAGGGTGTGTGCATACACGACAATATATCTGCTTCCCTGTATTTTTATGCTTGTTCGAGGTGCCAGCACCAAAAGAACAAATATTTTGCTTGATGGGGTTGGCAGCTCCATAATTAATAGAAGCATAAAATTAGTCATGCAACTTGGGAAGATCAAGAACACACAAAAAAGTAATGAACAGAGGCTCGGAGCAGTCATGTAATAGCTAGCATCAGAAAATGTAGGGTAAAACAAACAAAAACCAGCGGAACCACATGCTAGTTTGCTGATGTGTAATTAAGCATAGAGAACATGAAGCAGTCTGATGGAACCAACAGGTGGCATCAGAACAACACCATTAACATAAATATAGCATGCAAGAAGTAAAATAGTAGGCAGTGATATCTAGGAAGTACAGTAATACTTAGGACAAAACTAAAGCATATCAACTATATGTGCACTGGTATGTAATTTAGCACATGTAACATGTTCACTGCGAGAAGTATGGTCGTACAGGTGCAAGCAGAATAATGCGTCTCATGAAAAACTGAATGATGACCTCAAGAAATTCAAAGGTGCGGTGCTTATGCTAAGAAAGTGAACGTAGGCGCCGGCCGTTGGATAATAGTACCTGATTCTCGGAGGCGTATGGGTATCGTTGGCATACTTGATAGCTAAGGATCGTCGATGGTGCTCGTGTTGCGGTTGAGTTTGGGCCGGCTGTCGCCGTCGCTGAAGCGGCTCCGGTGCTACGGTTGCGGCGCCTGTCGACATACAAGAAAGCTCATCAATGGTAAGTGAACGGTTGCACGATAAAGAGAAAAACCGAAGGAGTACAAATCGAAATAACCTGATGAGGCTGCGGCGTCGGTAAAGCAGGGCCAGTGGAGATGAATATGGCGTCCGTGGAGCGGGTCCGGTGCAGTGGACGAAGGCTTCGGCAGGCGAGTTGTACAGTGCTTTAGGTGAGGCGAATCTGTTGCGGCGGACGAGGGCTTGTATGAAGGGCCAGTGAAGGGACGGACGAGGGAGTCAGTGAAGGGCCTATACTGTGGTGGACGAGGGCGCCGTTCTGATTACCATGAAAACCTGAACCGGAACTGCCTCCACCGTAACCCGGCCCATGAGATCTGGGGCCTGAACTGCTGCCCGGTCCATGATCATACTGAAAGTCTGAAGTTTTGAACTCCTGCATAACATAGCAATCCTTCCAGAGGTGTGTGGCCGGTTTATCCCGCGGCCCGTGCTTCGGGCAAGGCTGGTTTAACAGATAAGACAGGCGCTCTGGATTGGGACTCGGCACTCCGCCACGCGGGGGCGGTTTACCCTTACGGCCCTGGCCCTTGTCCTGCGCGTTAGTATTAGCCACAAAATCAAATTGTTATCCGCTTTACGCTTACCACTGTTTCCATGACTCGCCGAGTTATGCTGCTGCCCTTTGGGGCTACCGCTCTTCTTTCCCTTCCCTGTCTTGTCATCGTCAGACTCGGGATCCTTGGTACTATCAGAGTCGGCATACTTTAATAGAGCTGCCATAAGTGTTCCCATGTCATTGCAGTGACGTTTGAGCCGTCCCAACTTCAATTTCAGAGGTGCAAACCGGCAATTGCCTTCCAACGTTAAAACTGCTGTATCGGCGTTGATGTGGTCTGATTAATGCAGAATCTCCGAAACCCAGCGCACCCAATGGGTTGTTGATTCTCCTTCCTCCTGGACACATGCAGCTAAGTCCACAATTGACATGGGTTGCTTGCACGTGTCTTTGAAATTCTGAATAAACCGGGCTCTTAACTAGGCCCAAGAACCAATGGAGTTAGCCGGCAAGTTCTTCAGCCAAGTGCAAGCTGTTCCTTCCAACATCATGGTGAAGTACTTAGCACATGTCGCATCATCTATATCCAGCATCTCCATCGCCATCTCATAACTCTCAACCCATGCCTCAGGGGATAAATCGGTAGTGTAATTTGGCACTTTACGTGGGCCCTTGAAGTCTTTAGGCAGCCGCACATTGCGTAACACTGGGACGAGACACGGCACCCCCAAAGAACTAGATGTCACCCCTGGTTCCACCGAAGTTGTTGAATGAACCAGAGTAAGTTGGCGGGCTTCATGTTGCGCCGCTAACTCGGCCTCTCGACGTGCCCTAGCACGATCCACCACATTCTGAGCATCACCACCGCCACCCACCGGGTTATGGCCACGGGGTGGATTACGGTTTCGCGCACTGCTTGAACCGGCCGGTTCATCCATATGCCTGCTGTAACTCCGGCTTGGGCGGGGAGTAGAATGGATCCTTTCACGGCTATATGAATAGGCCTGCTGCTGAGTCAAGGCGGTCTGAAGAAGCTCCCTAGTCCGTCGTGGCTCCACCGCCACAGGGGACTCACCATCGACTAGGAGGGCTGCCAATCGTGAAGCGATCGCGACTATGTTATCCAAGGGGTTGGAATAATGACCCGGAGGTGTCGGCACATGTTGGGATGGGATAACCTATGGGGGATCCACGGCGCGCGGCTGAACCGGCATTCCCGTCCCAGGCGCTTCGACCCGGTTTACCACTGGCTGGTTGCTGGTCCCTGCTCCTGGCGTGTTGAAGAGATTCTGGGCTTCGTAAACCGGAGGCAGGTGAGATCGGTACCTCCTCCTCATGACATCATTCGATGCGTTTTGATCCAACATGAGCCAATAAGCCTGTGCATCTAACTCGGCCCGCTTCGCCGTCATTCTGGCATTCTCGGCGGCCAGGTCTACTTTGGCTTGGGTTATTTGATCCTTTACCTTTGCCACCTCCGCGTTGTGCCGCTCCTGATCCGCCGGGTTGACTGTCGGTGTAAAAACCGGCGGATCTCGGGTAGGGGGTCCCGAACTGTGCGTCTAAGGCGGATGGTAACAGGAGGCGGGGGACACAATGTTTACCCAGGTTCGGGCCCTCTCGATGGAGGTAATACCCTACTTCCTGCTTGATTAATCTTGATGATATGATTATTACCAGAGTTGATCTACCACGAGATCGTAGAGGCTAAACCCTAGAAGCTAGCCTATGGTATGATTGTTGTTCTTGCCCTACGGACTAAACCCTCCGGTTTATATAAACACTGGAGGGGGCTAGGGTTACACAGAGTCGGTTACAAGGGAGGAGGTCTACATATCCGTATTTCCAAGCTTGCCTTCCACGCCAAGGAGAGTCCCATCCGGACACGGGACGAAGTCTTCAATCTTGTATCTTCATAGTCCAACAGTCCGGCCAAAGGATATAGTCCGGCTGTCCGAGGACCCCCTAATCCAGTACTACCTCAGTAGCCCCTGAACCAGGCTTCAATGATGATGAGTCCGGCACGTAGATTGTCTTCGGCATTGCAAGGCGGGTTCCTCCTCCGATTACTCCATAGAAGATTTTGAACACAAGGATAGTGTCCGGCTCTGCAAAACAAATTCCACATACCACCGTAGAGAAAATAATATTTCCACAAATCTAATCTGCTGACGCATTTTTCAGCATGACATCACACCGCGACCCGGTCATTATTCGAACCGTTTTTCACAACCAGCCACTGCACATATTGTGAGGCGGTTTCCTTGGCACGTCTTGTTGAAGCAGAGATCGTGTCCCCTTATCACGGGATTCTGATCAATACGGGTATGGGTTACCCAACCGCGCCATCAATTATAGCGCTTGGGGAATAAGCGAGTTTACCAGGTAGGTGGGGAGGCGCATAGCTTCTTCCGCCCTTATAAAGGGACAAGGATTCACCCCTTTCACCCATGCCTTCTTCCTCCTTGCTCATCCATTCTTGCGCACTCGAGCTCTAGCGCCCAAGTTCGCGTTTTTCTCCTCAAACCACTCCAAGCATGTCCGGAGCGGGAGGCAAGTGGATGGTCTCCTCTGTTATGGAGGAGAACATCACAAAGCTGCGGGGAGCCGGATATCTGGCCGCGGATATCGCGCACCGGCTGCCAGATGCGGGGCAGATCATCCCTACTCCAGAACCCCATGAGAGGGTGGTTTTCCTTACCCACTTCGTCCGCGGACTGGGATTTCCCCTCCACCCGTTTGTCCGCGGGCTCATGTTCTACTACAGGCTGGACTTTCACGATCTGGCCCCCAATTTCATCCTCAACATCTCGGCGTTTATCGTCGTGTGCGAGGCCTTCCTCCGCATCAAGCCCCATTTCAGCCTGTGGCTGAAGACCTTCAATGTTAAACCGAAGGTGGAGGTCGGCCAGCAAGCGGAGTGCGGAGGCGCCATGGTGGGCAAAATGCCCAACGTCACCTGGCTCGAAGGCTCCTATGTGGCGACCATGAAGGGGTGGCAATCGGGGTGGTTCTACATCACCGAGCCGCGCGACACCAACTGGGTGGCGGCCCCCAAATTTCGATCCGGAATCCCCATGCGGCTCACCTCCTAGAAAGAGAAGGGCATGTCCTCGGGTTCCCCGGTAGAGCTGACCGGACTCCAGACATGCATCAAAAACATGATGAGCAAGAAAATCAAGCTCGTCAACATGGTCCAAGTCATGCTCTTCCGCCGGATCCTCCCGTGTCAAAGACGGGCATTCAATTTGTGGGAGTTCAACCCGGCTGAGCATCAGACGCTGTGAGAGCTCTTCGACACGACGCACAAGGACGTCTGGAAGGTGCTGTTCAAGGTCGCCGAGGTACCTCCTCCCCTTACCGAGGATCGCGGACTCAGCGCAAAGCGCCCTGCTAATCCGGTAAGTCTTTTATGTCTTATAAGATGTTCATTTCCCCAGTATAACCATGCGCGGAATCTAAGCCTCCACGCCGTTTAACAGGACTGGGTAGCGACAGCGGAGCGGATCGATTGTCCGGCTCCCCTGCCCGAAGATCCAGCTGATGCTCTCCTAACGGAGATGCTGGTTTCGGCACCTTATGAGATGCCGGAGAAGAAGTCCAAGAAGAAGGCCACGGGGACCAGGAAGGGTCTCCGGTGCAAGGTTATATCGGACTCATCATCCGAAAGCACCGAGGCGCACTCCTCCCACGAAATGGAGGAAGAGGAAGAGAAAAGTTCTCCCCCCCCCCTAGCCGGGGGAGACAAGAAAAGGAAGGCCGCCCCGTCCGAGGCGGCCGAAGGGTCCAAGAAGGGAAGAACCCTCCTTCCGGACAACTCCACCACCGCCACCTTCAGCGAAGAGGAGTGGTTCCCAGGGACAAGCCCCTGGCGAAGTCGTAAGTATCCGGATACGATAATAGTTTTGGTATGTTTCATTTTATTGCTCCTTATCATGCCGAACATGATCATGCAGTCCCTCCAAGGCCCATATTGACATATCCTCTTCGGATGGGTCTTTGGATCCGTTGGCGATGAACAGCGATTCACTCCCGACCGCCACCTCTCCCCGCCCTACGGACGACGCCGAGGTGTTGTCTCGAAGGGTAGTAGCTCAAGGGGAGCTAGTCTAGGAGGCGCCCCAAGGTGACATCCCGGACACTGGGTGCATGGGGAACAAGACTCCCAAGGGCTCCAATGGCGGGAGTAACAAGTTTGGCCCCCAGCCGAATATTGTGCCGGAACCTCCAGTGGTTCAGGACTCCGTCGGGCGACCCCTCGCTAAGGGGGCGAGCCGTCTGTGCCGACGACCTCTGTCCATCTAGAGGCATCAGACAACATGCTGGAAGCGCTTCGCGGCGCTTCCATTGATGAAGAGCACCATACTATCATGAGTGCAGTGGTCAAGAAGGTTCAGTCCGCCAAAAGCGGACTAACTGAAGCCTGTGCCAGCCTCCTAACAGGCTTTGAGGTAAGTAATCAAATTATAAGAAAATATTATGTCATAGACAGTAGCCCCTGATGCTCTATTTGGCATCCGCGAAGAGAAGCCGAATAGAGGATCAAATAATAATCGCAGGAGTCTAATCATAATATGTCTATGTGCATATGCAGGCTTCACTGCTGGCCACTGCCACACGTACTGCGGAGGTCGCCGCACTGAAGCGGGACCTTGAGCTGTCCAAGGAAGAGCTCGGCCTTACCAAGAGGCAGCTCGAAGAGAACAAAGGTAAGTGATACCCCGTCTGTATATTGATAAGAAAAAACAAGGGTGGTTGCTTAGATCATAGGATCGTCATGAATTTTGCTAGGGGCCACAACCGAAGTGGCGACCCTGAAGAAGGCGCTGTACGAGGCCGAGGACAAGGCGGCCAAGGAGCGCATCGAGCGAGAGAAACAAGAGGCCCGAGTAGGCAAGGTGCAGCAAGAGCTCCAGGCCCTCGTCCAAAAGCATGAGTCCTTGGAGCGTGACTCTAAGACGCAAGGGTCCGAGCTTGCGAAGGCCCTTGAAAGCGCACAACATGCCAAGGCCGAAGCCCAAAAGGCCCTCCATGAAATTGAGGCGGTTAAGAAGATAGCGGCGGGTAAGGCATTCATTATGCAAAGCAAGCATGTGAAAGAAAATTTCCTTTTACTTACCCGAGTTCCGAGCTCTCCAGGAGCGTTCACAGACCTACCTCACAGTGTGTCAGATGCCGCGGAGTTCTACCGGGCCGAGGAGGGGAGCTCGACGGAGAAGTTGTTCTGGTCTCAGTATACTGGGACCGAACACCCCATGCCCTTGAGCGACCAGCTGAAGCAACTGGTCGAGCTCCACAAGGCGGCCGACCAGGCCATGAAGGGTCTTATAGTCTGGATGTGGCCTGGCGATCCCCTTCCTGATAGCTACTTCAGCCTGGTGAGGTGGCTTGTGAATGCCTGCCCATGACTTGAAGTCATAAAGCGGTCCGTCTGCATCGAGGGTGCGCGCAGGGCTTTTGCCCGGGCAAAGCTGCACTGGGCGATGTTGGATGCCGAGAAGCTAGTGAAGGAGGGGCCGCCGGAAGGCAAGGAGCATCGCCACCCCAAAATGTATTATCTGTAATATGAAACGAGTTCATTTGCGCTATGCAACGCTTGTGAATTTAAAATATTACCTTCTATGCGGCCGTTTATAAAATCTGAGAGTTGGCCAGTCGTTGGCTTATGCCCCCATGTAACTAGTACTGAGGTGTTCGGGATAAACCTGAGCACTCTTTATCCCAATTTTGGGTCCTTCGAGGGAGGTGTTCAGCACAATGAACCAGGCAATCGGACTATAAGGCTTTATCACTCTCACTTAGCCATAGAAGTCTACAATTTTAAATTTTGGCGAAGCCCCTAGTATTCGGAAGGCCGAATTTGGGGCGCTATATACGCCTAAGTCGGGCAAGGCCGACTCGTCGCCCGAAGCGGAAAAAGTCTTTAAGGACTTGAGACCTCTCGAACAGCGACCAGCTCTCGCCTTATCATGACAGTCAGTTTTCGGCTTTCTCTATTGATGTGCTCGTCTGGAAGAACCGGGACACAATTGCAGTAGTTCTCCCAGCGCTACCTTAGCCGATATTGCGGAACGTAAGGTACCAAAACATGGGAGCCGGGCAAACCCAACTATTGACCCAAGACATGATTCGGAGCTGATGCATATAATGCTATAAGTTCGGGGTGCCGCACTGTTATTAAGTGTTCGGACTTCTCACGCCGTATTATGGGGTATACTGAAGCCCCTGGCGTAGTGGTCGTACCAGAATGTATGGGTGCAATTTGCCGTAAATAAACAGACAAGGAAAAAGGGAAGGGTAATGCAAGAATGTACTAATGCTATGCATTGTTATTTAAATAATACGTCGAAGCGTACTGATACTAGTAGTGCAATAAGCAAAAAATAGGACTATTTGACATGTCCTATCCAAGGGCAACCTGCGTATGGGTATTTAAAACGGGTACTTCGATTGTTATCAGAGACCACCTGGGGATTCCCTTGTACGTCTTAGCTTCTTGCTTCCTTGGTTGTTCCTTCCAGTAATGTGTCCAGCAATCAGACTGCCGAAAAGGGCTTCCAGAGAGTAAGTTCCTGAAAGAGAGAAAATGATAAAGGTATACAGCCCCTGGGGCGGTTGAGCCGCATTATGGGACGTGCCCTGGTCGTGCCCCCGCCTATGCCCATGGTATTTTTAGTGCGTAATTATGTACGTGCGGCACAGATTTCGTTGCTTGACTGGGACTAGGACGGGGGCCGAATTGCTAGGCGAGCTCTGAACGTGCCAGGCGATCCTGTTGCAGGTTACTCCAGAGTCGCTTGAAGGTGTCTGGGGGCTTTATCGCCGAATTAACGGTTTGCCTTAAAAGGATGCTTTGTGCTTCTGCTGCGAGGGCCGCAGTGTGTTCCTCCGTGCGAAGCGAGCGTTCTGTGTTGCCATTGACTGTTATAACCCCGCGAGGTCCTAGCATTTTGAGCTTGAGGTATGCATAATGCGGTACCACATTGAATCTGGCAAATGCGGTTGCCCAAGCAGTGCGTGATAGCCACTGCGAAACGGGACGATATCGAAGATTAACTCCTCGCTTCGGAAGTTGTCCGGAGATCCGAAGACCACTTCCAGTGTGATTGAGCCCGTGCAATGGGCCTCTACACCTGGGATGACACATTTAAAGGTGGTTTTAGTGGGTTTGATCCTCGAGGGGTCTATACCCATTTTGCGCACTTTATCCCGATAGAGCAGGTTCAGGCTGCTGCCGCCGTCCATAAGAACTCGAGTGAGGTGAAATCCATCGATGATAGGGTCAAGGACCAATGCGGTAGATCCGCCATGACCGATACTAGTGGGGTGGTCACTGCGATCGAAGGTGATCGGACAAGAGGACCATGGGTTGAACTTTGGGGCAACTGGCTCCATCGCATATATCATGTTCACCGTTTTCACTTGTGGAGGGAACCTCTTCTGTCCTCCTGTGTTCGGCGGCCGAGGCTCTTCCTCGTCGTTGCTATGCAGCCCCTTGTCCTTGTTTTCGGTGTTCAACTTGCCGGCCTGCTTGAACACCCAGCATTCTCTGTTGGTGTGCTTTGCTGGCTTATCGGCGGTGCCGTGAATTTGACACAAGCGATCAAGTATGCGGTCCAAACTGGACGAGCTCAGATTACTTCTTTTGAACGGCTTTTTCCGCTGACCGGATTTAGAGCCACTGAATCTGGCATTGACTGCCGTGTCTTCGGCGTTGTAGCCGTTGTTCCAGCGCTTGTGTCTTTTACGACGTGGTCTGCCGTTAGTATCCTTTGTATCTGAAGTGCCATCACTTCTTGATGTGTTGTTGCTGCGAGCCAGCTAGCTGTCTTCGCCCGCGCAAAAAGTGGGTCATGAACGGATGTTATGCTTAAATGCCGCTAAGGCCGCTGCATCCGGACAGTCGACAATTTGGTTTTTCTTAGTTAGGAACTGGGTCCAGAATTGCCTGGCCGATTCCCCTGGCTGCTGAGTTATATGGCTCAAGTCATCAGCATCCGGTGGTCGCACATAAGTGCCCTGGAAGTTGTCAAGCAATGCATCTTCCAAATCTCCCAACTGCCAATGGAGTCTGCAAGCAAGCTATTCAGCCAATGCCGAGCTGGTCCTTTGAGTTTTAGTGGGAGGTACTTGATGGCATGTAGATCATCACCGCGAGCCATGTGGATGTGGAGGAGGAAATCCTCGATCCATACCGCGGGATCTGTTGTACCATCATATGATTCAATGTTTACGGGTTTAAAACCCTTTGGGAATTCGTGATCCATTACTTCATCAGTGAAGCATAAGGGGTGTGCGGCGTCTCTGTGCCGGGCTATATCACGACGCAGTTCATACGAGTCTTGTCTGTTGTGTTCGGCCTAGCCGGATTTGCTTTTAGTGTATCCGGCGTGACGATCATCGTCACGTGTTGGGGCGCGACCCCGTGATCCGTAGATCGACCTTGCATGTTTTGTTTTGTTTTCCAATACGTCTCGCAGGTCCCGCGTATTGCCCCGGGCCTTGGTATTTTTGTTTGAATGGCGGCGGGGTGCGGGCTGGACTTCGGGCCGATATGCCTCTCTATCTCAGCCACGAGGTGGCCGATCAGCCGCATCATATGCTGGTGATGTAGGTTTCAATGCTACCTCCTCGAGTTGAGGTAGCAACCTGCGCTTTGGGTAACTCTTGGTTTGGCGCTCGAGTTCGTATTCCTTGGCTGCCAGGAGTTCAGTCCATCTGTCCGCTAGCAGATCTTGATCAGCTCGAAGCTGTTGTTGCTTTTTCTTCAGGCTGTTTGCTGTGGCTATAAGCCGGCGCTTGAAGCGCTCCTGCTCGACGGGATCCTCAGGCACGACAAATTCTTCGTCGCCGAGGCTCACTTCGTCTTCAGAGAGAGGCATGTAATTGTCATCCTCTGATTCCTCATTTGCTGCCTGTTCCGGAGGGCTAGCTTGGTCATCCTCCCGCTCGAGGTCTGGCTGGAGGGGATTGTCGTCGTCTTCGGCACTATCTGGAGCGTTATTGTCTCTTGTGCCGGTATCGCTGCTTTTGCTATGGCGGGACTTAGAGCGGCGCCGCTGACGTCGCTGCTTGGATTGCTTCTTGGAGGGATTATCCTCTGTTGTCTTATCGCCATCGCCTTCTTTGGGGGTGTCCACCATGTATATATCATACGATGAGGTGGCAGTCCAGCGCCCTGTGGGCGGTGGTTCTTGTTCGTCTCCTGCATCATCGTCCATACCGTCGATGTCTTTGGAGCCAAAGTCGAGCATGTCGGTTAAATCGTCGACAGTGGCTACTAAGTGGGTGGTGGGTGGGGCACGAATTTCTTCGTCATCCACATCCCATTCTAGCCGGACATAGTTCGGCCAAGGGTCTCCTGACATGGAGAGAGACTTCAACGAGTTTAGTACGTCGCCAAAAGGCGAGTGCTGAAAGATATCAGCGGAGCTAAACTCCATGATCGGTGCCCATTCGGATTTGATGGGCACGAATGCAGGTGGCTCGGAGTACGTGGCCAGGGACGAATCCAACGGTTCGGCAACACGGGTCTCATAGGAGGTGAAGTCAGTATTCGGCTCTATCGCTACTGAGTGTGCGGCCTCCGTGGCGGTGTCCATCCACCCGTCCTCAGATGGCGCAATTTGTTCCGGATTGAGGGCCGGAGTGGTTGCAGGTGTGATCTCCCAAACACTGTCCGACGGCAGAGCTAAATCATGCTCGTCGTGATTGTGCGGCGCACCTGACATGGGCTCGAATCCGTCGAAGATCAAGTCTCCGCGGATGTAGGCAGTGTAGTTCAAGTTTCCAAACCTGACCTGATGGCCAGGGGCGTAGCTCTCGATCTGCTCCAGATGGCCAAGCCAGTTGGCCCGCAGTACGAAGCCGCCGAATACGAAGATCTGTCCGGGGAGGAAAACCTCACCCTGGATCGCGTCGTTGCCGATGATCAAAGGAGCCATCTAGCCTTATGGTGACGCTACAGTGGAACTCTCAATGAAAGCACCAATGTCGGTGTCAAAACTGGCGGATCTCGGGTAGGGGGTCCCGAACTGTGCGTCTAAGGCGGATGGTAACAGGAGGCGGGGGACACAATGTTTACCCAGGTTCGGGCCCTCTCGATGGAGGTAATACCCTACTTCCCGCTTGATTGATCTAGATGATATGAGTATTACAAGAGTTGAACTACCACGAGATCGTAGAGGCTAAACCCTAGAAGCTAGCCTATGGTATGATTGTTGTTCTTGCCCTATGGACTAAACCCTCCGGTTTATATAGACACCGGAGAGGGCTAGGGTTACACAGAGTCGGTTACAAGGGCGGAGATCTACATATCCTATTGCCAAGCTTGCCTTCCATGCCAAGGAGAGTCCCATCCGGATACGGGATGAAGTCTTCAATCTTGTATCTTCATAGTCCAATAGTCCGGCCAAAGGATATAGCCCGGCTGTCCGAGGACCCCCTAATCCAGGACTCCCTCATTGACCTCCGCGGGTAGTAGTGCTGCCAAGGTGTCAAATAAATCGGACAAAACCTGAACCGGTGTTGGTGCGGGGCCTCCTGCACCACCTGCCATCGCCGGCGTTGAACCGGAGATCATCACCGCGGTAGTCGAAAATTGTGGCGCTGACTGGGTCCAGAATACTGTCACCATCGGAACAACCCCAAACCGGCCATCCTGAAGCAGGTACAATGATTCTGTTTCTCCAGTTGATGACTCGTCCCCGGAGTAAACGACGGTTTCGCCATCATATTCCGATCTATCTTCAGATTCCACTCCGTGGATAACTCCCACGAAGGCACGCCTCATGGCATGCTTAACCCGGGCAGATCTCGCACACTGAGCCGTCTCGACGATGTCGGTGCAGATGTCCGGCTCAGGGCCTAGTTCGCCAATCTTGCCAATGAAAACATGGATGCCGCCGAAGGGGACCCGGTACCCGTACTCGATTGAGCCGGCCTCGGGGCCCCAGCCTCTGTCGTCGATGTTCAGCTTGCTGCGACGACTCTTGGTCATCCGGCCCACAGCGTATCCCTTGAGTCCTTCGAAGCTGCCCTCCAAGGACTCGAAACCATTGTGTGATACCCCCACGGTGGGTGCCAACTGTCATGGTTTTGTCACGGCAGATGTCCTAATGAAAGGACGTAGTCGTGGAGCCATCGCGACGGGTTAGCATAAAGGGGTTAAAGCTGACAAAGGACACAGAGAGTTTATACTGGTTCGGCCCCTTGCGGTGAAGGTAAAGGCCTAATCCAGTTGTTGTGGAATTGCTAGGGTTTCGATGACCAGGGAGCAAATTCGCTATGCCTAGCTCTCAAGTTGTTGTTTGTTGTTCCTAAACCGCTGCCGGGTCGTCCCCTTATATACATGGGTTGACACCCGTCGGTTTATAGGGTCCCGAGGCCGGCTCATAAACGTGTCTGGCTCGGTCTCTGCTCTTTCTATCTTACAACACAAGTTTACATATCAATGTCGGTTTACGTCTACAGACATTAAACCGTCTTTGGGCCCTGGGCCTTCGTAAAGCGCCACCGTCTTGTCTTCATGGGTTTCAGATACAATAATCCATTATGGGGATAACCCGGCCTCTCCTGGCCAGTTTACGCCCAGTTGTAATATCCCCAACAATGGCGATCAAGGAGATCTGGAGTGGTGGAGAAGCCAGTCGCTGAAGCGGCTCCGGTGAAGTGGTGAGTTGGCAGTTGGGGGTTCCAAGGTGCGGAAGGTAGATCCGTCGGGGTGTGAGGTCCACCGCAACGGCAGAGAACTAGATTAGGCGACTTGCCATGGTTGGGGGGTTGGGGAGGGGAAGGGGAGGGGCTCTGGGGAAGAATGTTGGGGGCAAAGAGGGGAAAACAATGGAGTTACCAAAGCAGCCCTTTTCCGTTCATGTGGCAGGGGTAAAACAGGAATATCGCAGGGCTAAACTTTCGGGCGCGAGATATTTCGATGTGAGCGGGAAGTTTGAAAGCTTTTGGCGCCTGAAATTATATTCTGCTCTTGTACGGCCGACTATGATATCATGGCCGAGAATTTGTTTGTTTTGCACGCAAAAAAAGTGCAAGTTTTGAAAATCAATGTCTCCAACTCGAAACTTCGATTGTCCATTCAATTCAAATACGGATCATTGAGCTACTACAAGCAAATACCATCATACGGTCCAATTCATATGAAATTCCAAATGTGTTTATCCTAAATATGATGACAAAAGCAAAAATGTGTATGTGTATGAATAAAGTGGATGATTATAAATTTTGAACATGCCCGTATGTGTATATCTCTAGGTTTGATATATGAATTTGAAATCATGAAATCCCGGCTTAAAAAATGTACCTCTGTTTAAATGAATTACAAAAGCTAATGATGGAGTCGAATTCCAAAATTCCAATCTTAGGTTTGTAATTCTGGTACATCAAGGTATATCACGCATGTTAAAAAATATCGTTATCTCATAGTCCAAACTGTGAAACAAATTGATCAACCATGAGTGCACACACTATCGACCATGTATATCTCAATTACGCTAAAGTCCCTCAAATATAGACACCTCACTCTTTATCTGAAGCCACCCCCCCTCGTCGCCCCCCCCCACACACACAGAGAAGTCGTTCTCTCCCCCAAACACCAACACACAAGCACACGAACACTCCTCTCTCTTCTAAAGTCCGGACCCCAATATAGGTCTATCACTTTGTCTCTTAGGCATGCACACATCTCTTCCCCCACTCTCTAGCTAGGTCTCCCGGCATCTCTCCTTCCCAAGCACACGCACTATGTAGAGTGTATCTTTCCCATACACACAAAACGTCGCCCCAAACGTCTATCTCCCTAGTTATGTGGTTCTCGCACACTCACCTCACACACCACCCCCACTGCAAACAAGCACACTTTGTCTCCTTGTGCACCACTCTCCTCTTTCTATCTCTCCCACATGCGGACCCGCCCCAGCTCCTCCCTGTATACATATATGTCGTGACTCTTTCCATAGCTCCTAAATGTATCATCGTTCTCGATCTCGCACATTGTTCTCTACACCATCTATTCTAGATCTCTCATGAAGTCCCTATCACACACACGATGACTCGCTTCCCTTGCGTCTCCGTACATAGGCCAATTTCAAACAACATCAACATTGTCTCCCTATCTATAAACCATTTATGGACACAAATGCCCCCTCTCGCACCCCTCTCTTCCTCTCTCTCTCTCCGTAGCTAGCTCTCTCTCTCTCTCGCTCTCACACCCCTCTCCCACACACACTCGATGTCTCTTCAAAATAGTCTGCTCCCCCCGCCCGCACCCATGATATCCCGCTACTACACATGTCTCACCATTCCCCCTTCCCTTATACTAGGTTTACAACATTAGTGGTCTCTCTACTCCACATACACACACTCCCTCTCACACACAAATGCGCGCACAAACACACACAGACACGCACAAACACCCATTAATCTGGATCCTCATCTCTCCCCATGTCCGCATGTGTATCTCACACACTCACTCTCTAATTATGTATATGTGTCTGCACGTTACACAACACAAAGCCCCATGTACATGTCTCTCTCTATCCTCCACACACATAGACACAAAGAATCTGTTATCATTGCCTCAGTCTCTAGACATATCACACACGCACACTGTCTCTCTCTCTCCCAAACACGCTCAACAAGGGTTTCCCCGTGAATAACTTACCGTCTATTCATCAACAGTCGTGGCAGTACGGTGAACATGAGACGTGAAAAAGAATAAATCTACACATGCTTAGACCACCTAGTATGATTACTAGGACTAGAGCAAGCCAAAAAGTGCGCCGCCGTCACCCCCTCCTTATCGGCGACGGGAAAACCTTTGTTTTACACAGTCGAGAAGTCATTGTGCTAAGGCCTCACATGCTGAGGCGTTGAATAGAATGTAGATGCTAGTTTACGGAAACAAGTATCGATAATATGTTTGTATATCCATACTTATATTTCTTCTCATATAAAAAACTGAGTTGGTGATGATGGTACGCGTGCCATCTTGCAATATAGACCGTCCGATCTATATCTGGCGGATGGAAATTAAACAAAAATATACCCGCACCCCTCTCCACATTTGCAGACAAGGCCTTCCCACGTTCATCCTTATCTCCAACAACCTCATTGTTGAGCAATTAAGAAAGGAAGCCTCTGGAACAAACTGGCCTGGTGGCCGCTGCCGGCGTCGTCAATCCCCATGCCTTCGCTCAGTCCGGCCACCAATCACCACCACGCCCCACTCCTCTTCACCTTATCTCCTATTTCTCGAGATATCATTAGTTTTTACACATGGGATTACTCCCGCATGGGTCAATCACAACAAGTGTTTTATAAAAAAATGCATCTTGATGTTCCGTGCAATGCACGGATCTTGCTAGTACTCCTACAGAAGACTAAGTTGGTGATGATGGTGTGTCTGCCATCCGCCGTTTGTGACCATTAGATCTACATCTAACGACTGTGAGGTAAGTTGTTGCCTTTTCTCACCAACATCCCACTTGTCTACCAATTTGCAGAAAAACCCATAATTAGTATCTTAAAACCAACCACATCCCTCCCGGACCTCACCAGAACAGCCCAAGGAATATATTCTAATTGAAACATAATATATCTCTAGTGATATATGTATATCAAAATTAGAGTGTTTTGTATCAAGTTTGTGAATAAGTATTATTCTAATTATGATTCGTTGCAATGCACATGAACATTGCTAGTATTTCCAACCATGCATTTTTTTCCTAGTATTCCATAGTTTCGAGTTTTCCATCAAGATATTTGTCACTCATGGTTGATATTTACTTTCAATCATGTACACATATGCACTATGTAACTAGCCTTGCTTATTGGGTTCCAAAGCTTAACTTTCACTCCTACTTACAATATGTAGAGTACTTAACAAAAAGCTACCACTTTCAACCAGCCCTAGGAAGAATCTATTGTACAAAAAATAGCAAAAACATACCGAAAATTTCTTAATCCACGCCAAAACTACTACCTAGTACTCCCTCCGTCCCACAATGTAAGACATTTTTGCAAGCTAGATCTAGCTTGCAAAAACATCTTATATTATGGGATAGAGGGAGTACCGATTAGGTTAGTTTAAACCCACTTATGACAGGGTTGGCCCACACGTCCGTGCTGAATAGGCAGCTTAAACCAACACATTTTGTTTGACCGTTGACACGAGGGACCCACATCTGACCTTCTATCCTGTTATTCTACCACAAATCATTATTTTTCTTGAACATTACTTCAAACAGTACTGATGCATGTTCGTCGGTGGCGCCGGTGATGAGCGAGTTGGCCGCCGCTCCGCCGGACGGGCCGGACGCCGCGCTGGCTTCCACACGGGTTGGCAGGCTGGCCCGAGCGTGACTCACGAGCGAGCAAGCCGCCGCACTAGCCTTCGCTCGAGCCAGATGGCTGGCCTTAGCGCGGCGCGCACGAGCAAGCCGTCGCGCCGCCGTGCCAATCTAGCTAGCAAACCCTGCAGACAAGCACCTGGACGGAGCTATCTTGGCAAGCTAGCGGCCGCGAGCGCCGGACGGAGCTGTCATCCGGGCTGCCGCAAGATGGGCTCCGCTCCGCCGGCGGTTTTGACCTCGCCTTCTGCCGGCGGCGGTAGCTGCGTCCCATGGCCGAGGATGACTGGGTGGATGGGCCGGAGGTAGGAGGTCACTCGGGGATTTTTGTGCAGACTGACATGTAGGTCGCACAAGTCATAACGCCCGGTCGAATAGAAGGCGTTGACTTAATGGGCGACATGGGCCCTGTTTGGATACTCTAAGTCAGAGGTTAGAGTTAGATTCTAACCCTGAACTAACTCTAACCAAAGTGGTGTTTTAATGGCAGGGTTAGATTGACAACAAATGTATCCAAACAGGGCCATGGGTTGAAATGTGCCAATAACGGCAGTTTGTAAAGTAGTCGTTTCTTGGTGGGGCTGGTTGGTAAGAGCATGTACAATGGTTGATAAGGTAGTCTTATCTTAAGTCTGCCACGTATGCAAGTGGTAGTAGTTTCTTAGCATTATTCGTGGTTTCTTGCATTGTTAGGGGTTTCTTGTAAGGAACAATGTACTACTAGCGACAAAAGGCGATTCTAGGTTGCGTTGTACTCCAATGAGTACTACTAGTGGTCGCGGGAGTGTATACCTCGTTTTGTGGGTTCGATCCTGGCCGAACGCACGGCGGCCTTTTTTCAAAATAGTAACTTTGCTGCGAGCTAATATTTTACACGGGTAGTTTGATTTTTGAAGTCAAACGGACATGCGGCACCACAATCTGGGTGCACTGGATAGCCTAGCCACGTGAACGGGTTTTCCTTCCCAGCATCTCGTGGCTCGCGTGCTCGCCCTAGCTGCACCTCGCCTGCAGCTTCCTAATCAGCTAGTAGCATATTTAAACTAGCGCCTCCCAATTAAGCCCGAGGAGCCGGAAAAGCCTGGCGGGGCAATGGGAACTGTGCAATATGGCTCTGTACGTAAAGTGCTTTACTAGTACTCTGTAGCTTGTGGCGTTGGACGCATGGACTTCACTCCATTATCGGCTCTACTATAAAAGAAAATCCTCTTGATGTGTCTTTTTTGAAATGGAGGCAAAAGCTTTGCTTTATCTCATTCATAAAGAAGGAACAACTAACAATGTTCGACGAGATCCATTACACCTCCACAAATGGAAGCGAAAAGCCTATTCAAATAACTCAAATGTTCTGCCCCCGTAGTAACCGTCGCTGATAAACAGGCTGCTAGTGTGTGCGTGAGAGGAGCGGCTGAGTAGGCCAGCTACGTGAGAGGAGTGGCTGAATAGAGCACCGAGAGTACCCACTAGGCCACTACGCAGGTGTACTTTCCCTGCATTGATAGTACAACGATGGTTCTAGAGAACAGTAGTACCCTCCACTTCCAACTGTAGCTCCTTGGCCCTGAGATTCAAGAGCTCAAAACTGGTGCACTATACTAGAAGTACAATACATCGCACTACTAGTTGAGAAAGTAGTACGAGTACTGCTACAGTACGAGTACGTACTCCTCCGTCACATAATGTAAGACGTTTTTTGACACTAGTTGGCGTGTACAAAAAATAGCAAAAACATGCCCAAAATTTCTTAATCCACGCCACAAACTACTAGCTAGTGCCAAAAATTTCTTACTAGTGCTATTATTTACAGTATAATGCAATCCCATAACGTCCCATAATGCTAGTACTAGTAGTAAATAATAGCCTCACCACTTCGCTAAGGAACGATCAACAGTTGGAAGGGACGAGGCCCTGCGGTTACTACGCTCTTATCTCCTCCTCCCAGTTCCCCTCCCCCGAAGAGAAGGCAGTTCGTCGCTGCTCCCATGGATTCACCAGGCGGTTCTCCTCCTCGTCGGGGCTAGGAGACCTTGGATGACGATCCTCTGGGAGAAATCACACGCCGCTCTGACGTCCTCACCGCCGCAAGACTCAGTGCTTCCTGCACCAACTTTTTCAAGACGGTGCTTAAAAAGGCTTGGGAAAAGGCCATGCTTGTTGGTCTTCCGTGCGTCCTCGAGGAGAAAGTTCTTCTATGGGACAATCCTTCGAACAGTCCACCGCTCCCTGGCCATGGTTGCACGTTGACTCCGCTAGAGTTGCCGATGTTGAGAGGTAGTCGGATTTTGTCCGATGAGCAGGTCAGTAATGGAGTTTGATCATGTAGTACTTAGTTATTCCATTTCCATCCCATAATTTCTTCGCTGCCCACCGTCTTATATATAGGTCTGGGTCAGTGCCAACGAAGATTTGCTTGCATACCTCCGGCCGGATACCACCATCATTTTGCACAACATCCACAGCAGTGCGGCCGTTCCGGTCGAGCCCTTCTCCACCATTGGGATCGGCCTTCCAGACTGGCTGGGCTTGAATACGTATGATGATGCCTACATGAGATTGAAGAAGATAGCAATTGCGGACCCGCCGACAAAGCGACGCGGCTACGACGATTACTATCTCATCGCGGTGTTCGACATAAGGATTGCCATCAATGCAAGAGGGAGTAACGCCAGAGGCTGGCGCATGTTGGCGGCGGCAGATTTGTACCCCTACACGTTCGAAGACGCCGTGCGCCATCTAGGCCGCATCTTCGCGGTGACAAGCCAGGGGACTTGTTTCATCTGGTTGCCATCCTACGGTACGGGAGATTACAAACGGAATGCACAGACCATCATTTGCATCCCTAACGGTACTCCATTATTTTGCAGGGACCAGTCATCCCGCGATCAAAATAAGATCGCCGATCCTGGATGTGCATTTGCATCTGCGATTCGATCTAACCTGGAACCCTGTAGCTGACTTTGGCATATTGGGATCAACTATCTTAGCAGTCGTTACCCATGGTACCACTGATGTGCACCATGGTCGCACAATCTACCATGATCGGACCGTCACCATCTACCCAGGTATTCCATTTTTAACCCTCTCGCCTTCTCTTTCATTGTTGTGCTAGTACTCTACTTACGTACTAGTAGGAGTACTTTTTACCTTGGAGGACGCATATAGCTAGCTAGGCCCTTGAAGACTTGAACCCACTAGCTGCCACCATTTTTTTCCATGACTTACTATCTCATCCATGTAGCCAAGAGTGGCTATATATAATAAGCCGGTTATTTTACTTCCTCTATATCGGAGTAGTACTATTTGCTGCACAGTATTACTGACCGCCATATTTGAGCACAACATTATTATGCATGGACCTTGACTATGTACGTCACCATGTGTCCAGATCTGAGATGCCGCGTGTACCAGATGAACGGCGCCGAGTTCGACCCTCGTGATGCCACGTGGGTGTCGAGGAACACTCTTGGAGAGTACTCGCTTTTCATTGGGGACAGCAACCCCATTGTGAAGCAGATGCCACCTTCCGTGCACGACACCGAAGGCCTGCCGTTCATGAAGCATGGGTGTGTCTTCAGTGCGCACCGCCGGATGAACGACATGCTGGGACACGCTATCCCTGATTTATGCTGCTTCAGCTTGGATGAGTCTACATCGTGTGGAATCGGACTAGAAAGTTGCGACAATGATTCCCATTGCCCAACTATGCATCATGCCATCCATGAAGAACACCTGGGACTGGAATCTGGAGGAGGACATGTAGCCCATCTATAACGTGTAAGTGGAGTACGGTAAATTGTGAACAGTAGCGCTGTGAATATATGTAGACTAGTCGTGCACAAATTTATCACATGAATTGGAGATGAACTTGTGTGGCATACTGGCATTTGTCCTTAAAAATTTATTACTAGTAAATTTGTTATGTGTACGTGCAACTTGTGTGGTTGTTGCAGAGGCTCCAACACGCTCTTTGAGAAAAAAAAAGGTGGCACAGCTTTGGATATACGTGACGTGGCGGCATCATACAGTAGCATCGTTCGCTATAGTTGTAGTACACTCCTACTAGGACGACAACTCCTATAAAACCTTGCACTTGGCTCTTTGCCTCTTCGGGAGGTTCAACAGTCCGTACTTGTGTGAACCTTGCACTTGGCTCTTCGCCTCTTCGGAAGGTCCAACAATGATGATACTACAGTACAATATGCTTCTGGCAATCTGACATCGACTGAACTGTTGCACGTCCACCGCGAGGGCGAGGGAGAGGGACAGGGAGAGGGAGAGGGCGCTGTAGTCAAAACCCTCTCCTCGTCCTGTGAACAACCGCGCGCGTGGGCGAGGGAGAGGCATAGTAAGCAAGCTTCTCCTCGTTCAGCGAGTTGACGGGACACATCAAAGCAGTACTATTACTAGTCCATACTGCGTCCTTTCCGGTTAATATGGATTAATTTGAAATGAGAAAAATACACTGGCGGTCAACGTATGTAACAATACGCTCTTTACGGTCACTATATATAGTTTTGCGGTGATTATACGATCAATAGCTCATCGTAGAGCACCGTATTGCACCCTACTGACCAGCCACATAGTCGACGAGGCACTTTGTTGACTAGTTAAATTGTCACCTGGTTTCTGGGTCCCACCTGTCAGTTGGCAGAGCAAAGAAATCAGTTAAACAAAACTTTACGCATGCGCGACAGGGGTCCAACCCTTGCGCGCGAACCACGCTGGCTGTGTATGTGAGTGCGTGCACGTGTACTCCCTCGGTCTTCCAACAAAGAGTGTACATCGGCTAAAAAACAAAGAGTGTAGTACATCTACACTTCCAATGCATTGAGCCTTTAATCTAAATCGATATTGGTTGACTAATGCACCAACTTGTGCTCTAGGTATAGGCTACATGTCTATCCTTAATTACAGCATGCAACGACCTTCATTTAATCTTCTTCTCTCAATGGTCGCATGCACACATAAGTCTGCTACTTTGGGCGTTAATTATGCCCTGGTCAATGTGTAAATCTCTAAATGTACAGTCTTTCACGGACGTAGGGAGTAGGTTGAGCACTTGAGCGTGTGTGTTGCGTCTTGTGCTATGTGCCGCATGGGTGCATGAGTGTTGCGTGCGTCCATGTGTACGTGTGAGTGTTGCATGTTGCATGCATGCATGCGTGCATGCATGCATGGGGCTTACTCCCTCCCATTGACATCTGTTCCCTTCATATGGTGATACTCCCTCTGTTCCCATATACGGAGTAAAATCCTCCCTCTGTTCCCAAATACGGAGTAAAATCCTCCCGTTGTTCCCAAATACGGAGTATTTGTCTTTCTAGAGATTTCAACAAGTGACTACGTACGGAGCAAAATGAGTGAAGTGAGCGTAGAGGCATAGGGATAATGTAGAAAGGAAGTCTTCGCGATCCATTATTCCCCATCACGGTCAGAGAGAACTATTCAACTAGTCTTCGCAGTGAAGTGACAATACACACTGCACCAGATGGGACACTTAATTAATAAGCTGAACCAGCGTGTTGGTGTTACTAAATCAGCCTTACCCAGTACTGCCATCATGTTTGCCTGTAGAGCATGCTTCTGTCCTCCATTCACTGACATATGGGCCCTCTTGTGGTAGACCCACATGTCATCGGTGTAACTATTTACACTCCGAAGTAGTATATCCTTGTAGTAGTGGTAGAATTGAGATTTAATGCACTTTCTTCCCCGTCTTCCAATCTTCTTCCTCCTCTCTTCCCCATCGTCGGCCGCACACCATTTTCCCCCGCTCACTGCTCGCCCGCCCGCGCTATCTTCCTTGGTAGCTCGCGCGTACCATATCCCCCCGCTCACTGCTCGGCCACACGAGGAGAAACTTCTTCGCTCGCCCGCCCGAATCCACTTCCCCGCTGGCTTGCAGGCACCAAAAACCCCAACGGCAGAACCGGCAGACACGCAGAGCCGTGATTGGAATTCCCTCCCCGATGTTCTCTTGGAGCAGATCTGTAATCGTATGGACCTACTCAGAACCGTCCGTCTGGCCGCATGCTCGGTGTCTTTGTACCATCTACTCGTCTGCAACCGGCCAGCTCTTTTCAAGACACCTTGCTTGTTGATGCCCGATCCTCGCAGGTGGCCCAGACACCGACTTGACGATCCTATGGAGGTTGCCGTGGTGCCCCTCGACATGCTACCACTACCCGTCCACCTGTCCTTCATGCGCGGCCACTACTGGGCGGGCATGAAGGCCAACTGGATCGTCCTCATCCACCAATCCTGTAGTCTGTGGCGTCTCGTGGATATCTACACCCAGCGAGAGATCACCCTTCCATCATTGGATACCGCCGCCATCGAGCCTCGTGGCCCGCCGGACACTCCTGCCTACTACGCACGAGACGCGTCAAGCTTTTGGCTCGACCTCTGTTTGCTGAAAGTTGTAATCTGCAAAGTGCCCACACCATCAGAAGACTACATGGATTACAAGCTCATTGCCTTGTTCAACATCGGATTAGTCTATCTGGAATCCGGTCGCCATACATGGTTATGGCTCATCGTCAATCTTGTTGAGGCAACATTTCTGTCTGATGCTATAGTGCACGATGGCACCGTTTACGCGGTCGACGCACAGATTGGCTGCCTATACTGGTGGAATCTATCGTCGTGTAATTGTTCTATCTCATCTCATTTTTACCTTATAAATATGACTGCCTGTTCATTGTTACAAATTTAGAATAGATAGTATGTCTATAATCACATCATTGCTATATGTTCCTATCATTTCCTAGATTTTTATGACCAAACATGTTATTGTTAGAGTTGATATGAGAACAATTGGCATCTAATGATTGTTAGAATAGATATTATGAGCATAACATCATGATTGCTATATGTTACTCTCATTTCCAAGATTTTTATAACAACGCATGTTATTGCTTAGAGTTGATATGAGAACAGTAGTAGTAAGTGCTATGGTAGAATATGAGTAGGCTCTGTCATAGCTGTTTTCCTCTCATTGTTACATGATGTTTGAACCATGACACATTGCTAGAATATGAAAGCCATTGGCTTATTTTTTTAACTTGGGGTATGATTATGACCACGACATTGCAATTCTTTGTCTATGATATGTGTCACTGTTATAATAATCTTAATTCCACACATACTCTGAACATGATTGTTTATTTTTGTCCTTTTGGTCTCCAATTTGAATTGTTGCAGCAGATGCAAATGCGCTGGCCTTCATGATTCCAGGACCTAGAATCATACCAGCCAATGGGTGGTGGTTTATCGCTCGTTCAGCTGACGGCGGTCATTTGATGCTCATTCGCACGTACCAAATTGATCAAACCATTACATCAAACCACATGCAGAACAATGCCTGCGGCGTTCGTGACATTGATGGCTATGGTTGCTTCATGTTCAAGAAAGATCCCAGCTCCGTTGGGCCAGGCGTATTCAACTGGAGGCGGGTTTACAGCCTGGGCAACCACTCCATGTTCCTCGGGCTCAATTACCCGATCATCCAACCAATCATCGATCATATCACTGGCGATGATTACCGTGCTATGCAACTTCCATTCGCCAGGGGGGGCTGTGTTTACACATCATACCATGGGTTTCATGAATCACCATATCCAGAGATTCGTCAACACAGCTTGTTGCCAGATAATCTTCAGTGTGTTAAAGGCATCAAGCTTCCGTGCGATGGATGGCTTTTGCAAACCCGACATGCGGCGATGTGGTTCATGCCAACAGCAAATATGCACAACTTGATTTGTACTGATATCTAGACTGAGCCATGTATTCTGCTGTTGTAGCACGACCCTCTTTTGTTGGATATTATGTACTGTTGTTAGTTTGAAGCACTCCTTTGGTTTGAAGGATAGATACCTTTCTGGGATCAAGTGCATCCTAACTCACCTGCGTAGGATGTACTGATAATGATGATGGAGATGTTGTACAGTATATATATATATCAGTTAGGCTTCAAGTGCGTACTTGTTAGTTAAACCTATGGTTAAAATGTGACACTAAATACGACTAGTAAGTAGTACAGTAGCAGTACTAGTATACGTCGGTCAAATTATTCATCATGGCCACACATTGAATTGACGTGACAACATGCTGCGCCTGAGATGACACAAGAATCCCAGCGGCGTGTTCGGGTATTCTGGACTTCATATTTGAAGTACCACTTATCTGTCGAAATCTTTCATCATTCACTTAAAACAGTCGATTGATCATACATTGAGTACCATATAACTGGAATTAACCGATGCAAGTCGAAGAAGGATTGGTCGGTGCTGCCGGCTGGCGTTAAGTTCGATCCCACGGATCAGGACCTAATCGAGCACCTTGAGGCCAAAGTGAGTGCTGACAGCGCGATATCTCACCCTCTCATCGATTTGCTCATACCAACCATCGACAGCGAGCACGGCATATGCTACACCCATCCTGAGAAACCTCCAGGTAAGACACCGATCGGCCGTCTACTTGCACAAACATATTCCTTTGTTTATAGCTCTATTTTTCTTTTTAGACGCAGACCTGGTGAAGCAATTACAATTTGACAGTTAATAAAAAGTGAAACAAGTGACTGCAACATGCCAAAGATGTTATGAAAATGCCAACTACGTACACTAAAACCTGTAGCCGACAATACTACAGGTATCACACTGAGTGGCCTAAGCAAGCATTTCTTCCAGCGCAATTCTAGGGCATTCAAAAGGGGCATGTGGACGCGTCGCAAGATACAATCGGAGTGCAGCATGCACGCGATGTGGCACAACACCGGCAATACCTTGCCGGTGATGGTCAACGGCCGGCAGACGGGCAGCAAAAAGGTTCTGGTGCTGCACACCAACAAGAACTTCGACCAGCAGAGGACCAATTGGGTGATGCACCAGTACTACCTCGGGGACCTGGAGCAAGAGAAGGAGCGGGAGGTGGTCCTCTGCAAGATTTTCTACCAGACGAACACTAGGGCCAGGAGTAAAAAGATTCTATGTTAGTTTTGTATTGGTACTTGTACTACCTTGTCGTCCTCAAGTTGGTATTGTTGTTAACGATCTTTTGGTATGAACTTGGCATTTGCTTCCAACCATCATGCCGAGGGTCGACGTGGATATAAAGCTGAATCATTTGTTTCAAAACGAATTTTCAGGCACCTGATTTTTATTTGATGGGTAGCGTAAGCACCTGCCGTTCGAATTCCGAGTTTTCCAAAAATTTTGAAACAAGTGCATGCACTTATTATCACGATGAAAAAACAATATCCCTACTGCATCCCAGTTATCAGTCTGTACTTGCAGAATTCTCTCGTTTATTGAGCACGTATATTGTTTTTTCAGGTCGAGCAAGTTTCAACTGGGCTGTAGACTGCCCTGGCTTGGTTTTGTTTTTAACAGGCCCAACCCATGACGACAACGGGGCACAAAGATCCAGCAGGTATCTACTAGCCTCTGGCCCGCCAGCGTTAGTTATATTTTGTCTTACAACATCCACAGGCATTTTTTTACTGAATCAAACACACAGCCCAGTTCTATTTTCCTCTTGAAACGCATGTCCTACATCCGTTTTCTAATCTCTACCTATAGTTTTATTAGTTCATATACACGTATCATTATATTGAAAATACATAAAATTCCCTTTTCATATTTACATCCTTATTTTTGTTGTTGTTTTCCCTCCCAGCGCTGATTTTTTACCACTGGTTTTCCCTTAAACCAACTCAATTGTCCCACGTCTTATTTGCTTACAAAAACAAAACGATTTTTTTGGCAAATCAATAAGTTCTTAAAAAAATGTTTATCATTTCGGGATTACAAAAGTTCGGACTCCACCGAAATGGGCTGCAAATTATTGACCGTGGTCCTGGGCAGAAAATGGGCTGTAATAAATTACTTAAGAATTAGCAAATGGGCTGCAAATTATTAAAAAATATCAAATGGGCTCTATGTTGTCTGCCAAAAATTTGGAGGCTGACTTGTGGGCCTACTAAGTTCATGCGTACACAAGGTTTCTAATAAAAGAAACGTAATCAATGATCGACTCTACCAGCGTCAGACCGTTAGATGTCAATCTAACGGCAATCGTATTTCTTCAGTCTCTGATCTTCCTGTCCCAGCCGCCCAAACCAGTGCTGTCGGAACCGCCAGCTCCCGCCTCCTGTGGCCGGCTGCTGCCGGGCAGGCCTCACGGCCCCATCATATACTCCCATCCGTGGCCTGTCGATCCCTCTAATCACCCACACCTCCTGTTATTTTCCGGCGACGGCAGCCGAACCAGTCAACCCTCGTACTCTCCATCGCGTGGGCAGCCATTGTTGTGTCTTCGCCGGCTCCGTGTCGTTCCCTTCATAGGCCTCGCCGTCGTCCACCGCCCTGTTGCTCTCAACGCGGCGTGGTCAACGTGGTCAACGAATGACATCCATCGGAAGTGGACTGTACGTAGAGAGGCTGACAGCTGGGTCCACGGCCGCACACAAGGAAATGCCTCCTTATTATGCGCAAAATAATGATTCCTCCACCTGGCATCTGGGACCCGCCGGAAGGGCCTCTGTATTTCGTGAAAAAAACATTCCCTCTGCTGACAGGTCAGACCCACCAACTATATCTTCGCACGCAAGGAAGTGCCTCCTTATTACGCACAAAAAATGAATACCCCCTGCCAGCTTGGACCCACCATAGTGGGAGGCTGACTTGTGGGCCTACTAAGTTGACGGGGATGGAGGGCTTTGTCAACTTAGTCAATATATGAACGATTCTAGCTCAAGTGACCGTACGATGTCCATCCAACGGCCGTAGTGCTTCTTCAACCTCTGGTCTTCTTGCTCCAGCCGCCCAAACCAGCACCGGTCGTGCCGCGTGCTCCTGCTATTAGAAATATGCCCTAGAGGCAATAATAAATTGGTTATTATTATATTTCCTTGTTCATGATAATCGTTTATTATCCATGCTAGAATTGTATTGATAGGAAACTCAGATACATGTGTGGATACATAGACAACACCATGTCCCTAGTAAGCCTCTAGTTGACTAGCTCGTTGATCAATAGATGGTTACAGTTTCCTGACCATGGACATTGGATGTCGTTGATAACGGGATCACATCATTAGGAGAATGGTGTGATGGACAAGACCCAATCCTAAGCCTAGCACAAGATCGTGTAGTTCGTTTGCTCAGAGCTTTTCTAATGTCAAGTATCATTTCCTTAGACCATGAGATTGTGCAACTCCCGGATACCGTAGGAATGCTTTGGGTGTGCCAAACGTCACAACGTAACTGGGTGGCTATAAAGGTGCACTACGGGTATCTCCGAAAGTGTCTGTTGGGTTGGCACGAATCGAGACTGGGATTTGTCACTCCGTGTAAACGGAGAGGTATCTATGGGCCCACTCGGTAGGACATCATCATAATGTGCACAATGTGACCAAGGAGTTGATCACGGGATGATGTGAGTTACGGAACGAGTAAAGAGACTTGCCGGTAACGAGATTGAACAAGGTATAGGGATACCGACGATCGAATCTCGGGCAAGTAACATACCGGTAGACAAAGGAAATTGAATATGGGATTGATTGAATCCCCGACATCGTGGTTCATCCGATGAGATCATCGTGGAACATGTGGGAGCCAACATGGGTATCCAGATCCCGCTGTTGGTTATTAACCGGAGAACGTCTCGGTCATGTCTGCATGGTTCCCGAACCCGTAGGGTCTACACGCTTAAGGTTCGATGACGCTAGGGTTATAGGGAAAGTATGTACGTGGTTACCGAATGTTGTTCGGAGTCCCGGATGAGATCCCGGACGTCACGAGGAGTTCCGGAATGGTCCGGAGGTAAAGATTTATATATGGGAAGTCCTGTTTTGTTCACCGGAAAAGTTTCGGGTGAAATCGGTAATGTACCGGGACCACCGGGAGGGTCCCGGGGGTCCACCAAGTGGGGCCACCAGCCCCAGAAGGCTGCGTGGGCCAAGTGTGGGAGGGGACCAGCCCCAGGTGGGCTGGTGCGCCCCCCTACTAAGGCCCAAGGCGCATGGGAGAGTGGGAGGGGGCAAACCCTAGGTCCAGAAGGGCCTTAGGGCCCATCTAGTGGGGCGCCCCCCCCCTCTCCTCCCCTTGGCCGCCCCCCTTGATGGGATCTAGGGCTGGCCGCCTCCTCTTGGGGGTGGAAAGCCTAAGGGGGGCGCAGCCCCCTCCCCCCTATATATAGTTGAGGTTTGGGCTGCCCAAGACACACGAGAACGTCTCTCTTTCGGTGCAACCCTACCCCTCTCCCTCCTCCTCCTCTCCCGCGGTGCTTGGCGAAGCCCTGCGGGATTGCCACGCTCCTCCACCACCACCACGCCGTCGTGCTGCTGCTGGATGGAGTCTTCCCCAACTTCTCCCTCTCTCCTTGCTGGATCAAGGCATGGGAGACGTCACCGGGCTGCACGTGTGTTGAACGCGGAGGCACCGTTCTTCGGTGCTTAGATCGGAATCAACCGCGATCTGAATCGCTACGAGTATGACTCCCTCATCCGCGTTCTTGCAACGCTTCCGCATCGCGATCTACAAGGGTATGTAGATGCACTCCCCTTCCCCTCGTTGCTAGATTACTCCATAGATTGATCTTGGTGATGCGTAGAAAATTTTGAATTTCTGCTACGTTACCCAACAGTGGCATCATGAGCTAGGTCTATGCGTAGTTTCTATGCACGAGTAGAACACAAAGTAGTTGTGGGCGTAGATGTTGCCAGTTCTTCTTGCCGTTACTAGTCTTATCTTGTTTAGGCGGCATTGTGGGATGAAGCGGCCCGGACCGACCTTACACGTACGCTTACGTGAGACAGGTTCCACTAACTGACATGCACTAGTTGCATAAGGTGGCTAGCGGGTGTCTGTCTCTCCCACTTTAGTCGGAACGGATTCGATGAAAAGGGTCCTTATGAAGGGTAAATAGAAATTGGCATGTCACGTTGTGGTTTTACGTAGGTAAGAAACGTTCTTGCTAGAAACCTATACAAGCCATGTAAAAACTTGCAACAACAATTAGAGGACGTCTAACTTGTTTTTGCAGCATGTGCTATGTGATGTGATATGGCCAGAAGATGTGATGAATGATATATGTGATGTATGAGATTGATCATATTCTTGTAATAGGAATCACGACTTGCATGTCGATGAGTATGACAACCGGCAGGAGCCATAGGAGTTGTCTTTATTTTTTGTATGACCTGCGTGTCATTGAATAACGCCATGTAAATTACTTTACTTTATTGCTAAGCGCGTTAGCCATAGAAGTAGAAGTAATCGTTGGCGTGACAACTTCATGAAGACACAATGATGGAGATCATGATGATGGAGATCATGGTGTCATGCCGGTGACAAAGATGATCATGGTGCCCCGAAGATGGAGATCAAAGGAGCAAAATGATATTGGCCATATCATGTCACTATTTGATTGCATGTGATGTTTATCATGTTATGCATCTTATTTGCTTAGAACGACGGTAGTAAGTAAGATGATCCCTCACTAAAATTTCAAGAGAAGTGTTCCCCCTAACTGTGCACCGTTGCTAAGGTTCGTTGTTTCGAAGCACCACGTGATGATCGGTGTGATAGATTCTAACGTTCGAATACAACGGGTGTTGACGAGCCTAGCATGTACAGACATGGCCTCGGAACACATGCGAAACACTTAGGTTGACTTGACGAGCCTAGCATGTACAGACATGGCCTCGGAACAGAAGAGACCGAAAGGTCGAACATGAGTCGTATAGCAGATACGATCAACATGGAGATGTTCACCGATGATGACTAGTCCGTCTCACGTGATGATCGGACACGGCCTAGTTTGACTCGGATCATGTATCACTTAGATGACTGGAGGGATGTCTATCTGAGTGGGAGTTCATTAATTAGATGAACTTCATTATCATGAACATAGTCAAAAGGTCTTTGCAAATTATGTCATGCGCTTTAGTTCTACTGGTTAAGATGTGTTCCTAGAGAAAATTTAGTTGAAAGTTGGTAGTAGCAATTATGCGGACTGGGTCCGTAAACTGAGGATTGTCCTCATTGCTGCACAGAAGGCTTATGTCCTTAATGCACCGCTCGGTGTGCTGAACCTCAGCGTCGTCTGTAGATGTTGCGGAACATCTGACATACATGTTTTGATAACTACGTGATAGTTCAGTGTGTAATGCTAACGGTTTAGAATTGTGGCACCAAAGACGGTTTTGAAACGTCGCAGAACATATGAGATGTTCTGAAGACTGAAATTGGGATTTCAGACTAGTGCCCACGTCAAGAGGTATGAGACCTCTGACAAGTTTCTTAAGCCTGCAAACTAAGGGAGAAAAGCTCAATCGTTGAGCATGTGCTCAGATTGTCTGAGTACCACAATCGCTTGAATCGAGTGGGAGTTAATCTCCCAGATGAGATAGTGATGGTTCTCCACAGTCACTGCCACCAAGCTAGTAGAGCTTCGTGATGAACTATAACATATCAGGGATAGTTATGATGATCCTTGAGCTATTCGCGATGTTTGACACCGCGAGAGTAGAAATCAAGAAGGAGCATCAATTGTTGATGGTTAGTAAAACCACTAGTTTAAGAAGGGCAAGGGCAAAAGGGATACTTCATGAAACAGCAAGTCATTTGCTGCTCTAGTGAAGAATCCCAAGGTTGAACCCAAACCCGAGACTAAGTGCTTCTGTAATGAGAGGAACGGTCACTGAAGCAGTACTACCCTAGATACTTGGTAGATGAGAAGGCAGGCAAGGTCGACAGAAGTATATTGGATATACATTATATGAATGTGTACTTTACTAGTACTCCTAGCAGCACCACGGTATTAGATACCGGTTCGGTTGCTAAGTGTTAGTAACTCGAAATAAAAGCTGCGGAATAAATGGAGACTAGATAAAGGTGAGATGACAATGTATGTTGGAAGTGTTTCCAAGGTTGATGTGATCAAGCATCGCATGCTCCCTCTACCATCGAGATTTGGTGTTTGCGTTGAGCATGATTGGATTATGTTTATCGCAATACGGTTATTCATTTAAGGAGAATAATGGTTACTCTGTTTATTTGAATAATACCTTCAATGGTCTTACACCTAAAATGAATCTCGATCATAGTGATACACATGTTCATGCCAAAAGTAATGATAGTACCACATACTTGTGGCACTGCTATTTGAGTCATATTGGGATAAAACGCATGAAGAAGCTCCATGTAGATGGATCTTTGGACTCAGTCATTTTTGAAAAGAATGAGACATGCGAACCATGACTATTGGTATATATGCATGAAGAAACTCCATGCAGATGGATCGTTTGGACTCACTTGATTTTGAATCACTTGAGACATGCAAATCATACCACATGGGCAAGATGACTGAAAGGCCTCGTTTTCAGTAAGATGGAACAAGAGAGCAACTTATTGGAAGTAATACATTTTGATGTATGCAGTCCAATGAGTGCTGAGGCATGAAGTGGATATCGTTATGTTCTTACTTCACAGATGATTTGAGTAGATGCTGAGTGTATTTACTTGATGAAACACAAGTCTGAATTATTGAAAGGTTCAAGTAATTTCAGAGTGAAGTTAAAGATCGTCGTGACAAGAGGATAAAATGTCTATGATATGATCATAGAGATATCTGAGTTACGAGTTTGCCACACAATTAAGACATTGTGGAAAGTGTTTCACAATTAATACCGCCTGGAACACCATAGTGTGATGGTGTGTCCGAACATCATAACTGCACCCTTTTGGATATGGTACATACCATGATGTTTCTTATCGAATTACCACTATCGTTTATGGGTTAGGCATTAGAGACAACCGCATTCACTTTAAAAGGGGCACCACGCAATTTCGTTGAGACGACATCGTTTAGAGAAACCTAAGTTGTCGTTTCTTAAAAAGTTTGGGGCTGCAATGCTTATGTGAAAAGGTTTCAGGCTGATAAGCTCGAACCCAGAGCGGATAAATGCATCTTCATAGAATACCCAAAACAGTTGGGCATACCTCCTATTTCAGATCTGGAAGCAAAGGTAATTGCTTCTAGAAACAGGTCCTTTCTCGAGGAAAATTTTCTCTCGAAAGAATTGAGTGGGACGATGGTGGAGACTTTATAAGGTTATTGAACCGTCACTTCAACTAGTGTGTAGCAGGGCACAGGAAGTTGTTCCTGTGGCACCTACACCAATTGAAGTGGAAGCTTATGATAGTGATCATGAAACTTCGGATCAAGTCACTACCAAACCTCGTAGGACGACGAGGATGCGTGCTACTTCAGAGTGGTACGTGATCCCGTCTGAGATATCATGTTGTTGGACAATACTGAACCTACGAGCTATGGAGAAGCGATGGTGGGCCCATATTCCGACAAATGGTTAGAAGCCATAAAATCCTAGAGGATCCATGTATGAAAACAAAGTATAGACTTTGAGAGTACTACTTGATGGTCGTAAGGCTGTTGAGGTAAATGGATCTTTAAGAAGAAGACGGACATGGACGGTAATGTTACCGTCTATGAAGCTCGACTTGTGGCAAAGAGTATTTCCACAAGTTCAAGGAGTTGACTACGATGAGATTTTCTCATCCGTAGCGGTGCCTAAGTCCGTCGGAATCATGTTAGCATTAGCTGCATTTGTGAAATCTGGCAGATGGATGTCAAAACAAGTTCCCTTACCAGTTTTCGTAAGGAAAGGTTGTATGTGATACAATCAGAAAGTTTTTGTCGATCCTAAGGATGCTAAAAGGTATGCTAGCTCCAGCGATCCTTCCATGGATTAGAGCAAGCATCTCGGAGTCAGAATATAAACTTTGATGGAGTGATCAAAGTTTTTGGGTTTATACAAAGTTTGTTAGAAACTTGTATTTACAATAAAGTGAGTGGGAGCGCTACAACATTTCGGATAAGTAGATGTGAATGACATGTTGTTGATCCGAAATGATGTAAATTTTCTGGAAAGCATAAAGGGTTGTTTGAAAGGAGTTTTTCAAAGGAATACCTGGATAAAGCTGCTTACATATTGGGCATCAAGATCTATATAGATAGATCAAAACGCCTGATGATACTTTCAAAGAACGCACACCTTGACATGATTTTGAAAGAGTTCAAAATAGATCAGCAAAGAAGGAGTTCTTGGCTGTGTTACAAGGTGTGAGTATTGAGTAAGACTCAAGACATGACCACAGCAGAAAAGAGAGAAAGGACGAAGGTCGTCCCCTATGCTTCAGACGTAGGCTCTACAGTATGCTATGCTGTGTACCGCACATGAAGTGTGCCTTGCCATGAGTTGGTCAAGGGGTACAATAGTGATCCGGGAATGGATCACATGACAGCGGTCGAACTTATCCTTAGTACCTAGTGGACTAAGGAATTTTCTCGATTATGGAGGTGAAAAGGAGTTCGTCGTAAAGGGTTACGTCGATGCGAACTTTGACAGTAATCCGGATGACTGTGAGTAGTAAACCGGATTCGTATAGTAGAGCAATTACTTGAAATGGCTCCAAGTAGCGCGTGGTAGCATCCACAAAGATGACATAGATATTCGTAAAGCACACACGGATCTGAAAGGTTCAGACCCGTTGACTAATAACCTCTCTCACAAGCATAACATGATCAAACCAGAACTCATTGAGTGTTAATCACATAGTGATGTGAACTAGATTGTTGACTCTAGTGAACTCTTTGGATGTTGGTCACATGGTGATGTGACCTATGACTGTTAATCACATGGTGATGTGGACTAGATTATTGACTCTAGTGCAAGTGGGAGACTGTTAGAAATATGCCCTAGAGGCAATAATAAATTGGTTATTATTATATTTCCTTGTTCATGACAATCGTTTATTATCCATGCTAGAATTGTATTGATAGGAAACTCAGATACATGTGTGGATACATAGACAACACCATGTCCCTAGTAAGCCTCTAGTTGACTAGCTCGTTGATCAATAGATGGTTACGGTTTCCTGACCATGGACATTGGATGTCGTTGATAATGGGATCACATCATTAGGAGAATGATGTGATGGACAAGACCCAATCCTAAGCCTAGCACAAGATCGTGTAGTTCGTTTGCTCAGAGCTTTTCTAATGTCAAGTATCGTTTCCTTAGACCATGAGATTGTGCAACTCCCGGATACCGTAGGAATGCTTTGGGTGTGCCAAACGTCACAACGTAACTGGGTGGCTATAGAGGTGCACTATGGGTATCTCCGAAAGTGTCTGTTGGGTTGGCACGAATCGAGACTGGGATTTGTCACTCCGTGTAAACGGAGAGGTATCTCTGGGCCCACTCGGTAGGACATCATCATAATGTGCACAATGTGACCAAGGAGTTGATCACGGGATGATGTGAGTTACGGAACGAGTAAAGAGACTTGCCGGTAACGAGATTGAACAAGGTATAGGGATACCCACGATCGAATCTCGGGCAAGTAACATACCGGTAGACAAAGGGAATTGAATACGGGATTGATTGAATCCCCGACATCGTGGTTCATCCAATGAGATCATCGTGGAACATGTGGGAGCCAACATGGGTATCCAGATCCCGCTGTTGGTTATTGACCGGAGAACGTCTCGGTCATGTCTGCATGGTTCCCAAACCCGTAGGGTCTACACGCTTAAGGTTCGATGACGCTAGGGTTATAGGGAAAGTATGTACGTGGTTACCGAATGTTGTTCGGAGTCCCGGATGAGATCCCGGACGTCACGAGGAGTTCCGGAATGGTCCGGAGGTAAAGATTTATATATGGGAAGTCCTGTTTTGGTCACCGGAAAAGTTTCGGGTGAAATCGGTAATGTACCGGGACCACCGGGAGGGTCCCGGGGGTCCACCAAGTGGGGCCACCAGCCCCAGAAGGCTGCGTGGGCCAAGTGTGGGAGGGGACCAGCCCCAGGTGGTCTGGTGCGCCCCCCCCCCCCACCAAGGCCCAAGGCGCATGGGAGAGTGGGAGGGGGCAAACCCTAGGTCCAGATGGGCCTTAGGGCCCATCTAGTGGGGCGCTCCCCCCCCTCTCCTCCCCTTGGCCGCCCCCCTTGATGGGATCTAGGTCTGGCCGCCTCCTCTTGGGGGTGGAAAGCCTAAGGGGGGCGCAGCCCCCTCCCCCCCTATATATAGTTGAGGTTTGGGCTGCCCAAGACACACGAGAACGTCTCTCTTTGAGAAATTCTCAATGAATCTCCGGTAGTATCCTGCGAGTCCAAGAAAACTCCGGATCTCTCCAACTGACGTGGGTGATTCCCAATTTGTCACAGTGTTAACCTTGGTGGGATCTACTGCTATTCCTTCTCCGGATATAACATGTCCAAGGAATCCAACTTCCTTTAACCAAAACTCACACTTGCTGAACTTGGCATATAACTGATGTTCTCTGAGCTTTCCAAGTACCAAACGCAAATGCTCCTTATGCTCTTCTTCATTCTTCGAATAGACCAGAATATCATCAATGAACACTACGATGAACTTATCCAAAAACTCCATAAACACTTTGTTCATCATGTTCGTGAAATAGGCAGGTGCGTTAGTCAGGCCAAATGACATAACGGTGTACTCATATAGCCCATACCTTGTGGTAAAAGCTGTCTTGGGTATATCCTCCTCTCGAATCTTCAACTGGTGGTATCCTGATCGCAAATCAATCTTGGAAAATACTTTAGCTCCTTGTAGTCGGTCAAACAGATCATTGATCATCGGCGGTGGGTACTTGTTCTTGATTGTTACTTCATTCAATCCACGATAATCAACAACCATCCTCAACGATCCATCTTTCTTCTCCACTAGAAGTACTGGTGATCCCCAAGGTGACGAACTTGGGCGAATATATCCTTTATCCAGTAACTCCTTAATCTGCTTCTTAATTTCTTCCAAATCCTAAGCGGGCATCCTATACGGTCTCTTAGATATCGGCCATGTGCCTGGCAAAAGCTCAATCAAAAACTCAATGTCTCTATCCGGTGGCATGCCTGGCAACTCCTCTGGAAATACGTCAGGGAAATCCTTCACCACTGGCACTTCCTCCTGTACAACTCCTGATAAGGAATTCACTTGAGTCCTCTTTGGAACATGCCGGGATACATACTTAATCCTTCTTCCTTCTGGGGTAGTAAGCAGGATCGTCTTACTGGCGCAATCGATGTTTCCTCCATACATCGATAGCCAATCCATTCCCAAAATCACATCCAAACCTTGCGACTCCAAAACTATTAGGTCTGAGGGGAAAACATGCCTACCTATGGCCAATGGCATCTGAAAACATCCTTGGCTTGCCATATACTCTGCTCCTGGCGAGGTTACTAACATAGGTGTTCTAAGAACTTTGGTGGGTAACTTATACTTATCCACAAATCCCCTTGATATGTATGAATGTGATGCACCAGTATCAAAAAGAACGATTGCAGTAAATGACTTAACCAAAAACTTACCTATTACTGCATCAGGCTGTGCTTCAACCTCCTCCACGTTAACGTCGTTCACCTGTCCCCTGTTGAAAGGGTTCGGCTTCTTTCCCGAGCTTCCATTGTCATTTCCATTCTTAGCTTCCGGACATTCAGTTGCATAATGTCCAATCTTCTGGCACTTGAAACAAGTAATGTGGCTCAGATCCCTCTTGGCTGGGGTTGATGGGTTGGTACGATTCTGTCTGTTGCTTCCTCCGTTTCCATTGCCATTCTTGGGGCCACTATGATTGTGCGAGCTCCCTCCATTGTGATTGTGACCTCCGTGGTTATGCTGAAGGTGTCCTCCCAAGTTCGGGGTACAACGAGGCTTCTGATGAGCTCCTGTACTGTACTTTCCTTGTCCATACTTCCTCTTATGGCTCTCAATCTGCTGCTTCTTCCCTTCAATCATGAGAGCTTTGTCTACCAACTCCTGGTAGTTGTTAAAAGTTGCCACCATCAACTGCATGCACAGCTCATCATTCAGCCTTCCAGAAACTTCTCCTTCTTAGCTGCATCCGTAGCAACGTCATCTGGGGCATAACGTGCTAACTTACTGAAATCCTCCATGTATTGGCCAACGGTACGTCCTCCTTGGCGTAAGTTGTGAAACTCACGCTTCTTCATGGCCATAGCTCCTGCTGAAACATGGGCAGTACGGAAAGCTTGTTGAAACTGGTCCCATGTGACAGTGTCAATTGGGTGAGTGGCTGTGTAATTCTCCCACCATGATGCTGCGGGTCCATCAAGCTGATGTGCGGCAAAACGCACTCTCTCCGCATCTGTGCATCCTGCAGTGGTCAACTCCCTATCAATCTTGCAAAGACAATCATCTGCAACAATCGGCTCGGTGCTACTGGAGAACACCGGCGGATTCAACCTAAGAAAACGGGCTAAGTGATCAACAGGTGGTGGTGGTGGTGGGTTGTTGTTGTTGTTGTTGCCTAGGTTCTGAACTAGCACTTGCATCAGGGCATTCTGCTGCTGAATCAACTGAGTGATCTCCGGTGGGAAAACAAATCCGGTCTCGCGTCTCGGAGGCATCTGATGGGTTTAGAAAAGATGAGAAAATAGGATAGAATGAGATCTAGAGGGAAAACACTACCCATATGCACATGAGACAAACACAATCATATCACTCCAATCAATTCAAACAAGGCATACAATCGATCTAACTATCGTTACAAAGTGCTTGGACTATACTATATACATGGGGAAAATACTACTACTGATATGGTGGTCTACTAGAAATTTTGATCGGTCGAAGACTCCATGATATCTGCTCCGGCTTCATCCTCCAAATCATCATCATTGGGGTCCGAGTCAGTGTCTTCGATGATGATGTAGTTCTCCGGGCAACTAGAATCGTCGTCATCTCCTCCTGGCGCAGGGCCTCCCATGAAAACTCCTAGCTTCTTTGTCAGGTCGCCATTCTTCTCCACTACTGCGACGATTTCCTCCATATAATCCTCGCGTGTAGCCTTGAGTTCTTCCTCCAGTTCCATGATCCTTGTCATTGCTTTCTTCAGATCTATCATGCCTGCGCACATCTAGTTCTCTTGGCGACGAATCTGCTGGTTTAACTCTTGAATGAAAGCTGCAATAGATCTATCCTTCCTGGTGCTGATCATCTCCCATTGCTCGTCTCGCCGCCCACAAATCTGATAGATAGTATCCTTGAGATCATTGTGTTACACTTCTCCAATGCGTCCCATGGTGATGTGGGGCTGCCATGCTCTTTCCTAGACTCCAGGTTGGTGCATCAAAGGAAAACTCTATGGGCTCAGTGACTGGCATGAACGTCCTTCCTGGAACTTGAACTTGAATCATCCAGCGCTCCTCTTCTGGTAGTGTGGCGTTGTAGGTCCCTGTGAAGCTTGGTATTCGAATGTTCAGGTACCTAGTAACTTCCTTCAAGTGTCGTCCAAAAGGTGTATCCTCATCTGGTTGCGCGAACTTGTTCCTTGCATCCGCCATCCTAAAAGAGTGGAAGAAAGGAGAGGAGTCAGAAATGAGAAGAGAGTAGTGATCTAGGGCTTTAGCTTAGTGCTCGTGTCCTACAGTCAGCGTGTGCTCTGATACCATCTTGTAGCGACCAGACCTCAAACAGTCTAGTCTCTGTGCATCAGTGTCATCCCTGGATCGGTTATGCTGACACGCACAGTACTTGAAGGATTTATAACAGAGTAGCAATCACACACTTATTACATCGAATAGTCTCTAGAGAGAACTTATTACAATAAATATGGCTTAGGGCCATCTAAATACGATAACAGCGGAAGGCTTGGAAGATAAAGTGAGTCCATCAACTCCAACGGCATCACTGAGTATAAGACCACGACCTATGGCACCTTACTCGTCGTCTGAAAAGTCTGCAACATGAACGTTGCAGCCCGAAAACGGGTCAGCACATGGAATATGCTGGCAAAGTAACACATAGAGAGTAATGAACAGAATAATGCTATCTCTACATGTATATATGGCTGGTGGAAAGCTCTATGGTTATAGTTTTGCGAAAAGCCAATTTTTCCTACAACAAAGGAATAAATTTTATTTAACTATCATGGTGGTTGTTAAACATTGAGAAGGTACCTCCAACTCAATCCCAATTAAGAACGTGATTAACCCAATCAAATTAAATTAAGTAACATGATGATGAGATTCACATGATAATCCAAGAACTAGATACTCAAGATGTCCATAACCGGGGACACGGCTAACCATGATTAGTTTGTACACTTTGCAGAGGTTTGCGCACTTTTCCCCACAAGACTCGATCTCCTCCGTTTGATTTCTCGCACTACATGGTGTTTGAGAAACGGATGACCGAGACACAGTCTTTCAGAAACAATAACTCTTTACTCCGGGTGGACAGTTACACCTACTTTCCCCTACATCTGCTAGCCCACCACTGAAAGAGGTCATGCAACATACTCAACTATGCTGGAGCCCATAATAGCTTGTGGTTGCACACGGAAGTTTCTAGCATGAATAATCTCATGATCCCTTTGAGCCTAGGTGGCGGTCCATATGATAATCTCCCGGGTACTCCGGTATATCCAAAAATACAGGCAACACTAGGTTCCCCAGGTGCCTCAATCCACCCAGAAGTGAATTAAAGTAACCACCTCAAGTTGAACCATTAATTAATATCCTCACATCTATCATGGAAATTCACTCAAACTCAATCCATGTCTACGAGCATAGCATAGCAATATAAGCAAACGTAGAAGTAACTCCCAACGGTTTGATAATAAACAGGGCAATAAGTACTACCTCATCTACTTCCGAAAACCCACATATTAAAGAGTTCCTAACCATGCAATAGTTTGAGGGTTGATCTAATGCAATAAAACTGGGTGGTAAAGAGGTATGATCAAAGTGTTACTTGCCTTGCTGATGATCCGTGAAACCTAGAGACTCGTAGTAGCACGCTTCGCACTCCGGGTACTCTATCGCAAACAAACAATACATACATAAGCAATCAAGCAAGGGTGCATGGGTAAAACTCAAAATAAGAGATCTAACCAGAAAGTTCAACTTAAGAACTCCGGTTTGCAAAAAGAATAAAATCGAACGAAGCAACGATATTCAAACGGCGAAAGAAACAATCTCCGTTTACTAATCTGGACCTAAGTCAAATTTTACAGTAGCAAAAACTTATTTAGGTTCATTAAACAGAAAGAGGGTTTCGAGATGAAACTCTAGGCGCTTGAATCGCCTGATTCCGATAAACGAGCGAAAAGTTATACTAAAACGAAAAACAGATCGGAAATCGCGATCGAAAATAATCGCAAAAAATCCGAGAAAAAGAAAAACTGACGAACAGGCTAACGAACGAACGTTCGCTGTCTGCGGTTAAACGACGAAAACCGTTCATTAAAACGAACGTACGGACGAACGTACGGACGAACGTCCGCAAAATAAATAAACCGAAAAAACCGAACCGAGAAAAATAAAAAAACGGATCTAGGGTTTCGCGAAAAAAAACCGATCAGTTTTCAGAGAAAACCGGCGGTCGGGCGGGGCGGCGGCGGCTACCTCCGGCGGGCGGGACGGCGGCGGCGGGCGGAGGCTCCGAAGACGGCGGGCGGCTCCGGCGGGGTCGGCGGGACGGCGGGGCGGCGGCGGGTGGCGGCGGGACGACGGGGCGGCGGCTCCAGCGTCGGCGGCGACAGCCTGCGTCGGCAGCGGCGGCGGCGGTGCGGTTAGGGTTAGGGTTTGCGTGGGCGGCGACTTGGGCTGGCGGCGGGGTCAGGCCGCGGCCTTTTAAAGGGGCCGGCCGGACGAGTCCAGGTCGGGTACGGCCGAGCTAAGGCGGTGGACTCTTTTTTTTTAATATTCCGCGTAGAAAAACAAATAAAAGAAATACTAAGCGGACTCTATAAATCCCGAAATAAATTTCCCCCGTCCTCTAAAAACAAGCCGGACAAGATGAACATTTATTGGGCCTAAAATGAAATATTGAAAAACGCATGTTTTTCCTAGGCAAATAAAATAGCGATAAAATCCGAAATAAAATCTTATCTGATTTTATTATTAAATCCTCAATATTTCTTTATTTTGGGAAAGTCATTTTATTCCCTCTCTCTTATTTTTATTATTGAAATAACTGAAGATAAAATAAATAAAATCAAATGATCCTATTTTCAAAATTGGGGAAAACCCAAATGTGAAAATAACGAAATCCCCAACTCTCTCCGTGGGTCCTTGAGTTGCGTAGAATTCCTAGGATCTAGCCAAGATGCAAAAAAAATATGATATGCAATGATGATCTATTGTATAACATTCCAAATTGAAAATTTGGGATGTTACATACACCTTGCCTATGCGTCCAATGGCGATGTGGGCGGTCATGCACTTTCCTAAACTCAAGGTTGGTGCATCAAAGGAAAACTCGATGGGCTCGGTAATTGGTGCAAACGTCCTTCCAGGAACATGAACTTGAATCATTCAGCGGTCCTCTTCTGGCAAAGTTGCAGTGAACATCCCGGTGAAGCTTGGTATGCCGATGTTCAGGTACCTAGTGACACTACAGGAATCAGGATCTTTGCCGTCAGCCATGGCTGACGGCAAAGGCCTTTGTTGTCCGCCAGCAAACGGCAACAGGTCCGGCTGAATAAGCTACGGCAAAGGGTTCTTTGCCGTCGGCTGGCGGACAGCAAAGATGGAATGGTCTTTGTCGTCCGCCAGCAGACGGGAAAGAGCATGGACGGCACACATGGCACGTTAGGTCCGTTAGGGGGTTAACGGCGTGCTCATCAGCCAGCAGACGGCAAAGACCTTGGCATCTTTGCCGTCTGCTAGCGGACGGCAAAGTGCACAAATATGCCAGCCCAGATGCCCCAGGTACCTGCCACGTGGCAGCTTTGCCGTCTGCTGGCTGATGGCAAAGACCTTTGCCGTCTGCCAGCAGACGGCAAAGAGCCTATACAACCCCTGTTTTTTCTGTTTTTTCTTAAACTCATTCAATTTCACAGAATTTCACAGATATATATACACACACATTTGAAAATACTTTCAACAAGCATACCAAATCATATCCCTGCCATATCGACATGATCATCCAACACATATACATACCAAATCAAAAGTCTATATGCAACATATATAGCTAGCCAACAACTCCAACAACAAGCATAAAATGGTTTCATCCATACATACATATATAGGTAGCAAGTTTCACATTGTTCATCCTACAAAATCAAAACAAAAGCTACATAACAAAAACAAGCTGCGTAAGCACAAAGGTTTTGTTCTCCTCATTGTGAGGCATTTCTGTATAGACACCCTAGGACCATGGACTGTCAGTGAAGATAGAGATCGTTCTTTTCTCTTGACAGGTGATTCGACCGGTGATATGGCTTCTTGGTCCACAACCTTCCATATTTTAGAAGGAAGTATCTTTGACCTCACGTATTTTAGGCTGTGATCAATTCTGAACAGAAAATTGATTGACATGAACCATAAGCTTAAGTTGTTTTAAAGAAATTAGACAATAATGTCTGCTTGTGATATGTAGGTTGAGACAAACCTGAGTTTCTCCTCTGGAGCACAGCCTAAATCAATGTTGCGTCTAGGGCAGTAGCAGATCTCCTTATCGATGATCTCCTTAGATATGCACTTTCTGCAAACTGATCAAAGGTATAAATCAATGGCTGAACCACAAAAATGGAAGAACCAATTAAGATTGTACAGATAATTTCTGAAGGGCTGTTTATTACAGTAACCTTAAAAGGATCAAACACACAGAAATCTAAGAAGAATAGATGAAAATGCTCGCTCCTTTCCAAAGATTGATGACGAACTGCTTTGCAATCTCTAATACGCAACTTTAACCATTAGTTTTGAAGGAAATACAAGTAATATATTAGAAAGAAGTTATTATTGTGAAACTAATTTTCATGACCATCAAATGGTCTCGTCTACACCTAACCACCCTAAAATATTTTTCCTGAAAACTAATGAAGTTGAAGATGCCATAGTGGATCAACCAATCACAATCTTTCTACATTTCCAGTAATGAAGTTGAAGATGCCATAGTGGATCAACCAATCACAATCTTTCTACATTTCCAGTAACTTTCTGTACAGTTAGTTGTCTCCTGTATTTTTTATTAAAGATAGTACTCAGATGAACAATTTCCCTACAACTTCCCTACAACGCAGTACTATAAAATTCTATGGGAGGCAAAAGTCTTCATCATACACTCCATTGACCGCCACCAAAATGATTCCATATACTATGCAATGGTCTATAGCACCTCCATATACTATGTAGCTTAAATCACGGTAGGATCCACTACTTCATAAAATGTAAAGCCACCTAAAGCTTGTATCAAAATTAAACAAATTACCATAAATTTCTCTCTTGATGAGTCAATACATACCTATTTAATTTCACACGCTTATAGGCGGACACCAGATCAGCATCAAAGGCAACCTACACCTTACTGGTCTTATGCACACGTATGAGCTCTGTCCAAAGTCAAGATTTCAATGAAAAGAAAAATGTCACAATAACACAAATAAAAGTGGAGTGTGAGCTATGTCCTATGTACCATTGCTTCTATCAGTAGAATAGAGAGACGTCAAGAGTTTCAGCGGTTCATCATAAGCAACACGTGCACTCAAATTGTAGCTTGAGACAATGTGCATAATTCATATATATATATATATATATATATATATATATATATATATGTGTGTGTGTGTGTGTGTGTGTGTATGTGTGTCTCAGCTCAATCTCCGCTCATGTGTTTTGTAGCAACCATGTTTAAAGCACACCATTTTTATTACTACGAGGTAACAAATATATTTTTTCCATAGCAAAGGTGTGGGTTCTTATTAAAGGGCAGCCAGCAATTTTAAGATTAGTAGTTCTAACATCAAAAATATATCCTACTATCATCCCTATTCTTCTTACAAAAGGGGTAACCTTTAATTCCATGTAGGCTATGATAGAATAATAATGGTGTATGTGTAAATGCCATCAAATATCCATGAAAGTTATCCTTAATATGACCAGGAATCAACACGCACATCCAAGTATAAATCTGCAACACTTGTAGATTTTGTTCCTTTATTTACCTGATCATGTTTCCCTGAAACTTTGTGCGCGGGCCAATGTGATTCAGAGTTTTGAGTGACGCCGCAGATTCTACAAATAGGATATTAGATATTTTTATTCCTGCAGAAGACAATCAACTGAATATTAGATATTGTTATTGTTTCAGTAGTATCCACTTATCCAGATCAAATCTCTAAAAAAACGCATGATATATGTTTCTATAACTAAACATGATTCACCCCTGGTTGTATTGGATGCACACAAGGTGTGAACACAGAAGAAATTGGCAGCAAACTATAAGCCAGTAACCAAGATCAAAATTTCAACACTAAAAGGGTCCTCTATACTCAGAGACCAAGCAAACCAATTTTGCATTCTCTAATCAACAATTTACCAGCATACACATTTAGGCACACATACAAAACAGCTGCCATCTATGTAGGCTGGTCGTCCCGATCCTCCCACGATTTTACATCAAACGGACGTGCGACCAAACCCAAATCATCACGGATTCACGGCCATGGAGGCAAGTATGCGAGGAAGGATGCAGATTTCAGAGGCTGTGTTATAGAAAAAACAAACTGGTGGAGAAGAAGCGGACGAAACGGCCGAAGCAAAGCAGCCGCCTTCCACGCCATAATTCGGCCACATCACACTACAGTGGCAAGCGAGAGAGCAAGAAAAAAACCGTGGAGCAGGGAGGGACCAGGGGCGGTGGGGGGAACTCATAGGTGTGGAGGCACTCGGTGATGGTGGTGGCGTCGCGGAGCAGGCGGCGGCAGAGCGGGAAGGTCAGGCACGTCACCAGGGCCGCTCGCTTCACCATCACGACGCCCGCGCCCCCGCCCCCGACCACGCCGTCTCCTTCCGCACCTCCGCCGGACGGCGCGGGGCACGCCAGCACGGCGTTCTGCATGCCGGCCGACAAGGGTCTCTCGTCGCAGCTCCACCCTTCTCCCCCGAACCAGACGCGAGCACGAACGGCCCCCCTTCCTCCATCCTCTGCGACAGCGACAGTGACGGCCGCTATGTCGATCGATCCCAGGCGTTGTGACGGCAAAGAGCTGGCTGACAGCAAAGATCCTGATTCCAGTAGTGTGACCTCCTTCAAGTGTTGTCCGAAAGGGGTGTCATCATCCGGTTGAGTGAACTTGTTCCTGGAGTCCGACATCTATAGAGTAGAAATAGAGAAGAATTAGAAATGAGTAGAGAAGAGTATCATGTGGCTTTTTCCTAGTGGTCGCGTCCTACAGTCAACGTGTGCTCTGATACCATCTTGTAGCGACCCGATCCCAATGGATCGAAGTCTTTGTGCTTAAGTGTCATCCCTGGATCTGTATTGCTGACACACACAGTACTCGAGGATTTGTAGCAGAGTTTAATCACACACTTATTACATCGAGAGTCTCATAAAGAGAACTTATTACAATAATATGGGTGAAGGCCATCTAATAACATAACTGTGGAAGCTTCAAAGATAAATGAGTCCATCCAACTCCACAGCAAAACTGAGTGCATGACAACGACCTAGCGGACCTTACTCTTCGTCTAAAAATTCTGCAACATAATACGTTGCAGCCGTGTAGGTCGGCACATGGAATATGCTGGCAAGATAACACTATAGAGCATTGGACAAATAACAGCTATCACTACATGCATATATGGCTGGTGGAGGCTCTAAGTTCATCATTTGCATAAAGCCAATTTTTTCCTACAACAAAAGGAATAGATTTTATTTAACTACCAAATTTATGTCATTAGTGAGAAGGTTCCTCCAACTCAATCCCAAGATAATATTAATAACCCAACAAATTTAATAATTAAAGTGATGAGATCAAACCAATAATTCAAGTACTAGATACTCAAGATGTCCATAACCGGGGACAAGGCTAACCATGATTAGTTTGTACACTCTGCAGAGGTTTGCGCACTTTTCCCCACAAGACTCGATCTCCTCCGTTGAATTTCTCGCACTACATGGTGTTTGAGAAACGGATGACCGAGACACAGTCTTTCCAGAGCATTAACTCTTTACTTTGGGTAGACAGTACCACCTACTTTTCCCTACTTCTGCTAGCCTACCACTGAAAGAGGTCACACAACATACTCAACTATGCCAGAGCCCATAATGGCTTGTGGCTACACACGGAAGTTTCTAGCATGAATAATCTTATGATCCCTTTGAGCCTGGGTGGCAAACCATAGGATGATCACACGGGTACTCCGGGATATCCTAGGACAACACTGGATTCTCCCGGTGTCCGCAACCAATCCACCCAGATGTGTATTAAAGTAGCCACCTTAAGTTTCCCTTATTTACAAACTCTCACAACTTGCATGAATCTCACATACCAATCCACATCTACGACCATAGCATAGCACTATGAGCATAACGTATAATCCCGGGGTTGATAAAAGACAAGAGGTTCCTACCTCATCAACTCCAAACCAATACCACATGTTTCACAATCCTACTCATGCAATGTTTGAGGGTTAAAACTAATGCATAAAAACTGGGTAATAAAGGGATATGATCAAAGTGTTACTTGCCTTGCTGACGATCGGAAAACCCTAGAGCTCGTAGTAGCAAGCATCGCACTCCGGATACTCTGTCATAGATAAACAATAGCATACATAAGCACTCAAGCATACGATGCAAAGGTAAAACCAAATAAAATATCTAAACAGAAAGTTCAAGTGAAGAGCTTCGAATTGCAAAAAATAATCTATTAAATCGGAGGTACGAAACTTAAGTTACGATCAAAAGAAATTCAAATTCAAATATGCTTGAAACCAAACTTTAAATTTTCAATAACATGTCCAAGTTGATTATCTGGACAGAGAGGATCAAGACAAAAAAATTGGCGTTGGTTTCGTTGGATTTGGATAAACGAGCAAAAAGTTGTGATCGTTTGAAGATCAGGGACTAAACTGTAAGAAAACTATTCACAGATAGGTCTCTGGCCGAAAATAAACTGAAAAGGAAAACCTAACGAACGAACATTCGCTACAGAACCTAATCTAATGAAAATTGTTCGCTACAGAAACGTAACGAACGAACGTTTGCAAAATAGCAGCGGATCGGAAAAACCGAAGAAAACCTAACCCTAAAAAATAAACCGGGCCGGCGATTTTACCGGTTCGGGCGGCTCGGTGGAGAAAACCAGTGGCCGCGGCGGATCAGCGAGGTGGGACGGCGGCTCCGGCGTCGGCTAGCCGCGCGGGCCTGCGTCGAGCGTCGGCGTGGGGCGGCGCGCGGCGCGGCAGGCGTCAGGCGGGGCGCGCGGCGCGGCAGGCGTCAACGGCGGCGCTTGCGGCGGCTGGCTGCTGCTGCTGCTTGGGCGGTGGCGGCGACTCGATGGGAAGGAGAGGGGTCGGGCCTCGGCCTTGTAAAGGCAGGGTCGGGGCGGCGTTCCGACTTGGGGAGGGGGTTGGGCGGCGCGGCAGCGGCTCGGACTCCGGTGAGTCCGGCTCCCGCACGGCAGGGAAGGCGGCGGCGGCTCCGGCCGGCTGGGCCTTCGGCTCAGTTCGGTCCAAAAACTTAAAAAAAAATTGCCGCAAAAAAATCCAAATAAAAGAGAATAAAAATCCTAAAATTCCAGAAATAATTTTCACTATCCCCGCCTAATACTTGGGACAATGTGAACAATTTTCTGGGCTAAATGCAATTTTTTAAAATGCATATTTTCCCCTAACTTAATAAAATGCAACCGAATAAAATTGCAAAAAAATCAAATAGATATATTTTTATTCAGAATTAAATTTCCAATATTTCTTCGCTGTTTTGAAGAAGTCATATTATCTTCTCTCATTATTTTATTTAATTGAAATAATTGGAAAAATAATTTCGAATGAAACACTTTGATCCAATTTGCCAATTTTGAAAATTCAAAACTGGACTTTTGTGAAAACCTCGAACTCTCTCAATTGGTCCTTGAGTTGCATAAGGTTTCAAGGATCGAAACTCCAAATAAAACAGATTCGAAAATGCACAAATTATGAATGCATATGATGATCTAATGCATAACATCCAAATTGAAAAATTGGGATGTTACACATTATTTTTATAATACAATGGATTTATACAAGGGGATAATTATTTTTGTTGAAAAGTTTCTGTAATCAAGGTTTGCAAATTTTCCATGGGCATGAACAAAGTTCAAAGAGCTCCCCACTTCAACGGTGCTCGTCTTTCTTACTCTCACATTTCTTTTTGAAAAAGTTTTAAGTTTCCCACTTTTTTGTTTTTAAACTTTATAAAAGCACATGACAAAAATAAATGACTCTATAAAACTTCCAGGTTGTCTCCCTGGCAGCGCTTTCTTTAAAGCCATTAAGCTAGGCATATAGTGCTCAAGTAATGAATCCACCCAGATTCCAAGGTATATCAAAGCCAATTTTATTAACAATGATTTGTGATTTAGTAGTGAGCACAAAGTAACATATATCACGCAACAACGAAGTCTAACTCTCTTCATATGCATCGGCATGTCATAAAAGAACAATTCATGCACATCAAGTAAAGGCCAATGCAAAGTTTCTTGCAATTTTATCGTATTGGAAACATAGAGAGGCGGAGATGTAGTTCCTCTCTCATAATAACTGCAAGTAGGAGCAACAAGCACATGCATATTATATTTATCAAAATCATCATGTGCAATAGTAGAACGCAACCCATCAATATAGTCCTTAATAAGCGCAAACTTCTCCAATATAGTGTGGTTGGGAGAATTCACAAAGATGATAGGACTATCATGCGTGGGTGCAATAGCAACAATTTCATTCTTAACATAAGGAACTATAGCAAGTTCATCTCCATAAGCATAATTCATATTGGCCTCATGGACACAAGCATAGCAAGCATCAAATTCATCAAAAAGGGATATTTCAATTGAATCAACGGAATCATAGCAATCATCCTTCGGTAAGCACGAAGGGAAATTAAACAATGTATGAATTGAAGAGTTACTCTCATTAGAAGGTGGGCACGGGTAGGTAATCCATTCTTCCTCCTTTTGTTCTTCGCTCTCCTCCTCATCTTTTTCATCCAATGAGCTCACACTTTCAGCAATTTCTTATTCCATAGTTTGTGCAAAATATTAGTCCCTTCTTGGACAGTGGAGACTTTCTCAATAAATGCATCAATATCAGCATTGTATTCATAATTCGCATAGCAATATTTAAGTATATCATAATTTTCAGGGCTGTAAACAGCATCATAATAATTTTCACACTTTTCAAATAAAGATTCAATTTCATAAGCACCCTTAAAGGCAACGAATTATTCTATTCGTTCCACATCATAGTAATCATATATACCATTAGCATAAGAAGCCAAGGTTTCATTATCATAAATTTACATGGAAAGGAAAGGTGTGGAGCCTTCATCCTAGAGCAACAAGTATAATCATATCTCAAGCCTATTTTCCGAGCATACCAATGCAACAGATGAATTTGATCCCATAAGAGTTTCCCTTTTGGAGTCAAGCGATAATCCCTAAAGTATTCATGTTGATCCAACGTGTCCCCCATTATATAATTGAATGGGGTTTTTCAGGATTATTAAAGTAGAGCATAATATCTAACACATAATGAGCATCAAGGGTTTTAGGAGGTTCCCCATCTCCATGAGTAGCAAGTACACCTAATTTTTTGGTAATTTGTGTTCCATATCCATAACTAAAAATAGAGAACAACTTAGAACAACAAATAAAATCTACTTAGTGATAAAGCAAACCAGCACACACAAGAATATTCACCCCACGCTATTGCTCCCCGGCAACGGCGCCAGAAAAAGGCCTTGATAACCCACAAGTATAGGGGATCAATTGTAGCCTTTCTCGATAAGTAAGAGTGTCTAACCCAACAAGGAGCTAAAGGTAGAATATTCGCTCAAGTTCTATCGACCACCGATACAACTCTACGCACTCTTAACATTCGCTTTACCTAGAACAAGTATGAAACTAGGAGCACTTTGTAGGTGTGATAGGATAGGTTTGCCATATAATAAAGAGCGCATAAATAAAAGATAGGGGCTGTTTAGATAAATAAAGAACTAGGTTAGTTTTAGTAGAGATCTTTTTGTCACAAGAATTTATTTGTCCCTAGGCAATCAATAACTAGACCGGTAATCATTATTGCAATTTTATATGAGGGAGAGGCATAAGCCAACATACTTTCTCTACTTGGATCATATGCGCTTATGATTGGAACTCTAGCAAACATCCGTAACTACTAAGATCGTTAAGATAAAACCCAACCATAGCATTATAAGGTATCAAGTCCTCTTTACCCCCATACGCAAACAACCTACTTACTCGGGTCTGTGTTTCTATCACTCACGCCACCCACCATAAGCAAATCATGAACAAATTGCAAACCCTACAACGGGGATCCCTCACGCTTGCGCGACATGGAGAGCACCATAGGACAGCACCAATAATAAAACATGCAACTCAAACCAATCACGATCATCAATCAACCCATAGGACAAAACGGATCTACTCAAACATCATAGGATAGCCATACATCATTGGGAAATAATATATAGCACTGATCACCATGTTTAAGTAGAGATTACAGCGGGGAGAAGAGGTGTTACACCGCTGCATAGTGGGGGAGCGAGTTGGTGATGACAGCAGTGAAGTTGTTGGTGTAGATCGTCGTCACGATGATGTCCCCGGCGGCGTTCCGGCGCCACCGGGAGAGAGGGGAGAGAGCCCCCCTCCTCCTTCTTCTTCCTTGACCTTCCCCTAGATGGGAGAAGGGTTTCCCCTCTGGTCCATGGCCTCCATGGAGGTGGAGGGGCGAGAGCCCCTCCGAGATTGGATCACTCTCTATTTCTGCGCTCCCCTTTTCTGGCCTTTCACCGTTTCTTAAATTCCCAGAGATCCGTAACTCCGATTGGGCTGAAATTTTAACATGATTTTTATCCGGATATGAGCTTTCTTGTGGCGAAAGAAGGGCACCAACCGCCTTACGAGGTGGCCAGAAGAGTCCAGGGCGCGCCCTAGCCCCTAGGGCGCGCCCCCTGCCATGTGAACCCCTCGGGCATCATCTCGCGTTGATTCCAATTCCGAAAATTCACATATATTCCAAAAAAATCTTGGTAAGTTTTTATCACGTTTGGACTCCGTTTGATATGGATTTTCTGCGAAACAAGAAATGTGCAACAAATAGGAACTAGCATTGGGCACTGGATCAATATGTTAGTCCAAGAAAATAATATAAATTGTTGCCAAAAGTATATAAAAGTTGTAAAACATTAGCATGAAACAATCAGAAATTATAGATGCGACGGAGATGTATCACCCTTCAGGAAATAGGATGCGAAAGTGACACAGCTGGCAGGGGTATATTAGCAGACTCCAGCTCAAAAGTGATGCCATGGAGCGAGTCATCGGCATCTAGGGGCTAAGTTTAGCTGCGATAGATAGCAGGGTTGAGGCACACAAAATCTTGCAGAGTTAGAGGGGCTGGCTGCTGATTCATATTTGGATGCGGGAACTGATCCATGAGCCCTTGCATAGACTGCCGATTCAACTCAAAATGGCCATGTATTCGGGTTGTGGTGGATTGTTGGCACCACGGCCACGACCAGCTGGCCTAACCATCCTGCTAAAATTTAACAGGGATAGTTTAGCATTGAGCAATTACAGAGACAAGCCATCATTCATTAGGTAACATGCACACAGAAATAAGTACGATAGATATAACATAGTAGTCAAGCATGACATATAGATCCATATATAAAGTCGATTACAAGCCAATAGTACAAGTTCGAGAAAGGTAAATAGTCTAGACCAACTAGGCGGCACGCAGGCATGCAGTGGAGGGATACAACAACGGGACATACCGAAATGCTACATCAACATCGGGGAAAACCTCTTAAGCCTGGCAGCTGGAGGTGACGAAGAAGCAGATGGTTCTCGATATGAGGGGCCTGCGCTCCATGAACACTCTAGTGCAGAACCTAGTCCCGAACTGGAAGAAGAGGTCCACCTGAACGAGTACTACGTCCAACAGCAGGCCACACAAGACCTGGTGGCAGCTCTGTCCTGCGCGGGTAAATGATGTACTCTGGATGTATCCTCGCGCTAACTGTTGGCAACAACTATGTCAGAGTGTTGTAGTGACAAGCACGAGTGGTGTACAACTCGATAGTAAGAGCTCGAACAATGTGATTCAGAGCCTCAATGTACCGAACCATAACCTGAGGGTCCTAACGACGGCCCATGTAGGGGGTACAGACAATAGTGTAGTATCCACTTATTGGGACATAAAGGATGTATCTGAACCCGGTATCCTCCAAGAGGGGGTACTCTCCACAGAGACGGGTGATAGCAACAAAGGCAGCATCATGGATTGCCATCTCAACAGTCCTCCGACACCCTGAAAGGTGTGCAACTCCGTGATGGAGATATCCCGCCGATTAAAGATAACAACCACAGCGCGGTACTGCTCCTGACTGAACTCGCGGTAGTCCTCGTAAAAAATGTACTCGGGGTACCAGCGATATCCCAGCCTGGTCAAGAGGTGGACCAGAATAGCCGGGAACCCAATCGCATCAACAACCATAGTCTGGCGTAGGATCTGCGTTGCGAGATGCATCTGAAACAAAGAAGTTTAAAGATGTCAAATGAAGTGTGTGTATCATTCGATGTGCATTCAGAGAAACAATTGCAGATAATCCAGCTCTCCGGGTGGATGTGATCACGAGACCCTAATGTTAGAGTTAGCAAAATCTTTAACCCAAATATAAGAGAGATAAGAATCCCAGAGTAAAGGCGTGGAATAAAAGATCCTCATACCACTCATTTGTGAAGAGGGCCCGTAAGCCACACAACAATGTTAATAAATATTTTTCAAAGACTAGACTCGACTTCGGCCAAGGAGTTGGAAAGGGCTTCCTACATGCAGTTGCTCGGATACCAACTTGTGACGCCCCGACTTAATCATGCACTAATCATACACACAAATACGCACGATCAGGATCAGAGACTCACGGTAAGGTATCACAACACAACTCTAGACACAAATTAGAATGATAAAAGCTTTATATTACAAGCCAGGGTCCTCGAGGGCTTGAATACATAAGCTCAAACACACGAGAGTCAGCGGAAGAAACAATCACTACAGGAATCAGCTACTTTGCCGTCTGCCGCAGACGACAAAAAGCTCCAGCAAAGTAGGCTATGGAAAAGAGCTTCTTTGCCGTCTGCTTTCTGAAGCGGACGGCAAAGGGGCCTTTGCCATCAGCGGCGGACGGCAAAGATGCCCTCCCTTTGCCGTCTGCCAAACGCAATCTTTGCCGTCAGCCTCGTAAAATCACGGACAGCAAAGAACTTAGTAAATATTAAAAAAAACATTCGGTGAGCAGCCTGTCCGGCGTCCTGCGTTTGGCGTGTCCGGTGCCCGGCGAGTAGTACTCCAACAATACAAACCGACGAGTGGAATGAACGGACGATGATAAACACTACAGTACCATCAACACTTGCTCCAAGAATCGACGAATGAATTTCACAATACATTACCCACAAACACTACAGTATACACGAACAAATTACAGGAGATTTGATTTAACGAGGAGCTCCAATCCGCCCGCGGCTGCGCCGAAGCTCACCACGCTCATCCGGGCACTCGATCGGGTTGCGACCCCTCCCTTCGATGAGGGCCAGCACCCAGCACCCTTGGTTGCGAGCAGAGCTGCCGCAGGCCGCCGCTGCTCAAGGTGGGAGGTGGTGCGGCGTCGAGGTATCGGGCCGGCAGGGGCAAACGGGGACCGGGCCAGGCACGGCGGCGTCGAGGGCGAAGAGAGAAGGGGCCGGCGTCGGCGGGCGAGGTGGTGGCCGGAAGGGGCAATGGGGGCCGGGGCCGGCGGGGGCAAAAGGGGACGGGGCCAGGCACGGCGGCATCGGAGGCGAAGAGAGAAGGGGCCTGCGCCGGCGGGCGAGGTGGTGGCCGGAAGGGGGCGATGGTAGTCGGGGCCGGCGGGGGCAAACGGGGATGGGGCCGGGCACGGCGGCGTCGGGGGAGAATAGAGAAGGGGCCGTGCCGGCGGGCAAGGTGGTGGCCGGAAGGGGGCGACGAAAGCCGGGGACGGCAGCCGGCTGGGGCGACGAGAGGCGGGGAGCAGAAGCGTACGAGAGAGAAGGGAGAGAGATCATGGTGGGGGTGGCTCCCAGGAGGATAAGGGAGAGAGGGAGAGTGGGTGGTGGGGGCGTGGGATGGGCCGCATCAGTTTTGCGTTGTGGAGATGCATGTGTGGAGCAGATCATGCCATGTCATCGATCCGTGTGATCGATCCGCGCGGTGTGCTTTCTCTTTGCCGTCCACTGGCGGACGACAAAGAATTTTTGTCGTCCGCCAGCAGACGGCAAAGAAACTGGCCATTAGGTTATCCTCGTAAGCCCGCCACCCACCCTCTTTGCCGTCAGCTAGCAGACGGCAAAGATACGGCTGATGGCAAACCCTATCTTTGCCATCCACTGCCTCTTTGCCATCCGCTTTCTGGTGGCTGATGGCAAAGCCTTCCTTTGCCGTCCGCTGGCTGACGGCAAAGAGTCGGCACACGGCAAATCTGCTGATTCCAGTAGTGAATATCTGAGTACATACATAAAATAAACAAGTCTGCCTTAAGATGGCTAAAAAATAAAGGTAACTAGATCGAAAAGGCGCAGGCCTCCTACCTGGGAGCCTCCTAACTACTCCTAGTCGTCGGCGGTCTTTACGTAGTAGTAGGCTCCGTCGGGGTAGTAGTAGTCGTCGGCGGGATCAGCTGGCTCCTGGGCTTCCTCATCTGATCGCTGCAATCGGGTATAGGGGAAAAGAGGTAGCAAAGCAACCGTTAGTACTCGTCCAAAGTATTCACAAGACTTACATCAGATCTATACTAAGTATGCATTAGTATCAAATGAATGGGGATATATCTTTGGACTATACTTCAGAAATGCCACAATAGAAGGGAAGGCCTAGCCTATCGAAGACTAGCATCTTACAGCATCTTGCAGCATTAGAAGAGTGCGGATTATATATTATAAAGTAACAAGTATATTGTAGTAATGCACACAGATCCTTCCTCGGCTCCCTGCGAGAAAGCAATCTCAGAGCCATCATATCCATTTAGTATCTCAAGGATATTCGAATAGATATACTTCCTTGCAGCGGTGCACAAACTTACCCATCACGCTCGATTAACTTTGGCTAGGCACACTTTTCCGGGTCATGCCCGGCCTCAGCTGATCGACACACCTAGTCCTATCTAGGCTCAACAGAGAGGCCATCACGTCGATCTACATCCTAAGCGCATGGGGGTCTTGGGCCCATCGCCCTTTGCACTCCTACATGTTCCATACGCGGCCTGGAGCAGACCCACCCCCCCCATAAAAGCGCAGGTGGTTACCATCCAATCGGGCGCGCTACTCAATCGCTGACGTCCGAAGGCTTTCGGATAACTGTACGACGTCGACTGTCCATACTTATTCCCGTGTGGTGGTTAGTGTGAAAAGGCCGGAGGCCTACTCAGATCACATATCCAACCAGTTAGTGTCTTGGGAGTGCACGGAGATGATCAGTGATCCCGTCGCCCCGTCTCGAGGTCTTACGACAAGGGTCACACCCATCCCTCTCTAGCGCGGTCTGCCTGCCCGGTTGTCCCTCGTAATTATCTCGCGGATACCCTCCAGGTCAATCCGACTTTAGTAAATCCCGTGGGTACCCCTCGAGGCCGACCCAACTTCAATAATGTTCTGAGATAAAGTCAAGGTAACCGTGTGTCCATAACAGCAAGGGGAAATCCGAGGTATCACCCTTGATGGATTCCCACTCGATGTAACCATCAAGGTGACCTTGGAGGAATCACCCTGGTTCACACTTGAGGTGTTGCACGAACAAGTCATTGTCGGGAGTGGTGAAGAAGGAATCACCCTCCACAATCCACGACTGATTAGCTACACTGCAGAGATCTCATCAGAAGTGCCATACGAGGTATCACCGTCGGCACTCGATAGTAGCTCTGCAGAGTCGTACAACTGAGGGGGTGTGTGGTGATGTGTCGGTCTCTGCACATCGATCACATTGATCGATTCATCGGTAATGTAGTGGGGCAACAAGGCAAGGGTGAGGGGTCACTGATGGATCACTAACCAACCTATATTAAGCATATAGGATAAGGAGGTTATAAAATTAGGCTATGCATTAAAATAGGAGCTATTGAACAAAAGTAGCAAAATCTAATGCAAGCATGCGAGAGAAAGAATGGGAGATATAGGAATGATCAAGGGGGTTTTGCTTGCCTAGAAGCTCTGCTGAAAGAGGCTGGACGTCCGGGGCGTAGTCGTACTCGGGACCAACGTCGGTCTCAGGGTCTACCGGTGAGAAGAGGGGGAAGAAACAATAAAGATAAAGCAAACAAATGCATCATGATGGATGACATGGCAATAAGTTATGCTAGGGTGAGCTAACGCAGTGCTACATGTTACATACGAAGTGGGAAAACATCTGGGAATGTTTTCCCGGCTTTCGGCGGTTATCAGACAGATGAAACATAGGGGAAGGATCCATGTTCATCATGTTAGAGGCAAGTGACACGTATGTGGATAGCATATTCGGATTCGTCATATTTTTCTGAGCAACTTTCATATATAAATTATTTTCATCTGAGTTATAGATTATTTTATATGATTTTTCAAAGTTTTAAATAATATTTTAAAATTCTCTAGATTAATTTTAATTCGAAAAGAACAGAAATAATTTTTATTGCGTCAGCAGTACGTCGGGGTGATGTCATCAGTCAACACGTCTGGTCTAGGTCAAACCTAACCACTAGGACCCACATGTCATACACAGAGGGTTAAACAGAGATTAAATTGACTAAAAGGGTGTTAATTAGCATGTGGACCCCCATCTGTTAGTGACTAAACTTAATTATTAAATTTAGTTTAATTAGAAAATACTTTATTTAGCGAGTGGGGCCCAACAGTCAGCGACTGGAGCTGCCCAGTCGACACGTATGACTGGTCAACCCAGTCAACTGGGCCCCTGGGACCCACTGGTCAGTGACCCAGGGAGGCCCACGTGTCAGGCTAGGTCAGCAGCGCCGACAACCAAATACACGGCGGAGTGCATGGGAACGCGGCGGAAATTGGCTACGCCGTCCATTTCGCACGGGGTTGGGCGCGTTCGAACATGCACCACGTCGATCTGTGGCGGTGGTGTCGCCGGAGAGGGACTACAGCGACGGCCGTGAGCTCGGCGGCGGCGACCGGAATAGGGAGAGCTCGGAACGGCAAAGCAGGGCACAACAAGGGCAGCAGATGGTGGCGTTGGACTGCTGGGGAGGTGCTGAGCACGACGCCATACTTGGACACGGGCTTCGGCTGCTGTGGCCACGGTGGCGAGTCCAACTATGGCGACGGGTAAGACCACGACTGGAGAGCTATATACCGAGCGCGTCGGACGACGGGAAGAGAGGGGAAAGATCGGCATGCTCACATGAGCCGATAGGGGTGCAGAATGGGCTCGGGGAAGGCTCACGGCGACGAATTGATGGTGAAGACGACAATGCACGAGGAGGAAGATGGCATCCAAGGGCTCGGTGCGACGATCCACGTCTCAAAAGAGAGGCGGGGGAGGACATAGCGGTCATCGGTGGTGCGTTTGGACTCGGAAAGACGGCGGAAGGAGCTCGGTGGCCGCGCTAGGATGTGGCCATCGTTACGATGGCACTCGGGTGAGGTGGAAAGCGAGAGAGAGAACGTGCGTGGGAGGAGGAGTTGAGGACGGGCGTGAATGGGAGGGGAGGAGTCCGAGGGGCCGGGGGTGGCGCCCTTAAAGCATCTCCACTCGCCCACCCCCCCCCAACATGCCCCCAGGGCTCGTTTCTTAGAGCTGGCACCGAAAAATCAGCACAGTCGCACCCCAGGACCTTGTTTATCGCCAGTTTGGGCCGAAATACCAGCCGGCGAACCCAAGCCCCTGGGGGCGCCGACCGAAACTAAAAGGCACGTGGGTCTGCTCTGTCAGCGAGAGACAGGCCTTTTCCCGCCGATACCCTACTTTTCCCCTCCATTTCCCCCCTTCTGCCCCTCTTCTCCCACCATTCTCCTCCCTCTCCCCGCCATCCGGCCATGCCACCAAAGAAGTATTCGGCCCCTCGCGCGGCTGTCGCTGCCGATGCCACCCAGCCAAAGCAGAGGAAGCCGAGGGCGCCGTCGGCAAAACCACCGGGCATGTTGAATGCCGACTGGAGGGTAGAGGTTCAGCGCCGGGAGGCTGTCACCACCGACCGGGCGGAACAGGCTCAACGCCAAGAGGTCCCGGGACGTGGCAGCTGCGGCGGAGCAGGCAGAGGTGGCTCACTCAGAGATGATGAATCCGCTGGGCGGCCATGGCCCGCAAGCTTCATGGAGCTAGCAGAGCGTCGGGTCACCGGCTAGCTTCTTGCCGCCGCCACAGCCCTTGGGGTAAGCACCCTCTCCTGGCTATGCCAACGGTGACGCGCATGGTGGATTCAACCCCAACATCACCTTTCCGCATGGCCAGCGTGCCTCACCCTCCGGCCTGAACCCTGACCAACGCACGCCCTCGCCCGCGTTCTCCGGCGTCCAGTACCCCCCGTACACCTACTCGCCGCCAGCGTACACAGCCTCCCCGACGCCGTCTCTGCGCCGTGGCACCCTGCCCTTTTCGCAAGCCTCGTCGTCACATTTTGGCAACCCCGACGCGACGAAAGCCGACATGGATGAGATAATCACGAGCGGCTCGGTCGCCGCCGCCGCCTCCCCCGGGTTCCAGGCGCAAGACAATACAATGGACCTCACCGGCGACATGGACGACGAGCTCGACGACGGCGAGGAGGAGGAGGAGTCGGCGCATGCGCCGGCAAGGAAAGGGAAAAAGAAGAAGCGGGGGGGCAGGACGTGCGAGCCGCGCGTCAAGTGTACGTCCAAAGAAGATGAGTGCCTCGCCAAAACATGGAAGACCGTCTGCCTCGACCCTATCACTGGCACCAACCAGAACGCCGACACGTACTGGACGCGCGTCAAGTCAGCGTTTGATGAGCGCAAGCTGGCCGACCCCTACTTCGCCACCATCCACATGCAGCATGGCTCGAAGGCCATGGCGAACCATTGGGCGATCATCCAAATGGCCTGCAACAAATGGCATGGGATCGTCGAGCAGATCACGGCTCGCCCGGAAAGCAGCGCCAACGTCGAGGGTTAGGTATGCACAGACGCCGGCTGTCACTTCTTTTCGCCGTGTACGTTGCCGACACTTGTTCTTCGGCGCAGATGGTTCAGATGTTCACCATGTACCGCCAGGACAACAGCGACCAAGAGTTCAAGTACCTCCAAGAAGTGGGAGAAGTGGGCGGATGTCCGACGCACCCTCGCCAAGGCCAAGGAGATGTACAAGCCGGATGCGCCCACGCCGAGGGCGGGGGATGGGCGCCCTGGCGGCAACAAACGAGCCAAGACGGCGAAGGACGCCACACGGGCTACCGAGCGGTTGCAAGCATCCATCGAGCAGTACATCGCTGACGCCAAGAATCACGTCGCCAGAGGGAAGAGAAATCGGAGGCGCGGTGGTCGGCGTTGATGACGAACAACGCCGTCAAGCTCGACCTACTCCGGACCAACGTTGCCGCGAAGAAGAGGAACACCGACCTGGCGTTCGTGATGGGGACCGACATGTCGACGATGGACAAGCAGGTCAATGCGCGGTACGTGGCGGAGTGCGGCCTCATCTTGAACCACATGCCATCGACGACCGCGCCAACTCCCACGCCGTCCTCAACGGCGCCATCAAGCCCGAAGGATGATGCCACCATGATGCCCAGCACAGAAGCCACGTCGACGCCGACCAGCCCGAGTACAGAAGGCACGCCGACGCCGAGCACGCCTACGCCCGCCAGTCCGACGCCGGAGGAGCCCACCGTCGTTTTATGCATTGCCTACACGTGCTTCCTCGTCCTTCCTTTTGAACGCCGAACTTTCGAGTATTTTTTATCGCCGAACTGTGGCACGGTGATCGCTGAACTTTGTGGCAGCCATTAATCGCCGAACTTGTGGCTTTTTTGGGTAGCGGGAAATGGCAAGTTTGAATTTATACGCGTCTTGGGCCCGAAACCTGGGGCGCAACTTGGAACTGGATAGCCCCCAGGGCCAAAAAAGCGCAGGCGCCTGGGCCAAAACACAATCGCCGGCTGCGCTGGGGGGCGAACAAGTGGAGATGCTCTTCTCCCCTTCGCAGCAGGGATGCCGAGGCGGTCCGGCGGGGATGGACGTGCGCGTGCTCGGTCGGCTCCCCCTGTAGCCGGCTAGGAGGGGACCGAAGTCATGTGGGCTGGGCTGTCTGATGCGTCTCTAACGTATCTACTTTTCCTAACGCTTTTCCTCTTGTTTCGGACTCTAATTTGCATGATTTGAATGAAACTAACCTTGTACTGACGCTGTTTTCAGCAGAACTACGATGGTGTTATTTTTGTGCAGAAATAAAAGTTCTCGAAATGGAACGAAACTTTGCGAGGATTTTTTATGCAATATATGAGAATTTCTGGAGCCAAGAACCACCGGAGGGGGGCACCTGGGTGGGCACAACCCACTAGAGCGTGCCCCCTCCAGGCGCGCCCAGGTGGGTTATCCCCACCTAGTGGCCCCACAGACCCTGAAACCAATGCTATAAAATCACATATTTCCAGAAAAAACAGGGAGAAAGAATTATCGCGTTTCACGAGACAGAGCCGTCGTCACCTCCTGTTCTTCATCGGAAGGCCAGATCTTGAGTCCGTTTAGGGCTCCAGAGAGGGGGATCTTCGATCTTAGTCATCACCAACCCTTCTCCATCGCCAATTCCATGATGCTCCCCACCGGGAGTGAGTAATTCCTCCGTAGGCTCGCTGGTCGGTGAGGAGTTGGATGAGATTCATTATGTAATCTAGTTAGTTTTGTTAGGGCCTGATCCCTAGTATCCACTATGTTCTGATATTGATTTTTCTATGACTTTGCCATGCTTAATGCTTGTCACTTTGGGACCCGGCTGCCATGATTTCAGATCTGAACCGTTTATGTTATCACAACTATATCCATGTTCTAGATTCGATCTTGCAAGTTATTGTCACCTACTACGTGTTATGATCCGGCAACCCCGGAGTGACAATAGTCGGGACCGCTCCCGGTGATGACCGTAGTTTGAGGAGTTCATGTATTCACCCTGTGTTAATGCTTTGTTCCGGTTCTCTATTAAAAGGAGGCCTTAATATCCCTTAGTTTCCAATTGGACCCCGCTGCCACGGGAGGGTAGGACAAAAGATGTCATGCAAGTTCTTTCCATAAGCACGTAGACTATTTATGAAATACATGCCTACATTATATTTATGAACTGTAGCTAGTGCGTTATCGCCCAAGATTATGACTGTCACATGATGAATATCATCCAAAAAATTACTGATCCAATGCCTACGAATTGATCTTATATTGTTCTTGCTAAGTTAATGCTACTATCGTTACTGCTGCACTCGCTACAAAACTACTGCTATCACTGTTACCTTTACTATTGCTGCTGCTACTATTATCAAAACTATCATATTACTTTGCTACTAATCACTTCACTGCAGATAATTAATCTCCAGGTGTGGTTGAATTGACAACTCAGCTGCTAATACTTGCAAATATTCTTTGGCTCCCCTTGTGTCCAATCTATAAATTTGGGTCGAATACTCTACCCTCGAAAACTATTGCGATCCCATATACTTGTGGGTTATCAATGTCCACTATGGAGTAGAGCCCAGTCTGCCTAGCTCTTTTCTTTTTCTTTTCTATTTCTTTTTTACATTTCCAATTTCCGTTTCTGTTTTGACTTAATTTTAAATAGCATTTTAGTTTTATAAAATATGAAACTTGGGCCAATAATTATTATGCAACATTAGACACTTCCACAAAAAGTTTGAGAGCTATTTAAATTAGTTTGGATTTTTCATAAACTGGAAAAGCATTTAAAACATTGTTTTGGCCCATGTTTTAAGTGTTGAAGGGAATTTTAATACTTCGTATAAGGTTGATTCCTCCATGAAAATTACTCAGTGATTATTTGCAAAATTATGAACATTTTTGTCCTAATGTTTGGTGAAATAATTTCTGGACTTTATATTTTAAATTTGAAATTGAATTCAGAGGTGGAATTTGCAAAGAGGTTTGAATCAAAGTGATCAAGCACTGTTTAGCAAAGTGTCTTAGCATAATCATATAGGGTTACTGTAGCTTATTACATGGGCGTGTTACACTTCCCTTCTCATTTTAGTTGCAACCATCATCTTATAAGTTGATCCGACAGAAAAGTTACCACTTTTTCAAAATTCCACACCCCACTATCAGCAATGCCCCTTGTACATAATGGTATACTGATTATGGCTGGCACATCTGGTAGAAAAACCTTGGCGATTTTCTCATTGTCCCATGTAGCTGAAGTGTAATCAATGAGTTCAGAGACATATACAGGAGGATTGTCCGACCGACATCCAAATAGGCGCATCATCACATCCCTTGGTGTCCAATTGTCTCTCCATATATTAGTTGAAGCTCCATTACCAATTATCCTAATCAATCCTTGTTTTAGGACATCACGTCCCTCCACAATAGCTCTCCATGTCTGGCTAGGGTGGTTCCCCAGTTCTGCATCTGGAATGGAACTAGCGGGAAAGTAGACAACCTTTAAAATTCTTGTGCTAAGCGATTCTGGTGTTTGAAGTATGCGTCGCGCCTGCTTCGCTAATAAAGACAAATTGAATAGTTCAAAATCCTTGAAGCCCAAACCCCCCGGATACTTGGGTTGTGTCAAAGTATCCCAGGAAGCCCAACTGAGTTTATGATGTCCCTCTTTACTACCCCACCAAATTTTCTAGATTAACATATTCAGCTGCTCACCTAAACCTCTAGGCAGCTTGAAACATGATATGGCACTGCTTGTGCAACAGACTTGAACATGACTTCCTTCCCAGCCGAGGACATAGTTTTCTCAATCCAGCCATGGACTCTGCTCCATAGATAATCCTTCAAATACTTGAAGGCACCGTTGTTCGATGAGCCCACATCAGATGGCATACCTAGGTATTTCTCCTTCAAGGTTTAATTTGAAACACGCAAAAACATTTTTACTTCCTCTTTGACATTTTCTAGGAACCACTTAGCAAAGAATACAGAAGATTTATCATAGTTTATGTGTTGGCCAGATGCCTGACAAAAAGTGGTTACCAACTGGTTTACCTCGATTGCCCCGTCTCTGCTAATGTGCTCGGCCCATCACACACGTCGTTGGCCCTTGTGCGATATGGGCTTCGCACACAACTGGTATGCCACAACCTCTGTGTGCTTGCAGTTTAACTGCACATGTCTGATCCGTGTGGGCAGTGTGCGGTGTGAGCATGCATATGGCCATAGTTTTTTTTCTTTCTTAAAACTATGTCGTGTGTGATGTGTTCTATTTATAGGGTTTTTTTGCGGGTGAAAAACTTGTATTAGTCAATGACAGCAATATTACAATCTGCTAAGGTTAGCTCCACAGAAAAATGAGGGCCATAACCAAGGTAAAGTCAGGGTTCTACCTTCCGTTCTTGCAAAGTTCGCTAGGATATCGCTAACTTTATTCTGGTTTCGACTAACGTGGGTAATACAACATTCACGAACAGACATCAAGTACTTAATCTCCTTTACTATATAAGCATAAATCGATCTGTCAAGGTACCGAGCTTGGATCAACTTCACACCAACAAGGGAGTCCATCTCAGTGATAACTGGAGAGTCGCAATGCAAGTATACAAAGAGAAACCTTCCATGCACAGTGGCGGAGCGAGAGAAAAATGATCGGGAGGGCCAAGTGATGTAAAGAAACATGTTGGGGAGGGCCAAACAATGTGAAAATAATGTTTTAGCAGCAAATGATCACTAAGTATGCACTATTCATAAATAAATTATCAGAAAATAACTAATGTTAGGGGGGACCAGGGCCCTGCTGGCCCCCCTGTCTACGCCACTATCCATGCATGCACATAGTTCCGCCTCGAGAGCATCTCGACAAGAGAATTCCAGATCCACACAAAATGTTTCAGAATTTTTGAACTTATAAATCTTCTGTAGAGAATTATAACTCCAAATAAAATACCATATTGATTTAGTTTAAAGTTCCAACCAATTCATTAAAAATGTTTATGATTTTTGTTTGAGTCAAAATCTCTTGCCAAAAAATAACTACATTAATGAAAGCATTTTGGTTTCATTGAAAAGATTTGTCCTTTGAATCTTGTTAAAAATATCTTATGAGGCTTTGAATTCCCTCAATTCAAGTTTAAAGAAATTTAAACATGATGCATTCATTCTTGGCTAGCCTAGTACTCATTATATTATGCTACTTATAATCAATAAATATTACACATATACAATAATCAAACCATATCTATTTTCATTTTTATTGTAATATTGGAATTTAAATATGCATGTTTAATAAAACTAAATTTTTATTGATATTTATTACGAACCCGTATCAACTATCAATGTTCGGATTTCACACAAAAAAACCATTGCTCCAAAGGTGCTTTTCATATTAGCAGCGCGTCATCTTTTCCTTAAGAGTATTGAAGGGAATTATAAGCCCTAATCTTGAAGCGTATGGCGTGCCTGTGTGATTTGAAACCGCCCTAGAAGCAAATGGCAACCTATGAACAACACATTCAATGAATGATCGGTACGCGTGGATACCTTGGAGGTACCTTCTATTTTGGTACTAGATCGGCGAAACATCTAGGCGAAATTCTGGTGGCTAGGGGTTTAATCTAGCTGCAGGAATCGACGACTCTTCATCAACATCTACTCTAGTTTTGATGTGTTGTACCTGGTGAGTTGATCGTTGATCTGCACCTTCATTGTGTTTCTGTGTGAGATCGTGTATTGTAATTTAAATTTTTGTGTAGCATGTTCCCCTAGAGGATAGGTGTTGGTACCTTCTAAGTCTAATTTTCATGTTCTTGGTAGTTGTATTCCGTAGAGCTAAAAAACTAAATCTTTTGTGGACTATTTGTTTAGTCTACTAGGCTTGCATTTTTGCCTTGAACTATTGAAACCATAAATGTTTACCACAACAAAATTCAATTCATTGCCCTACCACCGTGACTCACAAGATTCATGTTCTAGAAGTACTTTATGGATGAACAACGTTTTCCAACTGCGTGTGATTGGCCTCATCACACATGCTTTTGAGTATGTCGGTGATTAGAGTCTTAAAAGACAAGGTATCTACAAGTGGTTCCTTTAGAAAGTACATTTTAAATCCCCATTGTGATTTGAACTCCGAACTATCAAAAAATATGCAATAAACAAACGAAACTAATATTTTTGTTGAATCGAGTCCAAATGCTCAATCATATATGACTAAATAGGCTATTCCCACTAAACTATTTCTCTCAATATGCAAACTTGCCATCTCAACATGCAACCATGCATGAAAAAAAGCCAACCTCAACACGCAACATTGGGTCATAATGCATGGGAACTTTCATCATATTATGCTACTTATAAGTTATAATCAATAAATATTACACATAAACAATAATAAAAACCATATGTTTTTTATTTTAGTTTTAATATTTATATATTTTTTAAATGAAAGCAGTAGGGGAAGACCCCAAAGCGAGTTTTTATTTTAAATAATAAGAACCCAGATTCGTGCCCGTGAGGACTTGAACCTGGGTGGCTGGGTTGTACATGGGGAAATATCAGGTGCTCCCATCCTTGGGGTGCTCCCTATACTCCAAGTCTAAAACATGAATTTTAAATGTTTCAAAAATTCTCAAAATAAATGTGAATGTTCACAAGGAATGTGACTACACCTCCTAAAAATTTCAGGTCCAAACTCAAAATATACATTGAGAAACAAAAAAGACAAATTCAGATGTGAATAGTGTCAAATGTTGCTTTTGTCTTTTTATGACCATATTCACCCTAGATTTCACATTTTTGTTTCTCAATGTACATTTAGAGTTTGGACCCGAAATTTTTAGGAGTTATAGTCACATTCCTTATAAACATTCATATATTTTTCTAGAATTTTTTGAAACATTTAAAATTGAATTTTTTGAAGTTGGACCATGGGGAGCACTCCAAGGATGGGAGTACTTGATATTTCCCCGGTTGTACATCCACTCCACTAGCCAAGTGAGCTAGGCTCACTTCCTTAGTATTTTATTGATATCAGTGTGCGGATTCCTCAAAAAAAGCTAAATTTTATTGAAAATATCACAACCAATCCCTGTTATCAACTATCAACATGCGGATTCCACAAAAAAGCTATCAGCGTGCGGGGTACTGTCTAGTTTATTCTATTGATTACATGGAAGAGAGATCGCACAATTAATTAAGAAAAACCAGATAAAAACCGAGATTACAACTGCCTATATACCTAGAGTAGTACCGACCGACATGGTCATATATACCTGCACATACATGTCACAAACTACTGCTCCAAATGTGCATTTCAGTGTAGTCGCGCGAGACGTCATCTTTTCCTTAAGAGCAACTCCAATTGGGCGACCCAAACAGACGGCGCATTTGGACGCTTTTTGTCCGTTTGGGTCGGCCGTCCGCCCGCCGTCCGCCTAGTTTTGCATTTGGGTTGGCAATGCGCCCAACGCGCCGACCCATTTCATGTCCGCATTCAATTTTTAAATAAAAAAGGCCCGCGGCCGATCATGCTAGCAGCCATGTCTCATGCCGGCACCATGCCAGCGCCGGCATACAATGCCGGTTTCAGAAAACACCACAGTTCATGTTGGCGCACTCGCCAGCCGGCCGGCACACATGTCAGCACACAAAAAATGATGGGACTTGAGTTCGACCACGCCATCGCGGCTCCCATGGTCGTGCCGGCACACCTGCCGGCATAAAAAAAGATGGCCCCTCGACGCCATAGATCACTCGTCGTCGAACTTGAGCATGTCGGCCTGCATCTTCTCGAACCACAGCCTCTTCCTTGGCGACAAGGCATTGTACCACTCGAAGATGAGGTATTGCATGTAGTTATCGTCGACGGCGGACGGCATTGCCTCGAACAGGTTACGGCGTCCGGGAAATCGCTGGCCGGCGTCTGTCGCGCATGTTTCCTCGTGCCGCCGGACGACGAGCCACCGACCACCGGGGTGGCGTTGAGCACTAGTAGAAAACTGGGCTTTGGTCACAGGGCAATATTCACATTAGTCCCGGTTCAGTCACGAACCGGGACTAATGTGAGCATTGGTCCCGGTTTGTGCGGCCAGGGGCCTGCCGGGCCTCGTGGGCCAGGAGCGTGGGCCATTGGTCCCGGTCTGAAACCGGGACCAATGGGCCACGCTCCTGGCCCACCACCCTTTAGTCCCGGTTCCTACCACAAACCGGGACTAAAGGGCTGGTTCTAGTTGCGGCCAGTGTTTAGTCCCACCTCGCCAACCGAAGGGCGCTCACACCAGTTTATAAGCCCGTCCCTCTCTGCCTTGTTGAGCTCCTCTTAAAGTGAAAATAGATGCCCTTATACAGGGAATTTGACCTAAATTCACAGTAAATTTCATAGAAATTTATTATGAATTTAGGTTGAATTTCCTCTATAAGCGCATCTATGTTCAATTTTTTTTTTATAAAATAAATAAACCTTAATAAAATAAATAAAACTAAATAAACCTTAATAAAATAAACTATAGTAACTAAAATAAATAAACCTTAATAAATTAAGTAAAAATAGCAGCAGTAAAATAAATAAAAATAGCAGCAGTAAAATAAATAAAAATAAAATAATTAAAGTAAAATACATAAGTAATTAGAAATAAAATAAATAAGTTTTTTGTTGTAAGTAGAAACAAAACAAAACAAATAAAGCAAAAGAGAAAAAAACAGAGGAAAAAAATTATGCCACCTACTGGGCCACCACGGCCTGAATACGACTAGAAACCCATCCATCGGCCAGGATTCAGGCCCGCAGAAGGCCCAGTAGGCCCCACAGGCAAAGAGAACGGTTAAGCCCGAAAGCCTGAAGTTGAGAGGAGTTCGAGAGGGTGGGCGCAGCAGCGCTTATAAACCACTCTCGAGCTCTCTCAACTAGCGAGGTGGGACTAAACTTTTGACGCGGGGCAGCACAAGGCCTTTGGTCCCGGTTGGTGCCACCAACCGGGACCAATGAGTTCCCTATATATACCCCATCGCCACAGCAGAGCACTCCAGAGTGCTCTGTTTTTTCTGGCCGGCGAGGGGAGGGCATTTGGGTGCTCTAGCTCACCTCCTATGCACATGAGGTGTTCGATGAAATGTCTAAGCCACACTAGTTAATCTTTCTCCTCTCGAAACTCGACCTCCAAGCTCCATTTTCCCCGAGATTTGTCTAGGTTTAGCGGTCCGTCACGTCCCGTCCCCGTCTTCACCGACGTCGATCGCCCGCGCCGATCTCGTCGCCAGCACCACCGTGGTGAGCCTCTTGTTCTTATCTTCTTTCTGAAAGGAAAAAATTCTTACTTTAGATAGTTACTTGTCTAATTTTGTTACTTTTATTATTCCTTCTTATTACATAGTGCGATGGTTTTGGTATCCACCCCCGTCGGCCCTCGTCCTATCTATGATTCGGATGTGGTATATATTATCTTTTTATAACTATTTGGTTCATTTATTGTTTATGACAAATATACCGACCAACGTGACATAGATTTTATTTATCTAGGAGGTGGTTGAACCGGAAATTCTAACCGACCCTATTGTCGAGAGGTTAAATTTAGTTGAAGAAGAAAACAATTACTTGAAGGAAAAAATAAAAAAATTGAGGAGGAGAAGATGATATTGGAGTTGCATGTTGCGGATGTCGTCGATGATCACAAGATCAAGATGGATGCAATGCGCTTGAAGATTAGAAAGATTAGAAAATATGCCATTCATACCGAGGCTTGGTATCATTATGCCGTTGGATCAATTGTTACCTTGGTTGCGATTATGATCGCATTTGTTTTCGCATTGAAATGTTTTACATAGTTTCAATGTATGGTTTAATTAATTAGATGCTCTGGAGAGCTATATATATGTTGTTAGATGAGAACTATGTATGTACTTTGGTTTTAATGTGATGATGAACTTCTATTAATTTGGTCACTTAATTATCTATTCATGATGTTCTGTAATGGTTTTTGACACACTTAATTATATATAATGCACGCAGATGAACCGGCAATGGATGTACGGTGACAGACACACCTCCGAGTACATTAAGGGCGTGCATGATTTTCTCGAAGTGGCTGAGGCAAACAAGCAGAATGGTTTTATGTGTTGTCCATGCCCTATATGTGGGAATACGAAGTCTTACTCTGACCGGAAAATCCTTCACACCCACCTGCTTTACAAGGGTTTCATGCCACACTATAATGTTTGGACGAGGCACGGAGAAATAGGGGTTATGATGGAAGACGGCGAAGAAGAAGAGGACGATGACAACTATGTGCCCCCTGAATACGGTGATGCTGCAACGGGGGAAGCTGCTGAAGATCAAGAGGAACCAGACGATGTGCCCAATGATGCTGCAAGGGGGGAAGCTGCTGAAGATCAAGAGGAACCAGTGCCCGATGATGATGATCTCCGCCGGGTCATAGTCGATGCAAGGACGCAATGCGAAAGTCAAAAGGAGAAGCTGAAGTTCGATCGCATGTTAGAGGATCACAAAAAAGGGTTGTACCCCAATTGCGAAGATGGCAACACAAAGCTCGGTACCGTACTGGAATTGCTGCAGTGGAAGGCAGAGAATGTTGTGCCTGACAAAGGATTTGAGAAGCTATTGAAAATATTGAAGAAGAAGCTTCCAAAGGATAACGAATTGCCCGACAGTACATACGCAGCAAAGAAGGTCGTATGCCCTCTAGGATTGGAGGTGCAGAAGATACATGCATGCCCTAATGACTGCATCCTCTACCGCGGTGCGTACAAGGATCTGAACGCATGCCCGGTATGCGGTGCATTGCGGTATAAGATCAGACGAGATGACCCTGGTGATGTTGACGGCGAGCCCCCCAGGAAGAGGGTTCCTGCGAAGGTGATGTGGTATGCTCCTATAATACCACGGTTGAAACGTCTGTTCAGAAACGAAGAGCATGCCAAGTTGATGCGATGGCACAGTGAGGACCGTAAGAAAGACGGGAAGTTGAGAGCACCCGCTGACGGGTCGCAGTGGAGAAAAATCGAGAGAAAGTACTGGGCTGAGTTTGCAGCTGACCCAAGGAACGTATGGTTTGGTTTAAGCGCGGATGGCATTAATCCTTTCGGGGAGCAGAGCAGCAATCACAGCACCTGGCCCGTGACTCTATGTATGTATAACCTTCCTCCTTGGATGTGCATGAAGCGGAAGTTCATTATGATGCCAGTTCTCATCCAAGGCCCTAAGCAACCCGGCAACGACATTGATGTGTACCTAAGGCCATTAGTTGAAGAACTTTTACAGCTGTGGAATGGAAACGGTGTACGTACGTGGGATGAGCACAAACAGGAGGAATTTAACCTGCACGCGTTGCTGTTTGTAACCATCAACGATTGGCCCGCTCTCAGTAACCTTTCAGGACAGACAAACAAGGGATACCACGCATGCACGCACTGTTTAGATGACACTGAAAGTATATACCTGGACAAAAGCAGGAAGAATGTGTACCTGGGCCATCGTCGATTTCTTCCGACCAACCATCAATGTCGAAAGAAAGGCAAGCATTTCAAAGGCGAGGCAGATCACCGGAAGAAGCCCGCCATGCGTACCGGTGATCACGTACTTGCTATGGTCAATGATTTACACGTAATCTTTGGAAAGGGTCCCGGCGGACTAGCTGTTCCGAATGACGCTGAGGGACACGCACCCATGTGGAAGAAGAAATCTATATTTTGGGACCTACCCTACTGGAAAGAGCTAGAGGTCCGCTCTTCAATCGACGTGATGCACGTGACGAAGAACCTTTGCGTGAACCTGCTAGGCTTCTTGGGCGTGTATGGGAAGACAAAAGATACACCTGAGGCACGGGAGGACCTGCAACGTTTGCACGAAAAAGACGGCATGCCTCCGAAGCAGTATGAAGGTCCTGCCAGCTACGCTCTTACGAAAGAAGAGAAAGAAATCTTCTTTGAATGCCTGCTCAGTATGAAGGTCCCGACTGGCTTCTCGTCGAATATAAAGGGAATAATAAATATGCCAGAGAAAAAGTTCCAGAACCTAAAGTCTCATGACTGCCACGTGATTATGACGCAACTGCTTCCGGTTGCATTGAGGGGGCTTCTACCGGAAAACGTCCGATTAGCCATTGTGAAGCTATGTGCATTCCTCAATGCAATCTCTCAGAAGGTGATCGATCCAGAAATCATACCAAGGCTAAGGAGTGATGTGGCGCAATGTCTTGTCAGTTTCGAGCTGGTGTTCCCACCATCCTTCTTCAATATCATGACGCACGTCCTAGTTCATCTAGTCGACGAGATTGTCATTCTGGGGCCCGTATTTCTACACAATATGTTCCCCTTTGAGAGGTTCATGGGAGTCCTAAAGAAATATGTCCGTAACCGCGCTAGGCCAGAAGGAAGCATCTCCATGGGCCATCAAACAGAGGATGTCATTGGGTTTTGTGTTGACTTCATTCCTGGCCTTAAGAAGATAGGTCTCCCTAAATCGCGGTATGAGGGGAGACTGACTGGAAAAGGCACGCTTGGAGGGGGACTCAATAATATGCAGGGACGGATATTCTTGGTCTCAAGCACACTACACAGTTCTACAGAACTCTACCTTGGTGACCCCGTATGTCGATGAACACAAGAACAGTCTGCGCTCCAAACACCCGGAGCAGTGTGACGACTGGATTACATGTGAACACATCAGGACTTTCAGCAGTTGGTTGGAAACACGTCTCAGAGGTGACACCACTGTTTGTGATGAGTTGTACTCGTTGTCCAGGGGACCATCTTCGACTGTATTGACTTACAAAGGATACGAGATAAATGGGAATACATTTTACACGATCGCCCAAGATCAAAAGAGCACCAACCAAAACAGCGGTGTCCGCTTTGATGCAGCAACCGAGAGGGGAAAGGACACATATTATGGTTACATAATGGACATATGGGAACTTGACTACGGACATGATTTTAAGGTCCCTTTGTTTAAGTGCAAATGGGTCAATCTGTCAGGAGGCGGGGTACAGGTAGACCCACAGTACGGAATGACAACAGTGGATCTGAACAATCTTGGGTACACTGACGAACCGTTCGTCCTAGCCAATGATGTGGCACAGGTTATCTATGTGAAGGACATGTCTACCAGACCGAGGAAAAGAAAAGATAAGGAAGCGAATACATCATACGATGAGCCAAAGCGCCACATAGTTCTTTCAGGAAAAAGGGACATTGTGGGAGTGGAGGGCAAGACAGACATGTCTGAAGATTATGAAAAGTTTCATGAAATTCCTCCCTTCAAAGTCAAGGCTGACCCAAGCATCCTGATAAACGATGAAGATTATCCATGGTTACGGCGCAATAAGCAAATGACACAAGCGAAGAAAAAGTGAAGACTTTCTCCCGCAACTATTATGATGATACCATGCCAACTTTGTAATAGACGAGTATGATACCATTGTCCGTTTTGTACAAGAAGTGCATCTAGTTTTTGCCGTAACCCTCTCAACTTTCTTGCACATGCTATGTGGATGAAATGATGATACCATGCCAACTTTCAACCTTTTCAGAGTTCATTTGAAATGCTTTTCAATTTTAGGGTCTTATAGCTCAAAATAATTAGTAAATGCATGAAAAATAACAGGCCAAAAATTAAAAATTATGCCACCTACTGGGCCACCACGGCCTGAATACGATTAGAAACCCATCCATGGGCCAGGATTCAGGCCCGCAGAAGGCCCAGTAGGCCCACAGGCATGTACAGAGAGGTTAGGCCCGTAAGCCTGCTTTAGAGAGGAGCTCGACAGCTCAGGCGCACCGCACCTTATAAACAGGTGCGGCTCTCTCTTAGCTAGCGAGGTGGGACTAAACTCACCACCACGCCGCTGTGCAAGGCCATTGGTCCCGGTTGGTGGCACGAACCGGGACCAATTCCACCCTTTGGTCCCTGTTGGTGCCACGAACCGGTACTAATGAGGCTGTGGCCCCACGAGCACCTTTAGTACCTGTTCGTGGCACGAACCGGTACTAGAGTTTCTTACTAAGCAGTTTTTTAGTCCCACCTCGCTAGCTGAGAGGCACTAGGAGCGGTTTATAAGCCCTGAGTGCAGAGACGATGAAGAAGAGGCGCAATGCTCACGTTGCTTAGCTTCAAGCCTTGAGGAATAAGGTAGACTGCATGGAGCTATGTGCAGTGCAGTCTACACTATTCCGAAAGGCTTGAAGCAAATCAACGAGCATTGCGCCTCTTTTTTATTTTTAATAACTTATTACAACTCCGGACTTCTTGTGTTCCGACAAAATAAAATAAACTTTAATAAAATTTATGAAACTAAAATTAACAAAGTATTTTCTGTTCAAAACATTATAAGAAACCTCTATTATTATTGAAACTAAAATCATATAAAATTGATGCAACTAAAATTATCGAAGTATTTTCTGTTCAAAATCATTAAAAGCAAAAAGAATTTTCATAAAGAACTTTTTTTGATAGAAACTTTAATAGCAAAAAGAATTATCATAAAGTAAAATAAATAAGTAATTAGAAACAAAATAAAATAAAATAAATAAGTTTTTTGTTGTAAGTAGAAACAAAACAAAATAAATATAGCAAAAAAGAAAACAAAAAAACTAAATACAGCAAAAAGAATTTTCATAAAGAACTTTTTTTGATAGAAACTTTAATAGCAAAAAGAATTATCGTAAAGTAAAATAAATAAGTAATTAGAAACAAAATAAAATAAAATAAATAAGTTTTTTGTTGTAAGTAGAAACAAAACAAAATAAATAAAGCAAAAAAGAAAACAAAAAACAGGCAAAAAATAAAAATTATGCCACCTACTGGGCCACCACGGCCTGAATACGACTAGAAACCCATCCATGGGCCAGGATTCAGGCCCGCAGAAGGCCCAGTAGGCCCACAGGCATGTACAGAGAGGTTAGGCCCGTAAGCCTGCTTTAGAGAGGAGCTCGATAGCTCAGGCGCACCGCACCTTATAAACAGGTGCGGCTCTCTCTCAGCTAGCGAGGTGGGACTAAACTCCCACCACCACGCCGCTGTGCAAGGCCCTTTGGTCCCGGTTCGTGGCACCAACCGGGACCAATGCCCCCCTTTAGTCCCGGTTGGTGCCACCAACCGGGACCAAAGGCCCACGGTTCCCGCCCTTTGGGCTGCTGAAAAGGGACCTTTGGTCCCGGTTGGTGGCACCAACCGGGACTAAAGGGTGGCATTGGTCCCGGTTGGTGCCACGAACCGGGACCAATGCCCTTGCTATATAACCAGGACTTGTGAAAATTTCACATCTCCCTCGCCTCCCTCGCCAGTTGCCCCCGCCGCCAGGCTGCCCAAATCGCTCGCGCGCTCCTCGTCGCCGTCGCCGCCGCCGGCCGCCATCCCCGTCTCCCCGCGCCCCTGCCCCGCGCCCGAGCCCACGCCGGCCCCCGCCCCGTGCCCCTGCCCCGTCCCCGAGCATGCACGGCCGCGCCCCTGCGCCCCGGCCCGCCCCACCATTGTCGTCGTCGTCGGCGCCCGCCCCCACTGCCGCCCCTGCCTCGACGCCGCCCCTCCTCCCCGTTCGGTCCGGCTCCGGCGACCCCCTTTCCTCCGTGTCCCCTCGATCCTCTTCATATTATTTTTTTCATATGCATATGTTGATTATATGGATGGATGGATGATGTATGCTTTTTTTCATATAATTTTTTTAGGCAGATTTTTAGAATTTTTTGTGTATGTATGTTATGTTTATATGTATGTATGTATGTTCATATGTATGTATGTTTATATGCAAAGAATATGCAAAGAAAATGTATGAATGGTCATATGCAAAGAAAAATGTATGTATGGTCATATGCAAATAAAATGTATGTATGTATGTTCATATGAAAGAAAAATGTATGTATGTATGTTCATATGCATATGCAAAGAAAATGTATGTTCATATGCATATGCAAAGAAAATGTATGTTCATATATATGATGATATGTTCATATAAAAAGGAAAATAAGAAGAGGAAGAAAGGAGAAGAAGAGGAGAGGAAGAAGAGGAGAAATAAATAAGAAGAGGAAAAAGAAGAAAAAGAAGAGGAGAAGAAGAAAGGAATAGAAGAGAAGAAGAAAAAATAGAAAAAATTCTATTTTTTCTTCTTCTCTCCTCTATTCCTTTCTTCTTCTCCTCTTTTTTTTCTTCTTTTTTTTCTTCGATCTTCTCCTCTATTCCTTTTCTTCTTCTCCTCTTTTTATTTCTTCTTCGTTTTCTTATGTTTTATCGGGTCTGTCGTCGTCGATATACCCCTCTCCCGATAACTTCAACACGAGGGGGGTCGATATACCCCCTCCCCGCCGATAATATTATTTTCCCATGTACGTATGTCGTCGTTGTCGATATAACCCCCTCCCGATAACTTCAACACGTGGGGGGGGGTCGATATACCCCCTCCCCGATAACATTATTTTCCCATGTATGTATGTCGTCGTTGTCGATATATATAACTCCCTCCCAGATAACTTCGACATGATGGACGGTCGATATTTATACCCCCTCTCGACCGTGATAACTTATACCACGGGAGCACCCCCGGCCCTCTCGCTCGACCAAAACTCTCGAGGACACCCAAACCCTAGAAAAAAACGATGTCGGTCTCCTACCCCCTCCCGCCGCGCCCCTACCCTTGAAGCGTTGCCTAGGCCACCCCAAACCCGGAATAAGCTAGGTCTACGTTTGCACTAATATATCCACCTGCTGTCATGTTTGTGTAATAATTGCCATGTTGTAATATTTGCAGAAACAATGGAGCACGGACGAGACGAGCAAGCAGAAGAGGTGTTGGGGGACATAATCTTAGCCGGAGGTGATATCTTGTCGTATCTTAACGACAATGATGGTCTGGAAGAACAGGGTGAAGAAGCAGGCTACGGTGATCGAAGAGTGGAGGAGGAAAGACATGATTATGATGGCTCCGGTGACCCAATGCTGGTGCAAGAAGGAGCCCGTGGTGACGGCTCCGGTGACCGAACAGAGTCCGGCCAGGTAAATATATTAGTTAAGCCTGTGCTGACTAGCTAATTGATGCATTCATTGTTTTGGTATGTACACATATTAATTAACACTCGTCTTTCTTCTTTTTTCTAGCCCTCCGGATCGAGCACAACTGCGGTAAAGAGACGAGGCCCGAAGAGAAAGTTGCGCTCGGATGAAAGGTTTGAGATCACAGCAATCGCGCGCGACGGCCAACCGATTGAACCCATCCGGACAAAGGATGCATTTGCTGCTCAGTGCGGGGTTCTAGTTAGGGACAAGATCCCGATCAGCATCCACCAATGGTATAAGCCTAAGAAGGAAGACCCTGAGGTGTCTTATGTCAATGATATGCAGAAAGATGATCTTTGGACTGAGCTGAAGGCAAATTTCACCCTACCGCCAGAGGAGGATCCGGAGAAGCCAGTTAAAGAGCAATTAATCAAGTCTCATGCTCTTAAGAAGATGGCAGACCTATTCAGGAGGTGGAAGAATGAGCTGAAAACGTTTGTCGACAAAGAAGAGACACCAGAATTCATCGGCCGGTATGAGAAGATCAGAGATCACTGGCCCGCATTTGTGGCCCACAAGACATCGGAAAAGAGTAAGAAGATGTCAGCGACAAACAAGAAGAATGCTGCGAAGAAGAAGCTTCACCATCGCACGGGGTCAGGTGGCTACCTCAAAGCCCGACCTAAGTGGGCCAAGGCTGAGAATGATCTGCTTGAAAAAGGGATCGAACCACAGACAATGAACTGGACAGACCGTTGCCGGACTTGGTTCTTCGGGGCTGGCGGAACCTTGGACCCTGTATCAGGGAGGTGCGTTTGGACGAACGAGCTTTTGAGAATACCAGTCAAGAAGATTCAGCAATATATCGATGCAGCGCAGGAAGGGACGTTCGTTCCAGACAGAGAGAACGACGAGCTCACAATGGCCCTCGGGAATCCTGAGCACCCTGGACGGACACGAGGCACGCCAGGCTCCGTTCCGTGGAAGGCTGGTTTTCCGGACGCGGGCGGTTACAAAAGCCAGGAGAGGAGGAAAAAAGTGGAGCAGATCCAAATTCAGAAGCTGCACGAAAGGGTTCAAGCGCTAGAGGAACGAGACGGCAATCGACATGCCGAAACTGCCCCCGAAGCTACACCGCCATCTCAGCGGAGAAGCAGCGTGGCTTCCACCGAGCTGCTTCAGCTGGAGCATGCGGCTCCTGCTAGCTACCCCGTGGATGCTATCACGGAGTCTCAACATTGCCACCTTATGGCGGAATGGCAGAACTTCAAAGTCAAGGCGGCTGTTGGCTCTGTTTTACCTCCTGAACCCGGCGCAACCTACCACTGCCGGCCGATTCCAGAAGGATATGCTAGGGTGATGGTGGATGAAATAACGGAGGGATTTGAGGAGCTCCAGCTTGACCACCCTACCGGTGAAGGGGAGACTCGGCTGGGTTCTGCTCTGAAGACTCCATGCCTATGGCGGAAGGAGCTCATCAAGCTTCCGAACTGGACGGCTCCGGCGAGTAAGGGCACTCCGCCTCCTCCTCCGCCTCCTCCTCCGGCGAGTGATCAGGGCACTCAGCCTCCTTCTCCGGCGCGTGGCGGCACTCCGCCTCCTTCTCCGCCTGCGCCGGCGCGCCAGAGCAGCCAGCCTCCTCCTTCTCCGCCTCGTCAGCAAGGGCGGAAGAGACCCGCCGCCGCTGCGGCTGCTCCGGCGCGTCGTAGTCCTTCTCCTCCGCCTCGTAAGCAAGGAAAGAAGACAGCCGCAGCCGCTCCGTCTGCTCTGCCGGCGTCTAGCAGTACAGCTGCCAGAGGCGGGAGGCAATACAGATTCGGTCCTTCTCTGAAGACTCCAGAGAAGTTACCATACGAGAGGACCGAGGAGGAAACCAGGAAGATCGTGCGAGCCGAAGTGACAAACTTCTTTGAAGGGGTGAAAGCAAAGAAACATCCACCTCCGGAGGAGAAGGTAGATCCGGTGAAAGCAAAGCGCACTCTGGCTGCCCTGACAAAACCACCAAAGTCTCCGCCGAGAGGCAACTATGAGCGCATTCTTGCAAAGACATATGCCGAAGCGGAGCGGTCGGGAAGTACTGTCAGTGATCAAAGGTTAAAAGAACGACGAGCTGGGAAAAAAATTGCCCAGCTCGGCGAACAAGCGAACCAATCGTGCCCCCCGCTCAAGGTGTCAAAAGACATCGTCGCTAATGATCCGAGGATGGTGCCCGGTTATAGCAATCTTGGAGATTACCTGCCCGACGATGTACATTATGAAATCATGGAGGTGGACGAACACAAATACCATTACGGGAAGCCTCTCGTCAAAGATGAAAGATCTCTAACAACGATGATGCGAAGACTACATGATTGGTACATGAAAACCTGCAGAGAGTCTGATGGGATGAATACTTTGACGCTGAGAGTTAAACCGGAGCATGACCTCGTTGGAATTGATCTGCTGAATGTTCCATTTGAGGATTTCTTCCAGTTTTACAATCAAAAGGCCCTCGATAAAACAACGATCACTTGCTACTGTCTGTAAGTAGTACTACTTCTGTCATTAAGTCTCTCTATATAGGTCAGCTCTTTCATTGCATGTATTTATAATTATCCTCACTATATTATGCAGATTGAAGATCGCCGAATTGAAGAAAAGACAAATCGGTGATATTGGGTTCATTAACACAAATCTCATAGATGCATATACGGTTGAAAAACATCCCAAAGAAGCCGAGGCCAACTTGCTACAATCGTTGGTATTAAATCAAAACAAAGATATAATACTCTTTCCTTACAACTTCAAGTGAGTGTTACTGTCTTGTGCATATTCGGTTTCCCTTATTAGTCCAGGTTATGGTAATGTAATTGATGACTTATGCATGCATGCGCAGCTTCCACTATATTCTCCTAGAGATTAAGCTTGAGCAGGGAGTAGTAACCGTCTTAGACTCGAGACGAAAAGATCCCCAGGACTATGCGAACATGACTCAAATGCTCGAGAAGTAAGTTAAATCGATCATTATCCACCATATCAGCAACTTTGTTCATTTCCTGATATCAAGTAATTGTTTTCTTTGTCTGGCAGGGTTTGGAGAAAATTCACCACAAAAGCTCCGGGACTGCCGAAGAAGCTGCAATTTAATCACCCGAAAGTAAGTACTATAGTAGCATGTTCCGCGCATCTCCTAGTGATTCAAGCGCTAGTTTCATCAATACCATTTAGCATGCTTGCTTATCAGTTTGATTGACCTCTATTTCTTGTAAAGTGGTTGTGGCAGGAACCCGGGAATAATTACTGTGGATACTACGTTTGCGAGTCCATCCGCTACACGACCTGTGAGCGGGGCTACACTGAAGAACAATATGAAGTGCGTAAGCAATAATATTCACAATTTTATTTTATTACCATCATTTGTGTTGAGTTTCATTTATTCATATATATATATGTATTGACCCCCTTCTTCAAATTAGATGTTTCGGAAGCGGGATGAACTCCTAGCACCAGATCGTATGCGAGGAATTCAAGAGGAATTGGCGGCATTCTTCCTTGACCACGTGATCGCTGAAAACGGAGAATACTATGTGGACCCTGTGTTCCTACAATTTAATTAGGAGATTGTATTGTAAGAGATAATTATTGTATATATGTAGCCGGTAGTGTCGGATAGATATACGAGAACTTGTTGTTCGACCAATCTCTCGGAGAAGGAGAGGTGGTCGATATCACTTCTCTCTGTATGCATATGTTCATGACGATCTTCTGTTTCCTTCATTTGATTACTAGCTAGCGTGTCTACTCCTCTCCATACGTATATAGTACGTAGCGTCGACCAAGCACGGAGATAAGAGAGGACACTTCTCTCTATTAATTAGCTAGCTAACACAATATATGAAACACCTAAATTAACCCCTCAAAACCCCTAAACCACCCCCTTTCAAAAAAACAAAAACCTCAGCTCCTGCCAGCTGCTGACGCGTGGATGCCTATTGGTCCCGGTTGGTGACACCAACCGGGACAAAAGGCCCTGCCTATTGGTCCCGGTTGGTGGCACCAACCGGGACCAAAGGCCCCCCTGCCTGGGCTGGCAGCAGCGGCCACGTGGAGGACCTTCTGTCCCGGTTCGTATAAGAAGCGGGACTAAAGGGTTAGGGCTTTAGTAACGACCCTTTAGTCCCGGTTCGAAAACCGGGACAAAAGGCCCTTACAAACCGGGGTAAAAGCCCCTTTTCCTACTAGTGGAGGTCAATGGGCGTAGGCGCGGGCGTGGAAGGCGCGACCACGCTCACGTCGGGTGAGCACTCCCCGGAGAGGTGGGAGGCCTACGGGTAGACGTGGAAGCCGGGGACCGGGTTGCAAGCCGATGCGCGGGGTGAGTCGGGCATCACCATCCGAGGAAACGCCGACGAGCCGGTGCTGGCCGCGGCGACGGCGGCTTGGACGAGGCTGTGCTGGCTAGGGTTTACCCCAAGCATGTAGAGCATCTCCCTCGTTGCCGCGGCGACGCGGGCGTTGGTGAACTCCTGCTGCGCGGCGGCGACGGCGGCGGCCTGCGCAGCGGCCTCATCCCTCGCGACCGCAGCGTGCCTCCGGCCCTTCCTCTTGGCCGACTCCCTTGCCCGCTGTTCGGGCGTCAGCGCCTTCTTCGGCTTGGTCGCCGCGGCGGTCTTGCGCGGGGCACGAGGCTTGCCTTCCCGGGAGGGGGCGACGGCGCCGGACGAGGCGAGGGAGGCGAGGCCGGCGGCGGCGTCGAGGTCGAGGTCGATGGCGTCCTCCATGGCTGGTTGGGGGGCGGGTGCGCGCGCGGGCGGGAGCGTTTTGGGGAAAATGGGGCAAATGGTGGTGGCTGCCACCGACAGGCGGGCCCGGGGAGAGGAGTAGGCGCGCGCACGCGCGTCCGTCTCGTGTCCGCGCCGACGCAAACCCGGCTCAAAATTGGGCCTGGAATGGGTCGCCCACGGACGAAAAACGGACGCGCGTCCGTTTGGGCCGGCGCGTTGGGCCGCCACTTTTGTCCGCGCCGACCCAAACGAACGCGGGCGGACGAAATGGGTCACCCTATTGAAGTTGCTCTAAGATAAGAGTACTGAAAGGGAATCAGATGCCCTAACCTCAAAACGTATGACGTGCTTGTGTGACTTGAAACCGCCCTAGATCTACACGACTAGCTAGGCACACATCTCCCTACAAATTAGAGCCGGTTTCCTGTTATATAACATGCCACAAGTAGTGCAAATAAGTTCAAAAATATGAAGTCTGTCAGCTTTCTTTTCGGCGTATGATGTGCACACAAAAGGCCCGCCTTTTTGGGTTCAGAGGCTTCAGAAAGACAAAATCATGCATCGCCGCTGCCTCCTGCGCACGTACAAGTACGACCACAACACAGGCTTGTGTATGTGCCCCATTTTATCCATGTTCTAGGCCCATCGATCGATGGTTTTGCTGCATATGTATACGTGACAAAGGAGTGGCTCCAAGAGGGTGTGGACAAGCACGTAAGTCCTCGACGGATCTACCCCTTGCGGCGGCCGGACCCAGGCATGCATGCGGGCTCTGTATAGCGATAAAACGCCAGGCTGATGCTTTTTAACTTGTTGGCTCGGTTTCGGATGCAAAGCGTGCAGAGGCAGAAGCAGAAGTTGCTTTTGAATGTCTCCTCCGACGAGGCTCCTCTTGCCTCTCTCTACTGTGTCTTGGACTTGTTGACACAGGTCATATGGTACTGCACCTGCACGCGCTGCAGGCTGCAGCCATAGGCAGTGTTGCAGCACCGTAGGCCTTCTATCTCTCGGTATGCTCGCCATGCAATGCAACGGAAAAAAAGGAAAAAGGAAAGTGGATTGGGGGAGAGAGACAGGGCTCTGAAACCCTGGAAGGACCATCCAGTCACGGGAGGAGAAAGGAGGCGGCCCGGCCTTTCTTAACCCCTTCCCATCTCATCATTTCTGCAAAGTACTACCGGTACAACATCATCAATCAGCGCCTTTAACTGCATGGTTCAAGTCGAAACAAAACTTGGAGCAGAATGCGTACGTACGTAGTACTACGTGAGAGCATGCAGCTGTAGAGACCACCGGCAGAATCATGGACACTGACTGGCCCCGAACAGCGAGTGCTCACAAGGCAACAGGGGAAGACGCCGACGGTGGGGACAGCCTGGCCGCGGTACGTCGGGTGTCGGAGGAGTCCACAGCAACAACCCGAGGGCGAGAAGGACGTCCCATCCTCCTCCTTCATGTGCGTCCCTGCATGCATGCATGCAGGCATGCGACTCTATCGCGCGCGTGTACTACATGCAATTAAGCTCTTCTTATAACCAGCGAGGGCTGTTGATGCACCTTGTCCTGATCGCTCGTACTACACGTGATCAGCTTGGTCCAAGGCGCCGACCGGGTTAGTTATTGCGTCGCATGCATGCCGAGTCCTAGGTGTAATCATGATGAAATCTTAAGCGCCGTCTTCATCTTGAACACGCATGCATGATTGCGCGAATATAACCCCTCCCCACGGCGAGTCGGCCATCGACCATATACTAAATCCAGAGAATTCGCATGCCTCCCGACCAAACGGTAAACAGTCCGTGCACATTCATTTCACGGGCCCTTACAGACTTAATTACAGAGTTACACCGCTCATCTCCGATTGTACCGGCACGCACGTCCAAACCTGGGCGCCTCGCGGCCGGCCGTTCGGCACTGCTGCATGCCCCGGCGGCACAGTGGCCCAAGTACGCGCGCGACCGAGCTCCTCCGGCCGACCAGACGGGACAATAATCAATCAGGGCGAGCGCGCGGGGGCGACGGGGCGCGCCCGTGGTGGCGCCCTAGCACGTAGTACATGTACTCTCCGCTGTCCGAGCTAAGCGTAAGCGACAGTACCGCCCGAGGAGGGAACTGTTCCGCGACCCGTCAGGTGCGGCACCCTCGGCCGTCCTTGGCTTGGGCCCTATCGTACGCGGCCGCGCTAGCTAGTCACGACGAGTTTTTACACTGGTGGTACGTAACATACGGGTGTGTCACGTACTTGCGCTTGGGCGGGCGGATGGTCCTGGCAAGGCGGGCGGGGCGACGCTAGGGGACAGCCATCACTTGCCAATAGGCCGCAGCGGGTGGGCAACGCGACGACGCTGCCCGGTTCCCCTCACCGGCCGATGCATGCATGAATGATACAGATGGTCCATGGGGATGCCGGGACGGTGGCACTGTGCATGGCGATGAGCGATGCCGATGCTGGTTACCAGGAGTAGATCGGTAGGCTAAGCGAAGCGGGGGGTGCCTCGCTCGGGGCTCGTGCATGCGTGGGTGTGTACACACATGTGACTTGCCGTGGCAGTTCCAGCATGCTATGTCTCTGCGCGCAATCTGATGATGGATCTGCTTTCGGGTTGGCTTGGGTCGGGGTCGACTTGTCCTGCCCTCGTTAACGTACTGTGCCAGGATCCGCGCGAGCCTGTGAAAGCTGTACTGTGTGTTCGCTCATGCATGTGCCTCTGGGAGTGCTGTACATACTACTTGGGCTAGCTAGCTAGCTAGCAGGTGGCGGTAATTCGCAGGCAGCTCTAGTTGTGCTCCTTCGGGCGTGTCATTCGGCTGTGAGCTTGTGATACGGTACCACGTTACGGCAGCAGCGAGCGATTCATTGCGTGAAAACTGTACCGACAGTGTTTGTGTATCAAGATCAATGCGGCTCAGCTGGGCACGCACGCCGGACGCTCGCAAGATCCCTTATCTCCGGCGGCGACTGATCTGGCGCCGTGAGACGAGAAATTCTATCAGATTATATGGTTTCATTGGATGTTAACTTTTCTATCGTTAGCGGCAATATTTCCATGCTGGCAATGCTGTCACGTGGGTGAATAAAAGTCTCACAGCTCTATCCCCGTCATAGTATAATCACTGACGCGATAGGCACCAAGGAGCCTGCGATTTTACTGCCTCGTGGATTGTCAACTTTCTACTGGTGTCAAGTTTGGTGTGCTCGGTACTTCTCATGTTTCGTTCTTTCGAGCTCGCAAGCTTCTTCCGCGATATTATAAGATGCATCCTCGGTTCGATAACCTAGCTTGTAAGGGCTGTGACCGTAGCCATCAAACGTTCAATGATCATAGGTTCCGCATATTGGGGGTAGGTGACTCAATGTGCTCTTCAAAACCTTGAGGCTAGTCTGTCTTGTGCAAGTTTGGTCATATGTGGTTCACAAAAAAAAAAGTTTGGTCATATGTGATCTTTTCACCGGATCCTAGAAATAGAAGAAAGTCCAGATGCAAAAGATGGAACTAAAGTTGATGGGTCTGAAGGTCCTCGATGTATTTTTGGTATAAGGGATATATGTCGTTCGTCTGCGTTTTATTTTCATCGTTCTAGAGTACTCTGTTTAGTTTATAAAAGACGTTGTGACGTTTACTAAATGAAAGAGAAGAGCATCAATTATTCCTTGTTAGATCAATTGCGTAACGCTCCTTGACGTTGCAAAATTGTCATTGTGCCTAAATATAGTTTATTACGTAAAAATGCATGGTCTAGGCTTGGTCTACTTCCTTTTATTTGCCGGTCGATTTTACAAGTCAAATGTTTTTTTTAGAAAAGGAGGATGACCCCCGGCCTCTGCATCTGGGCGATGCATACGGCCATTTTATTAATTATTCTTACAAAACCTTACAAAGCCATACAACAGCAAGACTAAAGCCACCGTCTAAGCAACAACTGTCGCTACACCAATCCAATTGATTTTACAAGTCAAATGTACCAACCGGAACATTGGACCTATACAATCTTCGATGACAAACCGTTTAATAATTGACCTTAACTCGAAAATTCACTTAACACCCCCACCCCCACCCCCCACCACCCCTGCCCCCCATTTTTTGCTCAAATGAAAAACATCTAGAGTTTTTTTAATGAAAAGTGTGTATCTCTAAACATCTAGAGTCATCTCAAAATCATCAATATTTGATGAGAAAATCAGTTCTTGAGTCACCGTTAGATTTCTCTATCTAATTTGAATGTTCAATCAAAATTGATATGACATTCTTTAAATAATTTTAGACAACAACCTTTATTAATTTTCTAACATAATTTAAGATGAAGTTTTAGAAGTACAGTTGGGGACTTATGCTTGATTTTCTATAGTTTATGTCAGATTAATCCAAGAAATATGTGCTTGCAGATTTTTTTTTAGAAAAGGTTTTATAACTAATTTTATCCTAAACATATTATTTTGTGTTTGGGCTGAAAGCTGAACAAAATAGTCATGTAATTCTGTTATTTTTTAGCCTATATTTTTGAACAACTTGAACTTTCAGACAAAAATTGGGATGAAAAATCCATATAAATGTACTTCTAAATTATTCATGTTTTGTAACCTAGGACTTGAACTTAGATTGGGAATTATACTTGAATTTTTGTAGCTTCAGCTACTTTTTATACGCAGTTTAGATTTTGAATGAGAATTCGGGACATAAATTTTAGAACAATTTTTCTCCTATATTCTTGTTGAATTTTAGCTGATGTTTTGCCACATTAGAGTGAGAGAAAGTATATACTTGTTTTCGCAAAAAAAAGTATACTTGATTTTATGTAATAGTTTCCAGATTTTTCTGAACAACATGGAGTTCCATTGCTGAGGCGGGGTCATGTAGGCCAAAACCAGATAAAAAAATGGCAAGGGGCCTTTTTACTGGTTGTAAAAGTGGGGGTTGTTTCTCAAAATGGTTTTGCTTGGTAGGGTTTTAACTTCACCTACAAACAGAAAACCTAAAATTCAAGTGAATAGGTACTGTATATGTGTACCGAACAACCTAGTGAACGAATGATCGATTGAAACTTCATTAGCTTTTAGTCGTTACTTTCAATGGGATCTCATTCTCATGTATATATACAAAAAGGATCATCCTCACTTATTAGTACTGGTGCTTCCCCTCCGTAGAAGCTATTCATATATAGAAAAGAGACCCGGCCAACCACTACATTCCGTAGATTGGCAACACCCTGCCTGCCCCAGCTGGCCCGAGGGAATAAACAAACTCATCGTTCTAACCATCCTGTCGAGCATCCACGCCCGCGTGGAGCCTTAATCCGCTGTTCCAGTGACGGAATCTGATCAGAACCCGTCATGATTTGATCGGTCGGCGACGGCCGGAGACTCCCAGCCCCAGAGTCGTTTTCAGGGACGCACTTACAGTAGAAAGCTTCTCATGTGACGATGATGATGATAATCTCCGCCGCGCTAACTAATTTCCCGTTTGGTCTTTGGATCGATCGACCGTAGGCACAATTTTCCACACCAATTCCGCGCCCAGATATAGCAGATCGATCCGTCTCCGTCTCACACACACGTAATATCGTAATAAGACTGAAACGCTTCTCTTCCTGTAGAATTTGCTCTGCGTCGTCATGTCATGTGGTAAGAGAAGAAGACGGTTCGGAAACGGGTCTTGCCGAGCTTCCGCGTTGCCACGGCAAGTACAGTTTTGGCAGCGGCAGACTGATTAGAAGTCAAAATCGATCACGATATGTTTGCACTCCTGCAGGTTGTCAAATCAAAGAGCGAGGAACCACGAATTCCTTTTGACTAACAATGACTTCAGGTTCATCCCTATGTCTATATATTAGCTAAATTATTAGGTGAAGATAAACAGATAGCGGGGGAAGACAGTACTAGCGGTAGTGGAGCAGAAACGCGAGGTCGGCTGAGAGGCCGCTCGCTGTCTAAATGTGCCCCGTACGTGTCTCGTCTAACGACAGTACTCGTGAGGTGTGACAAAGAAGTTGCCATACGAAACGCGAACACATCTCTGTTTACCAGAATAGCCTCTCCATGGATTGTTTCCTGAAAAATAAAACCCTAGAAACCCTACGATTTCTTGCACATATCCTCTCATCACATGCTTTTCAGGCGGGCTGTACCTTAACAACGACACTGTCATCTGTTCCGGCAGCAGCTAGCAAGCTACTCCAGCTAGGACACGACGGGCCGAAACAAACGCATCAGCAGCAGCAGCAGCAGGGAGTATAGCTAGCAGCAGTACTCAGTACATTCACACGGCTAGCTATACGTAAGGAGGCGTGGAGGAAGAAACAAGCGAGAGGACCAGCTAGGAATGGAATGGAATCATGCCGGCTTGACCGTTTTCCACTCTCATTCCAGGATATATGATGCGTGTGTGCGTGTCGCGCCGCGAGCTCACTAGCTCAGCGGAGAAGGCCGGTAACGTGCGTCCATGGAGAAGCACTGATGAAGCCTGCCTGCATGTCGTGGCCTGCAAGCTCCCGCTCTAGCTAAAAGAGGAAACAAAGGTTCCTATTCCCTCATTATTCCATTCTCCGGCTGCGAGGCCGGCCATGGATTCGAGCCCTAAGGAGAATGCCCGAGAATAACTCCGGGATATGTAGCAGGCCACGAGGCTGACATCTCACGCACAGGGAGGGAAAGAGGGGAGAGACACGGACGGGACCATGGCGTCTACTGTACTACGCGGCTACAGTATAGGTCACAAGTCTACAATAACCTTCTCTCTCTGTCCCTCTCAATGTGGATCTGTCATCACTCATTTCTTACGTAACCTGTCCGGTTGGACTAGTTCATACGCTGTAAAGAAAGGCAAGTTGTGTATATCTTGCTCTTTTCTGGACACCCTGAGCAGGTTTGTTAATTAACAAATTCTTAATATTTAGTCTTTTGGGAGCTTCTGTAGTTACTAGATCATCTGGTCAAAAATTTCATGTATCTAACCTGTATACTACGGGTCCAGGCTAGTCTGTGTACAGTGTATATCGGATTCGGGGCTCCGCTGACCCAAGTTAGATTCGAACTCTGGGGTGCGTGCGAAGAACTCAACCTCCCCGGCCTACCAACTCGTCGATCTCACGGCCTAGCTCGAGGGCTGGTGAAGAAGGGACAAGGCAGTTTACCCAGGTTCGGGCCACCTTGCGGTGTAATACTCTACTCCTGCTTTGTGGTGGATTAGCCTCGAGGTGGGTTGAGGATGAACTAGTACAGTGGAAGAACAACCTCAGGAGGTGTGTTCTTGTGCTTGTGGGGGTGTGGATGTTCTGGATCCTCCGTCGTCTCCCCCCTCTATGCTGGTGGCTAGGCTATACTTATAGTGGCCTTGGTCCTCTTCCCCCAAAATGAAGGCGGGAAGGGATCCCACAATGGCCAAATTCGAAGGGAGACAACTAGTACATCTTATCCTGGCGAAAGGTGGTGGGCTCGGCGACCTCGGGAGCCCACCTGCAAAGCCTCTAGTCCTGACGTCGTGGTGGGCTCGGCGATGACCTCCGTCCTGCCGTCCTGGCGGTCTTGGTCTTGTAGCACGGAAATGGAAACCGTTGGTTGATTCCTCGGGACTCCGCGCCTGCACTTGTCTCTTTAGCACCAAAGAGGAAACCTATTGCACTGCGCCCGCTGGCGCCCGCCTGGCTTTGGTCGTCATGGCTTGCGTCATCTGAACCTCACGAGGTGAGGGCTCGCATGGAAATCTCCGCTCCTCGGGAGCCAGCCTAAGGAGGCTACTCCTTCTAGAGGTCTTGGCGTCGCCCGCCTCGCAAGGCTTGGCCCCTCGGGAGAGTCTTGTGTTCTTGGTGCTGAAGATGGGCCGTACCAGGGCGCCGATCGAGCCACGCCGTGGCCGGGCTGCAGGCAGGCAAGTCTGGGTACCCCGGTTTCCAGAACGCTGACAGTAGCCCCCAGGCCCAAGGCGCGCTCGGCCTTGGCTTCGAGGGGAAGGCAAAGGGCAAGGGCGAAGTGCCGCGGGCCCCAACCGCCTACGGACCTGGTCGACGTGTGGAGCTTGATGGGACGTGGGCGTCTCCGCTTCCCCACGTTGCCTCGGCAACCGTTCGACTTGACAAGAGCCTGCTGCATGCAAAAAGATCATCATTATCGGGGATCGTGGAGACCGGCGGTTGGCCTCCCTCTGGCTATAAATGATGGGAGGGGCGGAGCCCCCCTGCTCATCTCCATCTTCTCGCCGCTTGCTTCTTCCGCCTTCTTCTTTTCTCGCCGTCTCGTTGCAGCACCCATGGCGCCGATGAGGAGGTTTTCAGCGGCGGAGAAAGGGAAGGCCCTCAAGGAGTGGCCAGGCTCGCCGCCGCCCAAGAGAGGCCATGGGCGGCCCCTGAAGCACGCGGCAACTCCTGCGGCGGCCCCTCGGGGGCGCGGGCGCGCTTCTTCGGTGGCTGGCGCTGCCTCTGGTAGCCGCGGCAGGGCTTCTTCCCGCGGCAGGGGCTGCCGCGGACGGGGCGACCTCGGCGATGGGGGAAGGCATGCCATGATCTTCCGGCTGCCACGACCACGCTCCAAGTCGGTCGATGCGCCCCCAGAGTTCGTCGTGTGGACAGAGAGGCCAGCGGGCATCTGGCTCCAGCTTCCGCGTTCCTTTGCGAGCTCGCTGCCGGCCAGAAGGCCTGGTGGCCTCTGGCTGCCGGCCGACGGCTGCTGCAGCAAGGCGTCGTGGGTGGATGTCGAGGTCACCGCCGCTGGCAATGTGTTCCTGAACCGCGGGAGGCAACCGTTTGCCCGTGCGCGCGGCCTGCACGGGAGGTGCACCCTCCATTTCAGGTACGACGGCGTCGCGACCCTCTATGTCAGAATCTTTGGGGGACGGGCCGACGCCTGGGGTGCTGCCCGGAGAGCGACAGCGACGAAGAGGGCAATGGTGACGGCGCCGCCGCTAGGTTGCCCTTGGCGACGGCCGCACCTCCTCCAGCAGCGGGGGCTCTTCTTCTGGGCGGAGCGCGGGAGACGACGAGGACGACGAGCCTCCACGCCGCCGGGCCCGGACTGTGGAAGGCGACAAGCTGCATCGCCGCCATGCCCCGGTGAAGCAGGAGGAAGACTCCGACTGAGTTCGGGTGCTGCAGTGGCCGGCCCTCAGGAGACGCTGATGCTGCGCGGCCTGCTTCTGTTTTCTTCCTCTCTCTCTTTTTCTTTTTTTATGCATTTGAAAGAAGGACAGGGCCCTGTTGGGGCGTGTAACGAATTATGGCGCTCGCGCCGTTATGCTATGCTCGCTATCTTGATACTAAACCATGATATCCGTGTTATCGGCGTTGCTACTGAGCGTGGTTAGGATGACTTAGCTGGATGTTCCTGCAGTAGGCTCCCGTGCCGCGAAGGTGTACTCCTTGCTTCGAAGATGTCTTCCGAAGCTTCCTTCTTCAAGGTTCGGGAGCCATTGAGCCTCAGGAGACATCCCGCAGCTGTGGGGTCAGAAGACCTCACGAGGCGCCTCGTCTCACCTCGCGCGAGCCCCCGAGCGTAGGTTGGTCGTGGCCAATACGTCACGTCGCGATGCCTGGAGGCATGGACTTGAAAGGCCATGAATGCCCGCCAGCTCATTCGAGGGCGTCTCGCGAGGATAAAGATGCCAAAGGCAGAGGTAGCAGGGCTTCAGCAAGGTGTGGTGAGCCCAGGCGCACACACACCGTACCCAGTCCCCGCGCGCGGGGCGCACGAGGAAGAGCGACGGGAAACTGTCGCTCCTCCTGAGACAAGGTTGGAAAGGAGAATCCAAAACAAAAGGAGAGAAAATTTCCATCCCTGGCGAACGAAAGACACAAAAGCTTAAATTTCATTCAAGAAGTTGCAAACCACCTATAAAAAGCAAGCAAAAGAACAGCCGCGTCCGGCACCTAGGCTAGTCTTCTTGTCTTCCCACCAGCACGAAGCATGGGGCGTCCACTAGGACGTGGGTGGGAGCCCCTGTGAGGCCCAGGGGCGGCACTCAGGAGAATTCGGGGCGTGTACAGCCCCAACTCATTATTACGTGAGAGTATCATGAGCGGAGACCTTCACAGGCGTGGGGCCTTGCTGAAGGAAATATGCCCTAGAGGCAATAATAAAGTTATTATTTATTTCCTTATATCATGATAAATGTTTATTATTCATGCTAGAATTGTATTAACTGGAAACTTGATACATGTGTGAATACATAGACAAACAGAGTGTCACTAGTATGCCTCTACTTGACTAGCTCGTTGATCAAAGATGGTTATGTTTCCTAGCCATAGATATGAGTTTTCATTTGATTAATGGGAGCACATCATTAGAAGAAAATATGCCCTAGAGGCAATAATAAAGTATTATTTATTTCCTTATATCATGATAAATGTTTATTATTCATGCTAGAATTGTATTAACCAGAAACATAATACATGTGTGAATACATAGACAAACAGAGTGTCACTAGTATGCCTCTACTTGACTAGCTCGTTAATCAAAGATGGTTATGTTTCCTAGCCATAGACATGAGTTTTCATTTGATTAACGGGATCACTTCATTAGGAGAATGACGTGATTGACTTGACCCATTCTGTTAGCTTAGCACTCGATCGTTTAGTATGTTGCTATTGCTTTCTTCATGACTTATACATCTTCCTATGACTATGAGATTATGCAACTCCCGTTTACCGGAGGAACACTTTGTGTGCTACCAAACGTCACAACGTAACTAGGTGATTATAAAGGTGCTCTACAGGTGTCTCCAAAGGTACATGTTGGGTTGGCGTATTTCAAGATTAGGATTTGTCACTCTGATTGTCGGAGAGGTATCTCTGGGCCCACTCGGTAATGCACATCACTATATGCCTTGCAAGCATTGTAACTAATGAGTTAGTTGCGGGATGATGTATTACGGAACGAGTAAAGAGACTTGCCGGTAACGAGATTGAACTAGGTATCGAGATACCGACGATCGAATCTCGAGGAAGTAACGTACCGTTGACAAAGGGAACAACGTATGTTGTTATGCGGTCTGACCGATAAAGATCTTCGTAGAATATGTAGGAACCAATATGAGCATCCAGGTTCCGCTATTGGTTATTGACCGGAGAGGTGTCTCGGTCATGTCTACATAGTTCTCGAACCCGTAGGGTCCGCACGCTTAACGTTACGATGACAGTTATATTATGAGTTTATATGTTTTGATGTACCGAAGGTTGTTCGGAGTCCCGGATGTGATCACGGACATGACGAGGAGTCTCGAAATGGTCGACACATAAAGATTGATATATTGTAAGCCTATGTTTGGACATCGGAAGTGTTCCGGGTGAAATCGGGATTTTTCCGGAGTACCGGGAGGTTACCGGAACCCCCCGGTAACTTAATGGGCCTTAGTGGGCCTAGGTGGAAGAGAGGAGAGGAGGCCAGGGCAGGGCCGCGCCCCCCTTCGCCCCTAGTCCGAATAGGACAAGGAAAGGGGGGCGGCGCCCCCCCTTCCTTCCTCCCCTCCACCTCTTCCCCCTTCCACTCCTAGTCCAACATGGAAAAAGGGGGAGTCCTACTCCCGGTAGGAGTAGGACTCCTCCTGGCGCGCCTCTCTTCCCTTGGCCTGCGGCCTCCCCCTTGCTCCTTTATATACAGGGGCAGGGGGGCACCTCTCGACACACAATTGATCAACGATCTTTTAGCCGTGTGCGGTGCCCCCCTCCACCATATTACACCTCGATAATATCGTAGCGGTGCTTAGGCGAAGCCCTGCGTCGGTAGAACATCATCATCGTCACCACGACGTCGTGCTGACAAAACTCTCCCTCAACACTCGGCTGGATCCGAGTTCGAGGGACGTCATCGAGCTGAACGTGTGCTGAACTCGGAGGTGTCGTGTGTTCGGTACTTGATCGGTCGGATTGTGAAGACGTACGACTACATCAACCGCGTTGTGTTAACGCTTCCGCTTACGGTCTACGAGGGTACGTGGACAACACTCTCCCCTCTCGTTGCTATGCATCACCATGATCTTGCGTGTGCGTAGGAATTTTTTTGAAATTACTACGTTCCCCAACACTTGCTTCATGGGTAGAACTTCTGGAGGTGCTGGATGTTCCAGGCGTTCTGGATGGGGATCCCGTCCTGCGTCCCCAGGCGCGCAGCGCCAGGCCTGGAGACACGGGCGATTCTGAACGGGCCCTCCCACATGGGCGAGAGCTTATGTAGCCCTTCCCTGGAGAGCATCTGCCTCAGGATGAGATCACCCACCTCGAGCGTCCTGGAGCGGACGCTGCGGCAGTGGTACCGCCGCAGTGCCTACTGGTACCTCGCTGCTCAGAGCGAGGCTTGGCGGCGGCGTTCCTCCCCCAGCACGAGGTCCATCCCCCGTGAGGCGTCCTGGAATGCCTCGTCAAACGCCAAGACCCGCGTGGAGCGATGCCTGACCTCATGAGGGAGAACTGCTTCAGTTCCGTAGACGAGGAAGAATGGAGTCTCGTGAAGAAAATATGCCCTAGAGGCAATAATAAAGTTATTATTTATTTCCTTATATCATGATAAATGTTTATTATTCATGCTAGAATTGTATTAACCGGAAACATAATACATGTGTGAATACATAGACAAACAGAGTGTCACTAGTATGCCTCTACTTGACTAGCTCGTTAATCAAAGATGGTTATGTTTCCTAGCCATAGACATGAGTTTTCATTTGATTAACGGGATCACTTCATTAGGAGAATGACGTGATTGACTTGACCCATTCCGTTAGCTTAGCACTCGATCATTTAGTATGTTGCTATTGCTTTCTTCATGACTTATACATGTTCCTATGACTATGAGATTATGCAACTCCCATTTACCGGAGGAACACTTTGTGTGCTACCAAACGTCACAACGTAACTGGGTGATTATAAAGGTGCTCTACAGGTGTCTCCAAAGGTACATGTTGGGTTGGCGTATTTCGAGATTAGGATTTGTCACTCTGATTGTCGGAGAGGTATCTCTGGGCCCACTCGGTAATGCACATCACTATATGCCTTGCAAGCATTGTAACTAATGAGTTAGTTGCGGGATGATGTATTACGGAACGAGTAAAGAGACTTGCCGGTAACGAGATTGAACTAGGTATCGAGATACCGACGATCGAATCTCGGGCAAGTAACGTACCGTTGACAAAGGGAACAACGTATGTTGTTATGCAGTCTGACCGATAAAGATCTTCGTAGAATATGTAGGAACCAATATGAGCATCCAGGTTCCGCTATTGGTTATTGACCGGAGAGGTGTCTCGGTCATGTCTACATAGTTCTCGAACCCGTAGGGTCCGCACGCTTAACGTTACGATGACAGTTATATTATGAGTTTATATGTTTTGATGTACCGAAGGTTGTTCGGAGTCCCGGATGTGATCACGGACATGACGAGGAGTCTCGAAATGGTCGACACATAAAGATTGATATATTGTAAGCCTATGTTTGGACATCGGAAGTGTTCCGGGTGAAATCGGGATTTTTCCGGAGTACCGGGAGGTTACCGGAACCCCCCGGTAACTTAATGGGCCTTAGTGGGCCTAGGTGGAAGAGAGGAGAGGAGGCCAGGGCATGGCCGCGCCCCCCTTCCCCCCCAGTCCGAATAGGACAAGGAAAGGTGGGCGGCGCCCCCCCTTCCTTCCTCCCCTCCACCTCTTCCCCCTTCCACTCCTAGTCCAACATGGAAAAAGGGGGAGTCCTACTCCCGATAGGAGTAGGACTCCTCCTGGTGCGCCTCTCTTCCCTTGGCCGGCGGCCTCCCCCTTGCTCCTTTATATATAGGGGCAGGGGGGCACCTCTCGACACACAATTGATCAACGATCTTTTAGCCGTGTGCGGTGCCCCCCTCCACCATATTACACCTCGATAATATCGTAGAGGTGCTTAGGCGAAGCCCTGCGTCGGTAGAACATCATCATCGTCACCACGCCGTCGTGCTGACAAAACTCTCCCTCAACACTCAGCTGGATCGGAGTTCGAGGGACGTCATCGAGCTGAACGTGTGCTGAACTCGGAGGTGCCGTGCGTTCGGTACTTGATCGGTCGGATCGTCAAGACGTACGACTACATCAACTGCGTTGTGTTAACGCTTCCGCTTACGGTCTACGAGGGTATGTGAACAACACTCTCCGCTCTCGTTGCTATGCATCACCATGATCTTGCGTGTGCGTAGGAATTTTTTTGAAATTACTACGTTCCCCAACAGTGGCATCCGAGCCTGGTTTTATGCATTGATGTTATGCACGAGTAGAACACAAGTGAGTTGTGGGCGATATAAGTCATACTGCTTACCAGCATTTTATACTTTGGTTCAGCGGTATTGTGAGATGAAGCGGCCCGGACCGACATTACGCGTACGCTTATGCGAGACTGGTTTCACCGTTGCGAGCACTCGTTGCTTAAAGGTGACTGGCGGGTGTCTGTCTCTCTCACTTTAGTTGAACAGAGTGTGGCTACGCCCGGTCCTTGCGAAGGTTAAAACAACACCAACTTGACAAACTATCGTTGTGGTTTTGATGCGTAGGTAAGAACGGTTCTTGCTAAGCCCGTAGCAGCCATGTAAAACTTGCAACAACAAAGTAGAGGACGTCTAACTTGTTTTTGCAGGGCATGTTGTGATGTGATATGGTCAAGACATGATGCTATATTTTATTGTATGAGATGATCATGTTTTGTAACCGAGTTATCGGCAACTGGCAGGAGCCATATGGTTGTCGCTTTATTGTATGCAATGCAATCGCCATGTAATTGTTTTACTTTATCACTAAGCGGTAGCGATAGTCGTAAAAGCAATAGTTGGCGAGACGACAACGATGCTACGATGGAGATCAAGGTGTCGCGCCGGTGACGATGGTGATCATGACGGTGCTTCGGAGATGGAGATCACAAGCACAAGATGATGATGGCCATATCATATCACTTATATTGATTGCATGTGATGTTTATCTTTTATGCATCTTATCTTGCTTTGATTGACGGTAGCATTATAAGATGATCTCTCACTAAAATTTCAAGATAAAAGTGTTCTCCCTGAGTATGCACCGTTGCGAAAGTTCTTCGTGCTGAGACACCACGTGATGATCGGGTGTGATAGGCTCTACGTTCAAATACAACGGGTGCAAAACAGTTGCACACGCGGAATACTCAGGTTAAACTTGACGAGCCTAGCATATGCAGATATGGCCTCGGAACACGGAGACCGAAAGGTCGAGCGTGAATCATATAGTAGATATGATCAACATAGTGATGTTCACCATTGAAACTACTCCATCTCACGTGATGATCGGACATGGTTTAGTTGATTTGGATCACGTAATCACTTAGATGATTAGAGGGATGTCTATCTAAGTGGGAGTTCTTAAGTAATATGATTAATTGAACTTGAATTTATCATGAACTTAGTACCTGATAGTATCTTGCTTGTCTATGTTAATTGTAGATAAATGGCCCGTGCTGTTGTTCCGTTGAATTTTAATGCGTTCCTTGAGAAAGCAAAGTTGAAAGATGATGGTAGCAATTACACGGACTGGGTCCGTAACTTGAGGATTATCCTCATTGCTGCACAGAAAAATTACGTCCTGGAAGCACCGCTGGGTGCCAGGCCTCCTGCAAGAGCAACACCAGAAGTTATGAACGTCTGGCAGAGCAAAGCTGATGACTACTCGATAGTTCAGTGTGCCATGCCTTACGGCTTAGAACCGGGTCTTCAACGACGTTTTGAACGTCATGGAGCATATGAGATGTTCCAGGAGTTGAAGTTAATATTTCAAGCAAATGCCCGGATTGAGAGATATGAAGTCTCCAATAAGTTCTACAGCTGCAAGATGGAAGAGAATAGTTCTGTCAGTGAGCATATACTCAAAATGTCTGGGTATAATAATCACTTGATTCAACTGGGAGTTAATCTTCCGGATGATAGCGTCATTGACAGAATTCTTCAATCACTGCCACCAAGCTACAAGAGCTTCGTGATGAACTATAACATGCAAGGGATGAATAAGACAATTCCCGAGCTCTTCGCAATGCTAAAGGCAGCAGAGGTAGAAATCAAAAAGGAGCATCAAGTGTTGATGGTCAATAAGACCACTAGTTTCAAGAAAAAGGGCAAAGGAAAGAAGAAGGGGAAATTCTAGAAGAATAGCAAGCAAGTTGCTGTTCAGGAGAAGAATTTCAAGTCTGGACCTAAGCCTGAAACTGAGTGCTTCTACTGCAAGCAGACTGGTCACTGGAAGCGGAACTGCCCCAAGTATTTGGCGGATAAGAAGGATGGCAAGGTTAACAAAGGTATATGTGATATACATGTTATTGATGTGTACCTTACTAATGCTCGCAGTAGCACCTGGGTATTTGATACTGGTTCTGTTGCTAATATTTGCAACTCGAAACAGGGGCTACGGATTAAGCGAAGATTGGCTAAGGACGAGGTGACGATGCGCGTGGGAAATGGTTCCAAAGTCGATGTGATCGCGGTCGGCACGCTACCTCTACATCTACCTTCGGGATTAGTATTAGACCTAAATAATTGTTATTTGGTGCCAGCGTTAAGCATGAACATTATATCTGGATCTTGTTTGATGCGAGACGGTTATTCATTTAAATCAGAGAATAATGGTTGTTCTATTTATATGAATAATATCTTTTATGGTCATGCACCCTTGAAGAGTGGTCTATTTTTAATGAATCTCGATAGTAGTGACACACATATTCATAATGTCGAAGCCAAAAGATGCAGAGTTGATAATGATAGTGCAACTTATTTGTGGCACTGCCGTTTAGGTCATATCGGTGTAAAGCGCATGAAGAAACTCCATACTGATGGACTTTTGGAATCACTTGATTATGAATCACTTGGTACTTGCGAACCGTGCCTCATGGGCAAGATGACTAAAACACCGTTCTCCGGAACTATGGAGAGAGCAACAGATTTATTGGAAATCATACATACAGATGTATGTGGTCCGATGAATATTGAGGCTCGTGGCGGATATCGTTATTTTCTCACCTTCACAGATGATTTGAGCAGATATGGGTATATCTACTTAATGAAACATAAGTCTGAAACATTTGAAAAGTTCAAAGAATTTCAGAGTGAAGTTGAAAATCATCGTAACAAGAAAATAAAATTTCTACGATCTAATCGTGGAGGAGAATATTTGAGTTACGAGTTTGGCCTACATTTGAAACAATGCGGAATAGTTTCGCAACTCACGCCACCCGGAACACCACAACGTAATGGTGTGTCCGAACGTCGTAATCGTACTTTACTAGATATGGTGCGATCTATGATGTCTCTTACTGATTTACCGCTATCGTTTTGGGGTTATGCTTTAGAGACGGCTGCATTCACTCTAAATAGGGCACCATCAAAATCCGTTGAAACGACACCTTATGAACTATGGTTTGGCAAGAAACCAAAGTTGTCGTATCTTAAAGTTTGGGGTTGCGATGCTTATGTGAAGAAACTTCAACCTGATAAGCTCGAACCTAAATCGGAGAAATGTGTCTTCATAGGATACCCAAAGGAGACTGTTGGGTACACCTTCTATCACAGATCCGAAGGCAAGACATTCGTTGCTAAGAATGGATCCTTTCTAGAGAAGGAGTTTCTCTCGAAAGAAGTGAGTGGGAGGAAAGTAGAACTTGATGAGGTAACTGTACCTGCTCCCTTATTGGAAAGTAGATCATCACAGAAACCAGTTTCTGCGACACCTACGCCAATTAGTGGGGAAGTTAATGATAATGATCATGAAACTTCAGATCAAGTTATTACTGAACCTCGTAGGTCAACCAGATTAAGATCCGCACCAGAGTGGTACGGTAATCCTGTTCTGGAGGTTATGTTACTAGACCATGACGAACCTACGAACTATGAAGAAGCGATGGTGAGCCCAGATTCCGCAAAATGGCTTGAAGCCATGAAATCCGAGATGGGATCCATGTATGAGAACAAAGTATGGACTTTGGTTGACTTGCCCGATGATCGGCAAGCCATTGAAAATAAATGGATCTTCAAGAAGAAGACTGACGCTGACGGTAATGTTACTGTCTATAAAGCTCGACTTGTTGCGAAAGGTTTTCGACAAGTTCAAGGGATTGACTACGATGAGACCTTCTCACCCGTAGCGATGCTTAAGTCTGTCCGAATCATGTTAGCAATTGCCGCATTTTATGATTATGAAATTTGGCAAATGGATGTCAAAACTGCATTCCTGAATGGATTTCTGGAAGAAGAGTTGTATATGATGCAACCGGAAGGTTTTGTCGATCCAAAGGGAGCTAACAAAGTGTGCAAGCTCCAGCGATCCATTTATGGACTGGTGCAAGCCTCTCGGAGTTGGAATAAACGCTTTGATAGTGTGATCAAAGCATTTGGTTTTATACAGACTTTTGGAGAAGCCTGTATTTACAAGAAAGTGAGTGGGAGCTCAGTAGCATTTCTGATATTATATGTGGATGACATATTGCTGATTGGAAATGATATAGAATTTCTGGATAGCATAAAGGGATACTTGAATAGGAGTTTTTCAATGAAAGACCTCGGTGAAGCTGCATATATATTGGGCATCAAGATCTATAGAGATAGATCAAGACGCTTAATTGGACTTTCACAAAGCACATACCTTGACAAAGTTTTGAAGAAGTTCAAAATGGATCAAGCAAAGAAAGGGTTCTTGCCTGTACTACAAGGTGTGAGATTGAGTAAGACTCAATGCCCGACCACTGCAGAAGATAGAGAGAAGATGAAAGATGTTCCCTATGCTTCAGCCATAGGCTCTATCATGTATGCAATGCTGTGTACCAAACCTGATGTGTGCCTTGCTATAATTTTAGCGGGGAGGTACCAAAGTAATCCAGGAGTGGATCACTGGACAGCGGTCAAGAACATCCTGAAATACCTGAAAAGGACTAAGGATATGTTTCTCATTTATGGAGGTGACAAAGAGCTCATCGTAAATGGTTACGTTGATGCAAGCTTTGACACTGATCCGGACGATTCTAAATCGCAAACCGGATACGTGTTTACATTGAACGGTGGAGCTGTCAGTTGGTGCAGTTCTAAGCAAAGTGTTGTGGCGGGATCTACGTGTGAAGCGGAGTACATAGCTGCTTCGGAAGCAGCAAATGAAGGAGTCTGGATGAAGGAGTTCATATCCGATCTAGGTGTCATAACTAGTGCATCGGGACCAATGAAAATATTTTGTGACAATACTGGTGCAATTAGCTTAGCAAAGGAATCCAGATTTCACAAGAGAACCAAGCGCATCAAAAGACGCTTCAATTCCATCCGGGATTTAGTCCAGGTGGGACACATAGAAATTTGCAAGATACATATGGATCTGAATGTTGCAGACCCGTTGACTAAGCCTCTTCCACGAGCAAAACATGATCAGCACCAAGGCTCCATGGGTGTTAGAATCATTACTGTGTAATCTAGATTATTGACTCTAGTGCAAGCGGGAGACTGAAGGAAATATGCCCTAGAGGCAACAATAAAGTTATTATTTATTTCCTTATATCATGATAAATGTTTATTATTCATGCTAGAATTTTATTAACCGGAAACGTAATACTTGTTTGAATACATAGACAAACAGAGTGTCACTAGTATGCCTCTACTTGAATAGCTCGTTGATCAAAGATGGTTATGTTTCCTAGCCATTGACATGGGTTGTCATTTGATTAACGGGGTCACATCATTAGGAGAATGATGTGATTGACTTGACCCATTCCGTTAGCTTAGCACTCGATCGTTTAGTATGTTGCTATTGCTTTCTTCATGATTTATACATGTTCCTACGACTATGAGATTATGCAACTCCCGTTTACCGGAGGAATACTTTGTGTGCTACCAAACGTCACAACGTAACTGGGTGATTATAAAGGTGCTCTACAGGTGTCTCCAAAGGTACATGTTGGGTTGGCGTATTTCGAGATTAGGATTTGTCACTCCGATTGTCGGAGAGGTATCTCTGGGCCCACTCGGTAATGCACATCACTATAAGCCTTGCAAGCATTGTAACTAATGAGTTAGTTGCGGGATGATGTATTACGGAATGAGTAAAGAGACTTGCCGGTAACGAGATTGAACTAGGTATCGAGATACCGACGATCGAATCTCGGGCAAGTAACGTACCATTGACAAAGGGAACAACGTATGTTGTTATGCGGTCTGACCGATAAAGATCTTCGTAGAATATGTAGGAACCAATATGAGCATCCAGGTTCCACTATTGGTTATTGACCGGAGAGGTGTCTCGATCATGTCTACATAGTTCTCGAACCCGTAGGGTCCGCACGCTTAACGTTACGATGACAGTTATATTATGAGTTTATATGTTTTGATGTACCGAAGGTTGTTCGGAGTCCCGGATGTGATCACGGACATGACGAGGAGTCTCGAAATGGTCGAGACATAAAGATTGATATATTGGAAACCTATGTTTGGACATCAGAAGTGTTCCGGTTGAAATCGGGATTTTTCCGGAGTACCGGGAGGTTACCGGAACCCCCCGGTAACTTAATGGGCCTTAGTGGGCCTAGGTGGAAGAGAGGAGAGGAGGCCAGGGCAGGGCCGCGCCCCCCTTCCCCCCAGTCCGAATAGGACAAGGAAAGGGGGGCGGCGCCCCCCTTCCTTCCTCCCCTCCACCTCTTCCCCCTTCCACTCCTAGTCCAACATGGAAAAAGGGGGAGTCCTACTCCCGGTAGGAGTAGGACTCCTCCTGGCGCGCCTCTCTTCCCTTGGCCGGCGGCCTCCCCCTTGCTCCTTTATATACAGGGGCAGGGGGGCACCTCTTGACACACAATTGATCAACGATCTTTTAGCCGTGTGCGGTGCCCCCCTCCACCATATTACACCTCGATAATATCGTAGCGGTGCTTAGGCGAAGCCCTGCGTCGGTAGAACATCATCATCGTCACCACGCCGTCGTGCTGACAATACTCTCCCTCAACACTCGGCTGGATCGGAGTTCGAGGGACGTCATCGAGCTGAACGTGTGCTGAACTCGGAGGTGCCGTGCATTCGGTACTTGATCGGTCGGATCGTGAAGACGTACGACTACATCAACTACGTTGTGTTAATGCTTCCGCTTACGGTCTACGAGGGTACGTGGACAACACTCACCCCTCTCATTGTTGTGCATCACCATGATCTTGCGTGTGCGTAGGAATTTTTTTGAAATTACTACATTCCCCAACATCTCGCCCGTCGGCTTGGTCGCTGTGGTGCGGATGGACCATAGTACGGACTATAGATCGTCGAGCCAGCCCCTGCCGCAGGCCTCGAGCTTCTTCTTCAAGGTCCTTGGATTGAGCCTCTCAGGACCTCTTCGTTGGCGAGCCTGGCCATTGCTCCGAGGGTGTGCCACCGAGGCGTAGCATATCTGCGTTCCAAGGTTAGCACAATATATTTTGAGAAGGTTGCTGGTGAACTATGAGCCATTGTCGGTGATGATGCGATTAGGGACCCCGAAACGGCTCACGAGGCCCTTGATGAACTTGATGGCCGAGCCAGCCGGGATGGTGCGGACAACCTCCATCTCCGCCCACTTGGTGAACTTGTCGATGGCGACGTAGAGGTAGAGGTAGCCCCCGGGCGCTCGAGGGAAGGGGCCCAGGATGTCCAGCCCCCAAACAGTAAATGGCCGGGAGAGCGGGATGGTCTGGAGGCCCTAAGCGGGCTATTGATTTTTCTTGGCATGGAACTGACAGGCATCACACGATCTTACCAGCTCGGTGGCATCATTGAGCGCCGTTTGCCAGTAGAATCCGCTGCGGAACGCCTTGCCCATGAGGGTGCGCGATGAAGAGTGATGCCCGCATTCCCCGCCGTGTATGTCAGCCAACAGCTCGCATCCCTGCTCCCTGGAGATGCATCATAGAGAAACATCATTTGGCTGTTTTAGGTAGAGCTCATCGTCCTGGATGCAGTATGCAGTGGCCTGGTGGGCCACACTCTCTGCATCTTCATCCTTTTCGGGCAAGGTGCCTTGGAGAAGGTACCTCTTGAACTCCTCGGTCCAGCACCCCTCCTGAGGCTCAAGTGCGAGGAGCAGGTGGGCTCCCGAGGTCGGGCCGCAAGCTGGGGCGCCTGAGGGGGGTGCTGGAGGAAGATCCTCTTGAGGTGATGCTGGTCCCGCAGCAGGGGGAGCTGCCGATGGCTTGAAAAGCCGCTCCTCAAAGACGCCAGGCTCCTGGGGTAGACGCCGAGACACCCTCTTGGCGATGTCGTCCGCCTCCTTGTTCATGCCGCGTGGCACGTGCTGCAATTCCAGGCCCAAGAATCGTTTCTTGATTTTGCGTACCTCCTCGAGGTATGCCTCCATGTGCTCGTCCTTTGGCTTGTATGCCTTGTTGGAGAAGTTGACGAGGAGCTGGGCGTCGCCCCTGATGGTGAGACGCCTCACCCCCAAAGCTGTTGCAGCCTTGAAGCCGGCGATCAGGCCTTCGTATTCTGCGATGTTGTTGGAGACCTTCTCGCCCTACTGTAAGCAGAGTTGCATGGCGTAGTAGAGCTTGTCCTCGGTGGGCGAGATGAGCACGACTCCAGCCCCCGCGCCCTCACGCGTGAATGCACCATCGAAGTACATGACCCAAGCATCCGGTGCTTCACTTTCGGGCGAGAGGGAACGGTCCTTGCCCATTTCATGGCCAGGGACGTCAGTGTTGGGGAACGTAGTAATTTCAAAAATTTCCTATGCACACGCAAGATCATGGTGATGCATAGTAATGAGAGGGGAGAGTGTTGTCCACGTACCCTCGTAGACCGAAAGCGGAAGCGTTAGCACAACGCGGTTGATGTAGTCGTACGTCTTCACGATCCGACCGATCAAGTACCGAACGCACGGCACCTCCGAGTTCAGCACACGTTCAGCCCGATGACGTCCCTCGAACTCCAATCCAGCCGAGTGTTGAGGGAGAGTTTCGTCAGCATGACGGCGTGGTGACGATGATGATATTCTACCGATGCAGGGCTTCGCCTAAGCACCGCTACAGTATTATCGAGGTGGACTATGGTGGAGGGGGGCACCGCACACGGCTAAAAGATCAAACGATCAATTGTTGTGTCTCTAGGGTGCCCCCTGCCCCCGTATATAAAGGAGCAAGGGGGAGGTGCGGCCGGCCAGGAGGGGCGCGCCAGGTAGAGTCCTACTCCCAACGGGACTAGGACTCCCTCCCTTTTCCGAGTTGGATTAGGAGTGGAGGGGGAAAGAAGAGGGAGAGAGGAAGGAAAGGGGGGGCGCCGCCCCCTTCTCCTTGTCCTATTCGGACTAGGGGGGAGAGGCGCGCGGCCCTGCCCCGGCCTCCTCTCCTGTTCTCCACAAAGGCCCACTATGGCCCATTAAGCCCCCGGGGGGTTCCGGTAACCCCTCGGTACTCCGGTAAAATCCCGATTTCACCCGGAACACTTCCGATATCCAAATATAGGCTTCCAATATATCAATCTTCATGTCTCGACCATGTCGAGACTCCTCATCATGTCCGTGATCACATCCGGGACTCCGAACAACCTTCGGTACATCAAAACATATAAACTCATAATATAACTATCATCGAAACGTTAAGCGTGCGGACCCTACGGGTTCGAGAACTATGTAGACATGACCGAGACACGTCTCTGGTCAATAACCAATAGCGGAACCTGGATGCTCATATTGGCTCCCACATATTCTACGAAGATCTTTATTGGTTAGACCGAGTAACAACATACGTTGTTCCCTTTGTCATCGGTATGTCACTTGCCCGAGATTCGATTGTCGGTATCTCAATACCTAGTTCAATCTCGTTACCGGCAAGTCTCTTTACTCGTTCCGTAAGACATCATCCCGCAACTAACTCATTAGTTGCAATGCTTGCAAGGCTTAAGTGATGTGCATTACCGAGTGGGCCCAGAGATACCTCTCCGACAATCGGAGTGACAAATCCTAATCTCGAAATACGCCAACCAACAAGTACCTTTGGAGACACCTGTAGAGCACCTTTATAATCACCCAGTTACGTTGTGACGTTTGGTAGCACACAAAGTGTTCCTCCGGTAAACGGGAGTTGCATAATCTCATAGTCATAGGAACATGTATAAGTCATGAAGAAAGCAATAGCAACATACTAAACGATCGAGTGCTAAGCTAACGGAATGGGTCAAGTCAATCACATCATTCTCCTAATGATGTGACCCCGTTAATCAAATGACAACCCATGTCAATGGCTAGGAAACATAACCATCTTTGATCAACGAGCTAGTCAAGTAGAGGCATACTAGTGACACTCTGTTTGTCTATGTATTCAAACAAGTATTACGTTTCCGGTTAATACAATTCTAGCATGAATAATAAACATTTATCATGATATAAGGAAATAAATAATAACTTTATTATTGCCTCTAGGGCATATTTCCTTCAGTCTCCCGCTTGCACTAGAGTCAATAATCTAGATTACACAGTAATGATTCTAACACCCATGGAGCCTTGGTGCTGATCATGTTTTGCTCGTGGAAGAGGCTTAGTCAACGGGTCTGCAACATTCAGATCCGTACGTATCTTGCAAATTTCTATGTCTCCCACCTGGACTAAATCCCGGATGGGATTGAAGCGTCTCTTGATGTGCTTGGTTCTCTTGTGAAATCTGGATTCCTTCACCAAGGAAATTGCACCAGTATTGTCACAAAAGATTTTCTTTGGACCCGATGCACTAGGTATGACACCTAGGTCGGATATGAACTCCTTCATCCAGACTCCTTCATTTGTTGCTTCCGAAGCAGCTATGTATTCCGCTTCACACGTAGATCCCGCCACGACGCTTTGTTTAGAACTGCACCAACTGACAGCTCCATCGTTCAATGTAAACACGTATCCGGTTTGCGATTTAGAATCGTCCGGATCAGTGTCAAAGCTTGCATCAATGTAACCATTTACGATGAGCTCTTTGTCACCTCCATAAACGAGAAACATATCCTTAGTCCTTTTCAGGTATTTTAGGATGTTCTTGACCGCTGTCCAGTGATCCACTCCTGGATTACTTTGGTACATCCCTGCTAGACTTATAGCAAGGCACACATCAGGTCTGGTACACAACATTGCATACATGATAGAGCCTATGGCTGAAGCATAGGGAACATCTTTCATTATCTCTCTATCTTCTGCAGTGGTCGGGCATTGAGTCTTACTCAACTTCACACCTTGTAACACAGGCAAGAACCCTTTCTTTGCTTGATCCATTTTGAACTTCTTCAAAACTTTGTCAAGGTATGTGCTTTGTGAAAGTCCAATTAAGCGTCTTGATCTATCTATATAGATCTTGATGCCCAATATATACGCAGCTTCACCGAGGTCTTTCATTGAAAAACTCTTATTCAAGTATCCCTTTATGCTATTCAAAAATTCTATATCATTCCAATTAGCAATATGTCATCCACATATAATATTAGAAATGCTACAGAGCTCCCACTCACTTTCTTGTAAATACAGGCTTCTCCAAAAGTCTGTACAAAACCAAATGCTTTGATCACACTATCAAAGCGTTTATTCTAACTCCGATAGGCTTGCACCAGTCCATAAATAGATCGCTGGAGCTTGCACACTTTGTTAGCTCCCTTTGGATCGACAAAACCTTCCGGTTGCATCATATACAACTCTTCTTCCATAAATCCATTCAGGAATGCAGTTTTGACATCCATTTGCCAAATTTCATAATCATAAAATGCGGCAATTGCTAACATGATTTGGACAGACTTAAGCATCGCTACGGGTGAGAAGGTCTCATCGTAGTCAATCCCTTGAACTTGTCGAAAACCTTTTGCAACAAGTCGAGCTTTATAGACAGTAACATTACCGCCAGAGTCAGTCTTCTTCTTGAAGATCCATTTATTTTCAATGGCTTGCCGATCATCGGGCAAGTCAACCAAAGTCCATACTTTGTTCTCATACATGGATCCCATCTCGGATTTCATGGCTTCAAGCCATTTTGCGGAATCTGGGCTCACCATCGCTTCTTCATAGTTCGTAGGTTCGTCATGGTCTAGTAACATAACCTCCAGAACAGGATTACCGTACCACTCTGGTGCGGATCTTAATCTGGTTGACCTACGAGGTTCAGTAATAACTTGATCTGAAGTTTCATGATCATTATCATTAACTTCCCCACTAATTGGCGTAGGTGTCGCAGAAACTGGTATCTGTGATGATCTACTTTCCAATAAGGGAGCAGGTACAATTACCTCATCAAGTTCTACTTTCCTCCCACTCACTTCTTTCGAGAGAAACTCCTTCTCTAGAAAGGATCCATTCTTAGCAACGAATGTCTTGCCTTCGGATCTGTGATACAAGGTGTACCCAACAGTCTCCTTTGGGTATCCTATGAAGACACATTTCTCCGATTTGGGTTCGAGCTTATCAGGTTGAAGCTTTTTCACATAAGCATCGCAGTTCCAAACTTTAAGAAACGACAACTTTGGTTTCTTGCCAAACCACAGTTCATAAGGCGTCGTCTCAACGGATTTTGATAGTGCCCTATTTAACATGAATGCGGCCGTCTCTAAAGCATAACCCCAAAACGATAGCGGTAAATCAGTAAGAGACATCATAGATCGCACCATATCTAGTAGACTACGATTACGACGTTCGGACACACCATTACGCTGTGGTGTTCCGGGTGGCGTGAGTTGCGAAACTATTCCACATTGTTTCAAATGAAGACCAAACTCATAACTCAAATATTCTCCTCCACGATCAGATCGTACAAACTTTATTTTCTTGTTACGATGATTTTCAACTTCACTCTGAAATTCTTTGAACTTTTCAAATGTTTCAGACTTATGTTTCATTATGTAGATATACCCATATCTGCTCAAATCATCTGTGAAGGTGAGAAAATAACGATATCCGTCACGAGCCTCAATATTCATCGGACCACATACATCTGTATGTATGATTTCCAACAAATCTGTTGCTCTCTCCATAGTTCCGGAGAACGGCGTTTTAGTCATCTTGCCCATGAGGCACGGTTCGCAAGTACCAAGTGATTCATAATCAAGTGGTTCCAAAAGTCCATCAGTATGGAGTTTCTTCATGCGGTTTACACCGATATGACCTAAACGGCAGTGCTACAAATAAGTTGCACTATCATCATCAACTCTGCATCTTTTGGCTTCAATATTATGAATATGTGTATCACTACTATCGAGATTCAAAAAATAGACCACTCTTCAAGGGTGCATGACCATAAAAGATATTACTCATATAAATAGAACAATCATTATTCTCTGATGTAAATGAATAACCGTCTCGCATCAAACAAGATCCAGATATACTGTTCATGCTTAACGCTGGCACCAAATAACAATTATTTAGGTCTAAAACTAATCCCGAAGGTAGATGTAGAGGTAGCGTGTCGACCGCGATCACATCGACTTTGGAACCATTTCCCACTCGCATCGTCACCTCGTCCTTAGCCAATCTTCACTTAATCCGTAGCCCCTGTTTTGAGTTGCAAATGTTAGCAACAGAACCAGTATCAAATACCCAGGTGCTACTGCGAGCATTAGTAAGGTACACATCAATAACATGTATATCACATATACCTTTGTTCACCTTGCCATCCTTCTTATCCGCCAAATACTTGGGGCAGTTCCGCTTCCAATGACCAGTCTGCTTGCAGTAGAAGCACTCAGTCTCAGGCTTAGGTCCATACTTGGGTTTCTTCTCCTGAATAGCAACTTGCTTGCTGTTCTTCTTGAAGTTCCCCTTCTTCTTCCCTTTGCCCTTTTTCTTGAAACTGGTGGTCTTATTGACCATCAACACTTGATGCTCCTTTTTGATTTCTACCTCCGCAGCCTTTAGCATTGCGAAGAGCTCGGGAATCGTCTTATCCATCCCTTACATGTTATAGTTCATCACGAAGCTCTTGTAGCTTGGTGGCAGTGATTGGAGAATTCTGTCAATGACGCTATCATCCGGCAGATTAACTCCCAGTTGAATCAAGTGATTGTTGTACCCAGACATTCTGAGTATATGCTCACTGACAGAACTATTCTCCTCCATCTTGCAGCTGTAGAACTTTTTGGAGACTTCATATCTCTCAATCCGGGCATTTGCTTGAAATATTAACTTCAACTCCTGGAACATCTCATATGCTCCATGACGTTCAAAACGTCGTTGAAGTCCCGGTTCTAAGCCGTAAAGCATGGCACACTGAACTACCGAGTAGTCATCAGCTTTGCTTTGCCAGACGTTCTTAACGTCATCAGTTGCATCTGCAGCAGGCCTGGCACCCAGCGGTGCTTCCAGGACGTAATTCTTCTGTGCAGCAATGAGGATAATCCTCAAGTTATGGACCTAGTCCGTGTAATTGCTACCATCATCTTTCAACTTTGCTTTCTCAAGGAACGCATTAAAATTCAACGGAACAATAGCATGGGCCATCTATCTACAATCAACATAGACAAGCAAGATACTATCAGGTACTAAGTTCATGATAAATTTAAGTTCAATTAATCATATTACTTAAGAACTCCCACTTAGATAGACATCCCTCTAATCCTCTAAGTGATCACGTGATCCATATCAACTAAACCATGTCCGGTCATCACGTGAGATGGAGTAGTTTCAACGGTGAACATCACTATGTTGATCATATCTACTATGTGATTCACGCTCGACCTTTCGGTCTCCGTGTTCCGAGGCCATATCTGTTATATGCTAGGCTCGTCAAGCTTAACCTGAGTATTCCGCGTGTGCAACTGTTTTGCACCCGTTGTATTTGAACGTAGAGCCTATCACACCCGATCATCACGTGGTGTCTCAACACGAAGAACTTTCGCAACGGTGCATACTTAGGGAGAACACTTATACTTTGATAATTTAGTGAGGGGTCATCTTATAATGCTACCATCAATCAAAGCAAGATAAGATGCATAAAAGATAAACATCACATGCAATCAATATAAGTGATATGATATGGCCATCACCATCTTGTGCTTGTGATCTCCATCTCCGAAGCACCGTCATGATCACCATCGTCACCGGCGCGACACCTTGATCTTCATCGTAGCATCGTTGTCGTCTCGCCAATCTTATGCTTCTACGACTATCGCTACCGCTTAGTGATAAAGTAAAGCATTACAGGGCGGTTGCATTGCATACAATAAGGCGACAACCATATGGCTCCTGCCAGTTGCCGATAACTGGGTTACAAAACATGATCATCTCATACAATAAAATTTAGCATCATGTCTTGACCATATCACATCACAACATGCCCTGCAAAAACAAGTTAGACGTCCTCTACTTTGTTGTTGCAAATTTTACGTGGCTGCTACGGGCTTAGCAAGAACCGTTCTTACCTACGCATCAAAACCACAACGATAGTTTGTCAAGTTGGTGCTGTTTTAACCTTCGCAAGGACCGGGCGTAGCCACACTCGGTTCAACTAAAGTTGGAGAAACTGACACCCGCCAGCCACCTGTGTGCAAAGCACGTCGGTAGAACCAGTCTCGCGTAAGCGTACGCGTAATGTCGGTCCGGGCCGCTTCATCCAACAATACCGCCGAACCAAAGTATGACATGCTGGTAAGCAGTATGACTTATATCGCCCACAACTCACTTGTGTTCTACTCGTGCATATAACATCAACGCATAAAACCAGGCTCGGATGCCACTGTTGGGGAACGTAGTAATTTCAAAAATTTCCTACGCACACGCAAGATCATGGTGATGCATAACAAAGAGAGGGGAGAGTGTTGTCCACGTACCCTCGTAGACCGAAAGCGGAAGCGTTAGCACAACCCGGTTGATGTAGTCGTATGTCTTCACGATCCGATCGATCAAGTACCGAACGCACGGCACCTCCGAGTTCAGCACACATTCAGCCCGATGACGTCCCTCGAACTCCGATCCAGCCGAGTGTTGAGGGAGAGTCGTCAGCACGACGGCGTGGTGATGATGATGATGTTCTACTGACCCAGGGCTTCGCCTAAGCACCGCTACAGTATTATCGAGGTGGACTATGGTGGAGGGGGGCACTGCACACGGCTAAAAGATCAAACGATCAATTGTTGTGTCTCTAGGGTGCCCCCTACCCCAGTATATAAAGGAGCAAGGGGGGAGGTGTGGCCGGCCAGGAGGGGCGCGCCAGGTGGAGTCCTACTCCCACCGGGAGTAGGACTCCCTCCCTTTTCCTAGTTGGATTAGGAGTGGAGGGGGAAAGAGGAGGTAGAGAGGAAGGAAAGGGGGGCCGTCGCCCCCTTCTCCTTGTCCTATTTGGACTAGGGGGGAGGGGCGCGCGGCCCTGCCCTGGTCGCCTCTCCTCTTCTCCATAAAGGCCCAGTATGGCCCATTAAGCCCCCGGGGGGTTCCGGTAACCCCTCGGTACTCCGGTAAAATCCTGATTTCACTCGGAACACTTCCGATATCGAAATTTAGGCTTCCAATATATCAATCTTCATGTCTCGACCATTTCGAGACTCCTTGTCATGTCCGTGATCACATCCGGGACTCCGAACAACCTTCGGTACATCAAAACATATAAACTCATAATATAACAATCATCGAAACGTTAAGCGTGTGGACCCTACGGGTTCGAGAACTATGTAGACATGACCGAGACACGTCTCCGGTCAATAACCAATAGCGGAACCTAGATGCTCATATTGGCTCCCACATATTCTACGAAGATCTTTATCGGTCAGACCGCATAACAACATAGGTTGTTCCCTTTGTCATCGATATGTTACTTGCCCGAGATTCGATCGTCGGTATCTCAATACCTAGTTCAATCTCGTTACCGGCAAGTCTCTTTACTCGTTCCGTAATACATCATCCCGCAACTAACTCATTAGTTGCAATGCTTGCAAGGCTTAAGTGATGTGCATTACCGAGTGGGCCTAGAGATACCTCTCCGACAATCGGAGTGACAAATCCTAATCTCGAAATACGCCAACCCAACAAGTACCTTCGGAGACACCTGTAGAGCACCTTTATAATCACCCAGTTACATTGTGACGTTTGGTAGCACACAAAGTGTTCCTCCGGTAAACGGGAGTTGCATAATCTCATAGTCATAGGAACATGTATAAGTCATGAAGAAAGCAATAGCAATATACTAAACGATCGAGTGCTAAGCTAACGGAATGGGTCAAGTCAATCACATCATTCTCCTAATGATGCGACCCCGTTAATCAAATGACAACCCATGTCAATGGCTAGGAAACATAACCATCTTTGATTAACGAGCTAGTCAAGTAGAGGCATACTAGTGACACTCTGTTTGTCTATGTATTCACACAAGTATTACGTTTCCGGTTAATACAATTCTAGCATGAATAATCAACATTTATCATGATATAAGGAAATAAATAATAACTTTATTATTGCCTCTAGGGCATATTTCCTTCAGTCAGTCCATTCCACCACGAAGTCGGCGAGGGCCGCACCCTTGATGACCCTGGTGGTGCGGAATTCTAACTGGAATGCCTGCAGTTCAATGTTCCATTCGGCGACCCTCCCAGCGGCGTCAGGGCTCCGGAGCACCCTCTCCAGGGGATAAACGGAGACAACCTTGATGGGGTGGCCTTGGAAGTAGTGGCGTAGCTTTCGGGTGGCGACGAGGAGCGCGAGCAACAGCTTCTGCGGCATGGGGTAGCGCGCCCACGCATCGCGCAACACTGTGCTGACGAAGCACACCGGGGTTCGATGAGGGTGGCGGCATTGGCGGAGCCCTGTTCCTCCCGAGGCCGGGAGGCCTCAGGATCCTTGTTATCTGTCGGGGTTGCCACAGATGTCGGATCCGGGGCTGCCGTGGCCTCGAGGGCGCCATCCTTAGGAGCCCCGCCGACTGGTGGGGCGGCCGAGGCCTCGGGAGTATCGTCCTAAGGCCGCGGCGCCTCAACCGGGTGCGAGGTGGTACCCCGCGAGCCCTTGGTCGAGCGCTCCTCGCGGACCACCACCAGCGCTGTGCTAGCAGAGTGAGGTGTGGCGGCCAGGTAGAGCACCAAAGATTCTAGGGGGCGCGACGCTACCATCACCGGCGGGCTGGTGAGGTACTTCTTGAGGTCTTGGAAGGCTCCGTCAGCCTCCGGAGTCCACTCAAACATGCCCTTCTTTTTCATCAGCTTGAAGAAGGGGAGGGCACGCTTCCCCAGCTTTGAGATGAAGCGCCCAAGCGAGGTTACGCAGCCCGCTAGCTTCTACATCTCCTTGAGGGTTTGCGGCGGACTCATCCTTTCTATAGCCTTGACTTTCTCCGGGTTGGCCTCGATCCCTCTGTGCAACACCAGGAAGCCCAGCAGCTTGTCGGACGGCGCACCAAATACACATTTCTCTAGGTTGAGCTACAGGTTTACCTCGCGCAGGCTGGCGAAAGTCTCCTCGAGATCGTCGATAAGTGTTCTCGCCTCCCGAGATTTTACCACTATGTCATCGATGTACGCCTCGGCGTTCCTCCCAAGTTGCTGGCCCAAGGCGATGTGCACTAGCCGCTGGAAGGTTGCCCCGGCATTGCGCAACCCGAACGGCATGCACGTGTAGCAGTACACCCTACATGGGGTCAGAAAAGCCGTCTTCTCAATGTCCTGCACCGCCATCTTGATTTGGTGATAGCCCGAGAAGGCGTCCAGGAAGCATAGCAAATCACACTCGACGGTGGAGTCGACGATTTGGTCGATGCGCGGGAGAGGGAAGGGGTCTTGCGGACTGGCCTTGTTAAGGTTGGTGAAGTCAACGCACATGCGCTCCTTCCCGCCCTTCTTGGGGACGATGACCGGGTTCGCGAGCCAATCTGGGTGCCGCACCTCCCAGATGACGTCGGACTCCTGCAGCTTGCGGGTCTCCTGGACGACGAATGACTGCTTCTCTGGGGCTTGCCTCCACGCCTTCTGCTTTACGGGGCGTGTGTGTTGGGGCACACCATCAGGTGGTGCTCGATTACCCCGCGCGGGACCCCGACCAGGTCCGTCGCTTCCCTCGCAAACACGTCCTTGTTCGCGCGGAGGAAGATGACCAGTGCCTCTTCTTGGTCTGGAGGGAGGCCGGCGACTATGGTGAAAGTAGGGCCCGATCCCCCATCTTCATCGACCGGCACCTACTTTGTTTTGGCCCGATCTTGAGAGAACAACTGCTTCTTCTTTGCTGGCGCAGCCCTTGGGCCCTCCGGGGTTCCCTCCCCGCTCGGCCGCGCGGCCATCGCGGCCCTGTAGGCGAGCTTGAGGGCCGAGAGCGCATCCTTGGTGTCCCCCGCCACGGTGAGGACGCCGCTACTTCCCGGCATCTTCATGAGGTTGTAGCCAGGATGGGTTGCCACCATGAAGTTGGCCAAGGCCGGGTACCCGAGAATGGCGTTGTACGGGAGGCTGATGCGGGAGATGTCAAAGTCGATGAGCTCGGTGCGGTAGTTGTCGCGGGTGCCGAAGGTGACGGGAAGGCGGATCTGCCCCAGGGGGAAGGTGGAACCGTCAACGACCCCGGAGAAAGGCTTGGTGGGTCGAAGCCGGCCGTGGGGCACATGAAGCAGGCCAAATGCTTCCACAGAGAGGACATTGAGGCCGGCACCGCCATCGATGAGGGTCCTGGTAACCGCAACATTGCAGATGGTGGGGTGCAGAGCATTGGGAGCGCGCCGGCGCCGGCCGTGGTCGCTGGGTGGTCCCTTGAGTCCAAGGTGAGGCCGACCTTAGGCGCCACCCAGCCCGGAGTAGCTCCCCGCTGCACGTAGGTGGCGCCCATCTGGTGGAAGAACTGCTTGGCGTGGTGGTTCGAGGTTGGCGCCCGCGAGCCGCCAAGGAGGGCCGCGACGGCATGGGGCGCCGGCGCCGCGAAGCGCGTTATGAAGAGGCCGTGCAGCTCCTCCCAGGAGGCCACTGAAGACTCCGGCAAGCTTAGGAGCCAGGCACGCGGCACACCCGTAAGGGCCATGGGTAGCCAGTTCGCCATGGCCTTGTCGTCACCGCCGGCAGCCCAAACAGCCTCCGTGTACGCCTGGAGAAATCCTGCCGGATCCGCCACACCGTCGTATCATGGCGGCAGCTTCGGCCTGAAATTGAGTGGCCACTGCACTCGCCGCAGGGCGGGGGTGAAAGCCCGGAGGCCCATGGCGCCTCTGAGCACACTCGGCGGTCCGATCGGCGGAGCGGCGCCCGCCATGAGAGCCGAACGGCACGGGCGGGATGCAGGCGGCGTAGAGGTGAATCTTCGACGCACCCCTACCTGGCGCGCCAAATATTGGATTCGGGGCTCCGCTGACCCAAGATATATTCGAACTCTGGGGTGCGTGCGAAGAACTCAAACTCCCCGGCCTACCAACTCGTCGATCTCACGGCCTAGCTCGAGGGACCGGTGAAGAACGGGATAAGGCAGTTACCTAGGTTCGGGCCACCTTGCGGTGTAATACCCTACTCCTGCTTTGTGGTGGATTAGCCTCGAGGTGGGCTGAGGATGAACTAGTACAGTGGAAGAACAACCTCAGGTGGTGTGTTCTTGTGCTTGTGGGGGTGTGGATGGTCTGGATCCTCCGTTGTCTCCCCCCTCTATGGTGGTGGCTAGGCTATACTTATAGTGGCCTTGGTCCTCTTCCCCCAAAATGAAGACGGGAAGGGATCCCACAACGGCCAAATTCGAAGGGAGACAACTAGTACATCACTACATCTTATCCTGGCGAAAGGTGGTCCGCGCCTGCAAAGCCTCTGGTCGTGATGTCGTGGTGGGCTCGACGATGACCTCCGTCCTGACGGTCTTGGTCTTGTAGCATGAAAATGGTAACCTTTCGTTGATTCCTCGGGACTCCGCGCCTGCGCTTGCCTCTTTAGCACCAAAGAGGAAAGCTGCCGCAGTGCGCCTGCTGGCGCCCGCCTGGCCTTGGTCGTCATGGGTTGCGTCATCTGAACCTCATGAGGTGAGGGCTCGCATGGAAATCTCCGCTCCTCAAGAGCCAGCCTAAGGAGGCTACTCCTTCTAGAGGTCTTGGCGTCGCCCGCCTCGCGAGGCTTGGCCCCTCGCGAGGGTATTGTGTTGTTGGTGCTGAAGATGCCGTACCAGGGCGCCCATCGAGCCACGCCGTGGGCCGCAGGCAGGCAAGTCTGGATACACCAGTTCTCAGAACGCCGACAGTGTAGGTATCTCTGTCAAAGAATGCGGAAATTACCTACACACCAACCACACACAGCCCCCCTCCCCCCACTACAGAAAAATGTAGAGTGCCGAGTGTAGAATATCGGGTATTCGCAAAATGTTCACCGCATTTAAAATAAAATAAAATAAGCCAAGTGTTCATCCTAGGGCACTCAACAAAGGGTTATTCGCTTACTACATTTATAAGACACTCGGTAAACAATATCCGCCGTCACGGAGACATTAAACACGATGGGAAGGATCATGTGGCTTGGGCTTTGCCGAGCTCTTTGTGTTTGCCGAGTGTCTCGTGCTTCCTTTGCCGAGCACTTTCTCGGTGTTGGGTGTTTTTTGGGGACACTCGGTAAAGACCCCACAATACCGAGTAACTTTTGTTTGCCGAGTTTTTATAGACACTTAGCAAACAACCTGTATGCCAAGTGCTCATGGATATATACTCGGCACACGGACATCCATTCAACAACGACGAATTTTCCTGTAGCCCCCACCCTGCCCACCCACCCATCCACCCAAAAAAATTGTACACAATTCATAGCAAAAATCACCTGAAGCACTTGCTCAATAAACATGGAAATTCACAGACATATAGCTATTTAGGCAATGAAAAAGATCTGAAACGAAATTTTCAATTGCATGTTAGGCCAACTCCACCGCGCGACCTCAAACGGACGTCCGTTTTATCCGGATTCTGTCCGTTTGGGTAGGGCAATGGGTTCGTGTCCGGGCAGTTTCTGGGATGCGGTGGCCGTGCGCCCAACGCGCGGATGCATCCCGGCCGCATCCTGTCCGCGTATATTTTTCTTTGCAAGCCCTTACTTTATTTCATCATTCATTTGTGGTACATGGGAATACATCACCAAATTTTGACTAAAAAAGTAAGACCAAAGAAAACAAGAACCACAAGAATACATTTTAAAAGATATCCAACTTCCATAACTGCTTCTGTAAGTTGGATTAGTGCCTTCTCGATGCAATCATTGTTGATCTGCGGAGGAGGCTCGATCTTGCGTGCTTCTTTCTCTTTCGAGTCTAAAGAAGTAGAGGTTGCTTCCTCGCATCTAGTCTCATGTCTAGCCTTTAATCTAGCAACAAGTGCACTAGTCTCATCTTTAGCCTCTATGCTAGCTAAAAGTGCACGAACATCTACTAAATTGCACTCTATCAATATATCGATGTACTCTTTTTCCCAATACCACAACTTGCATCCATGCTACAGAATAAAATTTTAAGTTAGCACAACTAGTCAAATCTAAGAGCACAACCGAAGCTAAAAAGAGCACATACCCCATCGTTTAAGCACTTGATGAACACCCATCCGGGATGTTCCGGCGTCGTAGACACGCGGCGCACGACCTTTTTTGGGCATTGGTCGCACTTAATGAGTGGCAACGGTGCGCCGACGAGCTTTTGGGCTAGCACTGAGCCCGACCGACCATCATTCGTGTATCTGCTGGCGGACCACTGACGGTGTAGATCCGAGCGGCTAGAGGAGGAGCCACTGCCTGCATGCGGCCTTGTGGCCTTGCCAGGGCCTTCCGGCCCGGTGCCCGGCCAGTCCATGGCGCGGCGCGACCTCCCACAGCCGGGCGAGCTCAAGACCGACCGGATCCGCCCCAAATCCGGCCGGCGGGTGCACAAATGAGGTGGCCGTGGTTGGGTAGCTCGGGGGCGCCGAGGGGAAGGGGCTGGGCGAGCGCGCGTCCGAGCTGCACAGCTGCAATGGCAGCGGCGGCGGCGGCGGCGAGGGGAAGAGTGGGGAAGAGTGGAGAAGAGTGGAGGGGGTGCGGCCGGAGGGAGGGAGGGGCGCAGATAGAAAAAGGCGTCCCTGTGCCACCGACGGGTGGGCCAGGGGAGGACACGCACAGACGGCCCGCGCGTCCGCATGCTGCCCGTTTCACCCCAAAAGCGGCGCAAACTTGGACCGGGGATGGGTTGAAAGCGGACAGAAAACGGACAAAAGTCCATTTGCGCCCGCGCGCTGGGCCCTCTGGTTCGTCCGTTTTACTTCAAATGGACGCACGCGGACGGGATGGGGTCGCGCGGTGGAGTTGGCCTTATGGCATGCGAGTTGATGAGCGACAGAGGAGGCACCAGGGAGGAGGGAAATGGAAGGTGGTGGAGGGAGGAGAAAAGGAGGAGACATGGAATTCAGCTGGTGTTAATTTCGACGGTGACCTCCCCAATGACAGGCGGTGGTGAGAACACATGGGTTGTTTGATGGGTAATGAGTCCATTGGTGACATTCGGGGCATGGTGGCACGTTGTCTTGACGTACCCCAAGATGGCAACGATGGATGGTGGTGATTGAACAACGGTGGTTGTAGGAGTAGCGTGATGAGAGGGTTGCGAAGCTCGGGAGGGGAGCACATGAGGAATGTGTGTTATCGCCGAGGTGGGCAGTCTACCCGCGTGCGCGTCGGGGGGGGGGGGGGGGGGGGGGGGGTGGGAAGAAGGGTTTCTCTATTATCTAAAGAAGAGTTAGAGCGGGGAAAGCGAGAATAAGAAGCAATTGGAGTGACACGCCCTGTTGAATCCTATAGATTTTGAAAGTACCGGAGTTTAGATCAAATAGTTTTAGACACCATAGAATAACACAAAAGTTTTAGATAGGAGTGTATGGAAATTTTCTCCATAATAAGGTGCAATGATATTCTTACGAAGAATTCCTTTGAATTTCAATCCTATATGAATCAAATGATCCATGCGGTACAATTTAGTTTTCCCCAAGGATCCAAATCCTCCAAATATCCGGTACAAGTTAGTTTTGCCCAATGATCGTTTGAATTTCAATCATACGAATTAGATGATCAATTTAGTTTCTAATAACGATCCAAATCTTCAAAATATCCACGAAAATTATCTGAATCAAAGGAGCCTTGCGTGACGTGGAATTCGGGTTACCAAAAATCCACTCTTTCTCCAAAAGAAAAATCACTGAGATGGCAGTCAACTGATCAACCCCAAAAATAAACCTAGCAACTATTCTTCACCAGACATGGGAACTGTTGACAAGTACTAGTACGTGTTGATATATAGTTTGATTGATGCGGATACCCCTGATGGCTGCAGTGCCTTGTACCGTCTGCTCCATGCGCTGGTATTTCTCGTTTTACTGCTGGAAATCTGTGAGGCGCACAGTCTCCACACCAATGCAGCAGCGACGTACGTGCACCTCCCGTCTCGCGTCTCCCCACACGGAAAGCAACCCAACACGGCCGGGGGAGAATCTCAGGGGACGCCGGCGGGCCCCGCCCCCGCGGCTTCAGCACACACGCTGGAATTTATGTCATCTCGGAACGTACAGGTCCCGGTTAATAATCAACCAGCCCGCTTAAACTAATTAATGGGATACAGGCGCCGCGCTCTCGGGGGGTGGTGCGTGTGCGTGATTTGATACTGCATGCTGTTGATTCGATCGGGGTTGCTGCAGGCAGCGATCGTACGTACCGTGAATGTTTTTTCTAAGGTAAGTACGTGAGCCGTGGGTCGTGAGACCACTGTCGGGGAACAACCGCAAGATGCCAGTCGCCACCTCGCACGGAATTCCCTCACCTAATGCGTACACAAATCGGTGTAGTCTGAGGCCAGATTGTTTACTAATCTGCCACATCTAGCTCTAGGCCTGTCGATCTCAGCTCGCCGTGGCACGAGCTCGGGAGGTTTAATTATGTTTTGATTCTCTAGAGAATGAGATGCGTGGAGGTTGGGTTTTGGACTACTGTTCGGGAGGACAGGCAGGGGCAGGGGCGCCGCGGATTGAATAGGTTTCCGTGACGGCCGTGCTTTGACTTGTTTGACTAGCTAGCATGCTGATAGCTTCTTCGATTGCTTGACATGATCGGATCAGATGATTGACACCTGCTGCTGGTGGCTTAATTATTGCTCAAGCCCACCTGTTTGCCGAATGTAGAGAGAAATGGGTTTATGCTCAACCCTAACTTATTTATCTCCGAAATCATATTTAGCTAGATTTGTAGATAGCTCCTCCAAGCTCCTTTCTCTCAGGCCGAGGTTATAAAAATACAAACATATTTGACTCATACTTAGATGGGTACCTAGCACGGATCGCTTTTATCTTCTACCAACATTATTAGGAGTTGGTAAAAAAGGATCTCATGAACATGTTTGAGGATTTCTATAATGGGACTCTTGATATCTATTGTTTAAATTTTGCTAAGCTCACTCTCATCCCTAAAGACAGTGAAGCTACACCCATGAAAGAGTCAAGACCAAATAGCCTGCTTAATTCTAGCTACATGATCTTTGCTAAAGTGCAAACAAATAGGCTAGCTATTGTTCTCCAGTGCTTGATAGCCAATAATCAATTTGTTTTTCTCAAAGGCAGTTTACTCTCAAAAGTGTGGTGATTGCTAATGAGGTTCTACACTTTCTGCACTTCTCTAACGATAAGGGGTTGGTCTTGAAACTAGATTATGATAAACATTTCCATAATGTATATTTACTTTTCCTAGACGAACTTCTTAGAATTAGAAGGTTTGGTGCAGAATGGTCCTCATGGATTCATTAGATCACCCATGGTGGCTCTGTATGGTCAAAATTAATGGAGTTGAAAGTGATTTATTTGTCATTGGTAAAGGGCTTAGGCAAGGAGACCCACTCTCCCCCTCTTGCAAAATTTAGTGGTAGATGTCTAAACTAGGATGATGTTTAAAGCAAGTGCTCAGGCCTAGTTCAGCGCTTATGTGCATTTGTATTTACTCGAGGGAACATGTGCCTCTAATATGCAGATGACACAATTCTTTTTTTAGAAAATGATGTGAAGAAGCCCAAAACTTGAAATGGATCATCACTTGTTTTGAACAGGTTTCAGGGATGAAAATCAATTATAATAAGAGAGAACTCATTCCTATCAACATGGAAGATGATGAATTGCTTCCTTTTACATTATCCTAGGTTGTAGTAAAGGTCCCTTTCCTATTAAATACCTAGATATTCCTCTCCATTATGATAAGATCAAGAGAGAGGATATTTAGCATAGAAAAAAAATCATGAAGAGACTGGCAGAGTGGAGAGGCAAACTTCTCTCATATGGTGGGATACTGATCCTCATCTAGGCTTGCCTAGCTAGTATTTTTATCTACTTAATCTCCTCTTTAAAATTACCCAAATGGGCCATTGAACTCATTAGTATCCAAATGGCTCATTGTTGTTGGAATGATTTTGAGAGTCATATGAAGCTACATCTAGCTAATTGGAGGTTAGTGTGCATGAGAAGGAGGTTTGGGGACTGGGCCTTAATCTCCAAGAGGTTAACATTTGCCTCCTAGGCTATTGATCAAAAGGTACTCTCAGGGTGGTGACTGACTTTGGAGGGTTGTGATGGATCATAAATACAGAACCAACAATCTAAACATTATTCACTAGCTCCTGCACTAACACCTCTAGATTCTGGAAAGGTGTGATGTGGGTCAATGCCATCCAGTTTTGGTATAGATGGCATGTGGGTGATGGAGCCAAAATCAAGAATTGAGAAGACACCTGGTTTGGCTCCCGACCTTTAGTTGTGCAATTTTGGTCTTTGTATGTAACTTGTAATGAAGTTTCTAAAACCAAGGTTTGGGATGGTTTTCAACTTAAATTTGTTTTAGAAGAAACTTTGATGGCCGTTGATGGGACATCAGTTTCAAATAGTAGAGGATGCTAATAGTCTTGTCCTTTATGATGATGTTGATTCTTTAATTTGGCAACTAGAAAATAGAGGGAACTTTTGTAGTAGCACTCTCTACCATGCGAGCAACTTCAGAGGAGTGCAACCTATCTATACGCATGTTGTGTGGGGCCTTATTGCCCCCTAAGATTCAAAATTTCTTGTGGTTACTCTCCTATAATAAAATTATGGCTAGAGAAAACCCTCAGGAAAACACATCTTATCAAACCTCTTCATTGTGTCTTTTACAATGAGGATGAATCCATTCAACCCCTGATGTTTGAGTGTGTAGTTGCTAGAGTTGTTTAGCTTGTTTTGTGAGAATTTTGTCCACTACCAGAATTTGGATTTCTGATAGGAAGAACTCTGTCATTAACATTGTTTATGCAACCACTATGTGGTGCTGATGAAAAACTAGAAATTTTGTGATCTCTAACAATGCACAGTAGTCTTGTACCAAATAGGTGTGGTGGTACATAATGAAAACTCTCAGGAATTGGGGGATGTCATTGAAGAATCAGACAAAAGTGAAACTGAAATCCTTTGCTAGTATTTGACAAACTAACTCCACAAGTTGATTTATACTCTATGGCTGACCCATGAAGGCATGAAAACACCACCCCCTCGCTACCTACAAGATCACTTGACAAACTAAATATTTTAAAATGCAGGCAACCAAGGTTTATCAAGCCAGAACAAGGTGCAAACAGTTGGCCGGGGGGGGGGGGGGGACGTGTACAATATTTTGGTTTCATTTGCAAATGGAGCGGGGAGACCCTCCCTGTTAATCTAAAACAATATTTTTCTTATTAGTTAGCAAAGTGCTCCTGGTTTGTAATGCATTCAAAATACACAATATATGTTTACAAAGACTTCAAAAATCACCATATTTTCTCATATAGATCACTAAAAACATGTTAGCTTTCAACCAGATTCAAAAAAGGTTTCACCCAAATGTATTCTATTGTTCGTTGGAGGTGGGGAGGGGGAGTTAGTTTGGAGAGACTAAGGAGTTTTCTAAAATACCATAGCTTACCTCGCATGTGTTAGATGTAGATTGGATGATTATAAATGATGGATGATAGATATATTATCATCACCAACTACCAGTTGGGTCTTGTATAGGTGTAGAGAAAAGAAAGATATCATTGGAAGTAGTAGTAATTCTACATAAATCTATTCATGAAATGCATCATATAAATAGTTTATAATCTTGCTGAGATTGATTTTGAGAAGACATATGAGCAACTTAAATGGCATTTTCTAATCATGCAGTAGAAATGTTTTGGTGGTAAGTAGTGAGTCGATGTAGAAAACTCAGGGCAAAATGGTGGCAATAAAAAAGTTAGGGATAAAATTGGCCCTTATTTTCCCACTTATAAAAGGTCGGGCACATAGATCCACAATCATTCTTCGCTATTTGACATCATTATTGATGGCTAGTCATGCTTATTAAACATGCACATAATACAAGTTTGATTCACGGTTGATTTCAACAATTGGTTGGTAAAAGTGAAATTTATTATCTTGGAGATATTGTTCAGAAAAGCCATACACTAAGATTTTCACTTTGTGAGATTGCTCATTTTTTTTACATAATTGGGGATACCGAAGTTCCAATAGAGTTTAAAGTTTATGTAATGCTGAATGAATAGGTAAACAAACAAGCAGAGAACAAACTTGGAGGATAAAAACATAGCATTATATTCATATAAGATATACCAATGTGACCAAGACATGCTTGAGTAGCATTCATTTGTATACACTTGCTTAAAGTGTGGGTTATAGGAGGAAAGAATATTCTATGGGGAAACTGGTGACAGACAAATATCACCTGGTGAACACGTAAAAAATATGTCCGCCCAAACAATTAGTACTAGAGTTTGTTGTGCAAATGGTTATGGAAGTTGGAGAATACATATGTTATTTGATAGGAAAGGATTTCCAAACATGTAGGTGCTCTCACAAATAGATAAACACAGTGGTGGAGCATGCTTATGAGAGAGTTTGATAAGAGCTAACCACATTTTCAGCACTCAAAAGAGAATGTGATTGTCAATGGAGGGAAAAGATTGTTTAGGGAGGACACTTGGGTGAATAATTCACCCTTGTAGTCCAATTTCCTATGTTGCATCACATCACCTTTAGCAAGATAAAGTCATAGTGGAGAGATTACTAGAGAGATGGCTTGGATATGGTTTAGTTCAAAAGAATCTTACGTTGAGATGAAACAGAGAAGTGGCGGAATTTGCAAGAGATGGTCATGATCACTAAACTCACACACAAGGATGACATAATCATATGGAAAGTTGAGGGAAATGGAGAGTTTTCTATTTGAGCCACATGTTTGCATTTGAGATCTTGGTCTTTGGCAGGATATAGGTTTCACTTGAAGATAAATGTCACGTTGAAGATAAGAATTTTTCTAGTGGTTACTCGCTGAGGATATCATACAAAACCAAGGATAATATTATCAAGAGAGGATGGAATGGAATGATCAATATAACTTCCTTAATGTGAAAGAAACTATGGATAACTTCTATCATTTTCCGCATCCTTTCCTTACCTTCTTTCTCTGTAGGTTAAATGTGTTTTCTTCATTTCCCTTGCTATAGCTATGTTGCCAAAGAAGTTCAATCCCATTCTTCCAAGCAATGAGTTGTACCATCAATTCCTTCTTTAGTTCTTCCTTAGCTCAACTAGTTGGGAGAGTTATCCTTTGTGATTTTGGATTATCTAGTCCTCCTGAATGCATTAGTGATATGCTTGGGAGGTGAATCTCATACTTTTTGGTTGAACATCGAAAGCGGGTCTCGATGACGTGGACAATTGTTTGCTGCCTAGACAATATAGAAAACCATGAAAGTGGTGTGGTTGCAGTTGTAATTCCCCAATGGTCCTGCTGCTTGACTTTGCATCTTGATTACAATCTATTTTCATGTGATACCCCGTGGAGAAGTCATAGGTGAATACTAACTGAAAAATGTGTGAAGAAACTCAAGATGGTGTCTACTGAAGGGTAATGTAGGAGTCAAGGTTGGGCGCTGATGACGCACATATTGATGGTTGATCTGGATGCGATGCTTAAAAGGTGCTGATAATATATTGCAACTTTGTTTGCCTCGTGTAGTAATAAGTTCTAAGTAGGATGATGACATGTTTTCAATTTGGTTTACCTTTTGTTTTGTTTTGATTGTTGTAAGAATTTTATTCCTCCCGTTTCTTCAATAGAATTCAACAAGAGAGCCCACTATTTTCCAAAAGGTTTAATGTTTGCTCTGCAAACTAGCTGAGAAAATCAAATGCGAAATTCCCATCTTCTCTCTCCATTGCATACATCTTTCCTGCAATGCCACCACTTTCGTCATATTCATCCCTTCCGCATCCTTGATCCCTATCACCCTAATGGCTCTGTTCTCCCCTTAGCCACATATTCCACTCTCTTGTTGGATCCTCCTGAGATCCACCGCCATCATCCAGTGCCGCTCTTCAGATCCAACATCACCCCTTAGATCTACCACCACTCCTCAGATCCATGACTGAAGTTAGCTAGTATAGTCAAAGCAATAGGTTGTGTCAAGTTGGCACATCGCCACACTTTCATCACGCAATCCTCTAAGCCCAACGAACTCCCCGTGTAATCCTGGCAGAGGTCAACTCCCCGCCTGTCCCTCCTCCTCTTACTGGCTGATGACATGATTGTGATGCGATGACTCATATGTTTGGGATCAACCCTGTTCCCTAGGCCTATGTGTTTTAGATGTTGAAAAATATGTTGCAACTTGTTTGTATGGTGATGTAAAAAGATCCAAGTAGAATGTCGTTGTGTTTTTCAATTTGATTGTATTTTCATTTGGTTTTTATTGTTGTAAGAGCTTTGCTATGGTAGTTTTTTAAATAGAAATCAAGGGGGGATCCAATTGTTACAGAGAAAGCTAAAATATTGTTTGCGTGAAGTGATGATTACGCACTGCATAATGTGCGAAACCCTATTCTACGTCGAGACTGTGCACCCCTTCTTCGCTTCCGTCTGCTTCAGCCCTTCCACCCCCTCGATCTCTGTACCTCTAGTGTCGTCATCTCCGATTGCCCTGTCTTTCACTTTCTCATTGGATCCTCCTAAAATGCACTACCGTTCCTCGAGATCCGCCATCACCCCTTAGATCTATGAACACTCCTCAGAGCCACACACTACTAGGAAAAACCTTATACACAGAATCTTAGCAGCAGCGCGGCCCAAAAAGAAGCGCTACTGCTAATTAGCAGTAGCGTGCTTGAGAAACCCGTGCTACTAATAATCCGGTAGCAGTAGCGCTCTAGGTGAAACAAGCGCTACTACTATAATTGCCACGGCGTTGCCTCCAGGCTAGATATAGTAGTAGCGCCCTTCCCTGGACGCGCTACTGCTAAAGTACTTAGTAGCAGCGTTTTTCTTCAAAACTCGCTGCTGCTAAGTATTGCACCTAATTAAGTTTAGTCCCATACTGCTAAGCGAACAAGGTCTTGACCACCTTAAATATGTTACTGTTGGTGAACGTAGCAGAAATTCAAAATTTTCTACGCATCAACAAGATCAATCTATGGAGTAATCTAGCAACGAGGGGAAGGGGAGTGCATCTACTTACCCTTGTAGATCACGATGCGGAAGCGTTGCAAGAACGCGGATGAGGGAGTCGTACTCGTAGCGATTCAGATCGCGGTTGATTCCGATCTAAGCACCGAAGAACGGTGCCTCCGCGTTCAACACACGTGCAGCCCGGTGACGTCTCCCACGCCTTGATCCAGCAAGGAGAGAGGGAGAGGTTGGGGAAGACTCCATCCAGCAGCAGCACGACGGCGTGGTGGTGATGGAGGAGCGTGGCAATCCCGCAGGGCTTCGCCAAGCACCGCGGGAGAGAAGGAGGAGGGAGAGGGGTAGGGCTGCGCCGAAAGAGAGACGTTCTCATGTCTTGGGCAGCCCCAAACCTCAACTATATATAGGGGGGGGGGGCTGCGCCCCCTCTAGGGTTCCCACCCCATGGGGAGGCGGCTAGCCCTAGATCCCATCTAAGGGGGGCGGCCAAGGGGAGGAGAGGGGGGGCGCCACTAGGGTGGGCCTTAAGGCCCATCTGGACCTAGGGTTTGCCCCCTCCCACTCTCCCATGCGCTTGGGCCTTGGTGGGGGGGCGCACCAGCCCACCTGGGGCTGGTCCCCTCCCACACTTGGCCCACGCAGCCTTCTGGGGCTGGTGGCCCCACTTGGTGGACCCCCGGGACCCTCCCAGTGGTCCCGGTACATTACCGATATCACCCGAAACTTTTCCGGTGACCAAAACAGGACTTCCCATATATAAATCTTTACCTCCGGCCCATTCCGGAACTCCTCGTGACGTCCGGAATCTCATCCGGGACTCCGAACAACATTTGGTAACCATGTACATACTTTCCCTATAACCCTAGCGTCCTCGAACCTTAAGTGTGTAGACCCTACGGGTTCGGGAACCATGCAGACATGACCGAGACGTTCTCCGGTCAATAACCAACAGCGGGATCTGGATACCCATGTTGGCTCCCACATGTTCCACGATGATCTCATCGGATGAACCACGATGTCGGGGACTCAATCAATCCCGTATGCAATTCCCTTTGTCTATCAGTATGTTACTTGCCCGAGATTCGATCGTCGGTATCCCGATACCTTGTTCAATCTCGTTACCGGCAAGTCTCTTTACTCGTTCCGTAACTCACATCATCCCGTGATCAACTCCTTGGTCACATTGTGCACATTATGATGATGTCCTACTGAGTGGGCCCAGAGATACCTCTCCGTTTACACGGAGTGACAAATCCCAGTCTCGATTCGTGCCAACCCAACAGACACTTTCGGAGATACCTGTAGTGCACCTTTATAGCCACCCAGTTACGTTGTGACGTTTGGTACACCCAAAGCATTCCTACGGTATCCGGGAGTTGCACAATCTCATGGTCTAAGGAAATGATACTTGACATTAGAAAAGCTCTGAGCAAACAAACTACACGATCTTGTGCTAGGCTTAGGATTGGGTCTTGTCCATCATATCATTCTCCTAATGATGTGATCCCGTTATCAACAACATCCAATGTCCATGGTCAGGAAATCGTAACCATCTATTGATCAACGAGCTAGTCAACTAGAGGCTTACTAGGGACATGGTGTTGTCTATGTATCCACACATGTATCTGAGTTTCCTATCAATACAGTTCTAGCATGGATAATAAACGATTATCATGAACAAGGAAATATAATAATAACCAATTTATTATTGCCTCTAGGGCATATTTCCAACAGTTACTTTTCAAACTATATCGAGCACTAGGTCTTCATTCAACTATATGTGTAGGATTTGTGGCTGCAATATGAATCTTCACCAGTACCTATACAGGTACTGTGAGGATTCATGTTGACTATTTAGATTCTACACAAAAATATCAATGGTGACCAATGTATATTTTTGATGCGTGCTTAGACTTAGCAGTAGCGTTTTTATCTAAAGCGCGCTATATCTAAATTAGCTATAGCGTGTTTCCTAAAGTGCGCTACTGCTAGTTCGACTTAACCACGCGCGGGCTCAAAATTTCACTAAGTCTTGCTTCCCCCCTCTCCCCCTGTTCCCCTAACTCCTCTGTCGCCGCCGCCCGAGCCCGAGCCTGCCCTCACCGCCGCCGCCCGAGGCCGCCCTGAACCTCACCGCCGCCGCTCTGGACCTCACCGTCGCCGCCCTCGACCTCACCGCCGCCGCCCTCGACCTCACCGCCGCCGCCCGAGCCCGCCCAGGACCGCCGCCTCCCGATCCCGAGCCCACCCTCGCCGCCCCTACCTCTCCGTCACTGAGCACATCCCCGCCACCATCTCTCCCCTCTCTGTAAGCACCCACCCCTCCCCCACCCCCTCTCTCTGCTTAGTTAGTAGATGTTAATTTAGGGTTCATAGATAATGATTTTTAGTAGTAGTAGATGTTAATTAGTAGTAGTGATGGTACTAGTTAACTAGGGCAGTATGGTTAATAGTAGATGTTTTTTACTATTGTATAATGTAGTTTTGTTTACTGTTTTTAGTAAGTGTTTAAAATAATTAGTAAGTAAATTAATAAACTAGTTCAATTAGTTTAGTTTTAGTTGAACTAGTTTAGTAAGTAAATTAATAAACTAGTTGAATTAATAGAACTAATGTATTTTTAGTAAGAAAATTAATATAACTAGTTGAACTACTTTATTTTTAGAAAGAACTAGTTTTTTTTCTATTTATAGTAAGTTTATATTTAGTAATAACTAGTTGAATTAATAGAACTCGTTGAACATGTCATATTTGTTGTTATTTTTTTAGTTTAAGCAATTATTCAGGATGTATTAGTGATAACTTATAGGGTTTTTGCTTTTGCAGAAATCAAGGAGGCCCTCCATCATCCCCGCCGTCGTCCCCGTCACCGGCCCCCTCCGACCTCGAGGTGAGACTAGCCAAATCTCCATGTCAATATGAGTCCTATAAGATATATATGATGTAGATAAAAACATGTATATCCTGTGTTGCTCAAATAGGATATGTGGTTGCCCAAGTGGCCGGTCATGTTCAGGTTACACCTCCGAGTGGCCTATGTTTTGCCGGAGTGTTGATTAATTTCCGTTCCGGTAAATTTCAGGCGCTCGATATGTCCTTTTTTAGCAAAGGTCATGCCGGATTTTTTTCGTGAATTCTGGCATGACTTGTGCTAGAATATGTAGGAAATATCGAGTGGCCTGGATTTTCTCGAAAAATAATGATCTAATTTAGGTTTTTTAGTACATATATTTAATTGTACAAGTTTAATCTTTGAATTATGAACGTAGGAAATGTCGTACTCGGACGACGAAAGTCTCCCGGGGGAGTGCAGCTGGAGCCACGACATTCGAGGTCTGTGCGACAGGTGCCCTCACCTGGACGAAGATCGGCGCTTCAGCATTAAGCTCGAGGAGACCTTCGACGTTGAAACGGTACGCAACGACGACAAGTGTTTTTTTCGTAATTAAGCATGACTTCAACTATTTCAACGTCTAATTTTCATCTTTTACAATTCGACTAGCTTATCCCATGCCATGCAAGACGCTATGTCTTGGAGAGGATGGGTTTTCAAGACCATGAAAATTTTGAAACAAAGAAAATACACCTAAGGACCCATCATGATATGGATTTTGAAGTAAATCTGTACAATTCTCAGAGCGTAACCCATTTTGGTTGCCAAAATTGGGAAGCACTTTGCAAAATGTATCGTTTTTATGAGGGTATGATTGTCACCATGGATCTTGGTGATCCTGACATCGAGCAAAACAATATGGACATTTGGGTCCTTGTTGATACGCTTCCGATTCTACCGCTATGTGAGTTTCTCAGACATAGTTATTAACTAATTTATATTGTTTATTTCAAAATAGTTGACAACTTATTTCCGTTGACAGCTTATTTTCATTCTTTAAAGAATGTGCGGAAGACGGTAGACAAAACCCACTACACCGATGGCTCCGAATTAACTTATAAGGAGAAAAATCATCTGATCGCATTTTGTACTTACTTTGAGAATTACAATACCTATTATCGAACTCCTCCAAATTATGGTGAATACGTGCCACTAGTGCATGTGTTGAACCACGATAACTTCTATGGAGATACCCTGGTAAGATTGTTTTACTATTACGACATCCGTGCATTTTTTGCATACTTCTAAAACTAGTACATCATTGCTAACTACGAAGTTATTACTATATTTTTCAACAGAAAATCCCGATGGATTGTGTGCCTCATTTGATGTATCAGAATGGTCGCCTTGAAGTTCTGAACATACAGCCAGGTCATCCTACGGATCTCACCTGTGCATATCGGATTTCTAAAACCGGTGAACACATGCTAATCAAAGAATGGAAAAAATGTTTGGACATTCATAAGGAGGTTCTTGGAAGCAACATTAAGCGAAAGGCAAGAATTGGAGACAGGATAATCTCCATTCTCCATAATGAAGAGCCATGGGCTATCTTGTTTTTTGCTATTTTACCTTAGAGAATGTAGTAGGTCCTAAGAGAATGTAGTAGGTCCTATGAGGTACAATATGTTTATTATGTGGTACAATATGTTAGAGTTGATGATGAGGAGTAGTTGTGATTATGACTAGTGACCAACTTGCTATGTGATGTCTCATCGATGAAAACGATGATCATGAGGAGGTGTTATATGACAATGATGTATTATGATGATAAGTTGTTAATGATATGATATGATGATGATGATGATGATGATATTTATTATACCATTGCGTGAAAGAACCGCGGATTAGTTTCAAGTGGATGTCCATCCACTTGAAACTAGTCCACGGTTTCTTTCACCCAGTGATGTAATAACTCATTATGATGTAAAAACAATCTCTAAATTGCTGCTGTATAAAAACTTGTATAGAGATGTATGAATACAACATGAAATAAAAAAGAAATAAAATATGGAATAATAGTAGTAGCGCGGGCTGGGAGAAGCGCTACTAGTAATTACTAGTAGCGTTGTGTGGAGAAAGCGCTACTACTAAGTCGGTGTAGCAGTAGCGTGGGTTAACCAACGCTACTGCTAACCTTTAGCTGTAGCGCCGTACTAGTAGCACTCCTGCCCGCGCTACTGATAGGCCTAAAACCCGCGCTGCTGCTAGGCTCTTCCCTAGTAGTGACAATCCATGTTTGCTAGTACCATTGCCAGAGACGGGGCAGGTTGGCACACCGCCACTCTTTGATTAGGCGCTCCTCTAAGCCCAACGGACGCCTCAGGTGAGCCCACCGCCGCAGGTCAGCTCCTCGCCCCCTCCCGCTTCCCTTCCTTCCCTTCTCCTTTATCTTTTTTAGAAAACTTGACAGGAGCCGGTCATTATCAATTTAGAAGAACATAACCATATTTTAAGAGTTTTCTCCTCCCTAATCCCCACCGCTAGCCGACCCAACACCTCCCTCCTCGCATGGGTCTCGAGCAATGTCAGTCCGATACAAGATCATTTATTTGATGGATTTCTCATAATTTAATTTGGCGAAACTTGCGCCTTGGAAAAGGGAGTTGGATGGGTGTGTCGTGCGCTGACTTTTTTTTATTCATGAGTATCCATACATTGCAAATCCAAAAAGGAAAATTCATCATATGGTTGCATCTCAAATTCCACATCATGTTGTTGATCTGAAAATCAATCATGGGAACACAACCAATGTTGGTTGCATTGGCACACGGCATTAGAGCAACATCTTCAAGAAAAGATTGTGTACACAAAAACATCTTCAAGAAAAGATTCGCCAAAAAATATCTTCCACCCGAACACCCCAAAAATATCTTCTGGAAAAAAAGATATTATCTTCATAAAGAAAACGGAATGACCGATTTGTATGGGCTGAAAACTTCGCTTAACTTTAAACTATGGAAAATATACATACGAACTGTGAGACCACATGTTGTCTTTTTTTTAGAGAAAAATATCACATGTTGTCTGCATGGCCAGTGTGAAATAATTCAGTGTATATGTCATGAACAATCAGTGTAGGTGCATCCAACCAACATTACACGTTCACATGTGTGCTACATGTGACGGCAGGTGCATGCACCTTTGTTACCTCCAGGCTAGATAGGCACCGAGAGCCGTGACACGTCGGTCACACGTGAGAATTGCCACGGGCGCCGGAGCAATTTTGGGAGGAAGCTTCCCATTTTCTCCTTTCGGCGCCAGTATTGCTGCACGTATAGATATCCATCCATGTGTCGTCTGTACGCCGCGACGCCTACGTGCATGCATGCAAGGTCCTTATCTCTGCGCTAAAAAGGAAAAAAAAAGGTACTTATCTCTCTATCTGCGCCAGCAAAGAAAGCTCGTCATATCAACGCGAGTTCAAGGCCGTGACGACACACACTATAGCCAAGAGCCGGAGACCCCCGAGGAATGCACAGCGGCAGGCAGCGACAATCTCCGTGCTTGCGTGTGATACCTCGGACTTTTTCCCTGCACCGGCTACCGTGCGTGTGCGTGTGCGTGTGCGTGTGCGTTAGTGCATGCCATCCGAACGTTTTGGTCTCGAGCCCCATGCAGATGCGTTTCTTGGACATTTTTGGCCGGTTCCTGCGCGTTCAATGCTGATCGCGCTACTGCTGGTGGTTGTTGCCATTGCCAGTGCATTGTTTCTTAGCATCTCTTGCACGTCACGGTCTCTACCCTTGCAGGTTAACTCCACCGCTAGATGTTAATTTCTGTTGGGAGAGAGGGACATATGCGGTTAAATTTGGTGTGGAGGAGGACAAAAGTGACGGTCCAAAAAGTGAGTATTCAAGCTGTTTTTGTTGTTTTGGTCTGCCCCATGTTGCTTTCGGCCGTAGAGTAGTACTCAATGGAGAATGTCCTATTTGATCAAACACATGAAAAAAGTTGTTAAAAATATATATTGTACCGCCGTTTTTGGAAGTATATACATGTATAGTATTGAACGCATCTGTGTGCGGTTCATATGCCCTGCCGTGTGCTGTGATGCATAAAGCAATAGCTGTTCGGTTCAGCCAAAATAGGAGTACATACAAATTAAGTGTTTATTACTCGATGTTTAGGCAGAACACACAAAATGATCCTGGGTATACCGCAGCCCGGTTTCTACAACAACAATAAATGCATTTTATAATTTCAAGGAATTCATTTTTCTCGCCAAAATATATATAGATGAGGTTACCTACGTACCTGTTAAATTTCATGAAGATATATTTTAATCTACAGGATCTAAAATGGATCACATCTTGATGATTCACTATTAAAGAGAATGTCCCATTTGATCTAAAATGGATCGAAAATAATTTGCTATTATAGATCCTTGCTTTTATTCTTTTATTTAGTGCACACATGTATAAATGTATTTGCTAATTAAAATTTCCAAATATGTGGATCACATCTTGATATGAATATGTGAGTGGTTTTTAAAATTTTCTAAAACTTCAAATACAATTTTCACTTTTTAATAATACCAAGCTACAATAGACCGGCGGGAGCCAAACAGCTACCACACTCGGTGTTTAGGTAAAATTTGCAAGCATACATACAAACTTGTACAGTTCTACCCTGGAATTTACCTTCCTAAGAGACACGATGGACTGTTGAACCTGTACAAGTCTGCATCCATTGTGCTGGACGTCTGCAAAACTGCATGCATGCATACGCGATTCCCATATCTTCTGGTCGCCGGGACGGCAATGGTGCATCCTGCGCGTACATACTATATTAGTGTTAACACAGATAATTACCTATCATTTCTGCATCTGCACGAGCTTGTGCTAAAGAAAGGATTTTCCCCGCAAAAAAAAAACTGCAAATAATCCATGCAATCAAAGTCTTTGTACCAAAATACACGAGTGAATTGCAAAAAACCACCACATTTGGGGCATCGTTTGCAGTAAACCACGAGGTCACTAATCATTTACAAAAAACATCGCGCATTCAGTAAATGTTTTGCAGTTTGCACTGATTGGGTGATTTGCTTTGTTTGAACGCGTTTCCGACAGCTGGGGCCCGTTTTACCCCTACGTGGCATAACGGACGGGAGACGGCGCCGTCTGGTCGAGACGACCTAGTCGTCTCGCGTCGGACAGACCGACCGCGCCGCCCCACTCCACTTCTCACTCTCTGCTCTCCCTCGGGCTCCATGGCGAAGGCGAAACCTGGCGGCGGAGGTGTCGGCGCCGGCGGCGCTTCCACTGGCGATGCTCGTGGTGGTGGTGATGGAGATCCACTGGAGTTATGTTGGAGCATTCCTCCCCAATGCCCCGAGTACGCGGCGGCTAGGGCATTCGCCCAGGCGGTGAAGGCAAATCCGACGGGCAGCCAACACTTTGCATCCTCCTTCGGTGGTGTGGTGTAAGCCATCCATCCTCTCTCCCTCCTTACTGTTTTCCCCGATTTGGATTCTAGGGTTAGGGTTTAACTGTTAAGGAGTTGGGGATTATGTTTTAGGTATTGGGTTTATGTTTAGGATTGTAGCATTTTAATAGTGGATTTAGGGTTAGGCTATTGTAAGGAAGTATTGGTTGTGAACTGCAAATTAGTTTGCCCTTAATTATTCAGTCATGCTAACGGAATTTGAAGTGCAAAGTTCTTTTTAGCTTAACTGTAACAGCAATTGCACACTAGTTTTAACAGAAATGGCTCGGTAGTCAGTTGTAACTGAATTTTTATCTGAATTTTTAACCGAGTATTTGACACTAGTTTTAGCAGAGTGGCTTAGTAGTCAGTCGTAACTGAATTTTATCTGAATTTTTAACTGAATGTTTAACACTAGTTTTAACTGAATGGCTCAGTAGTCAGTTGTAAGTGAATTTTTATCTAAATTTTTAACTGAATGTTTAACACTAGTTGTAACTGAATTTTAACTACAAAGTTATTTTTAACTTAACTGTAACATATGTACATGTATTATTAAACACTAGTTTTATCTGAATTTTAACAGCACTGTTAAATGAACTAGGTTGGATGATGAAGAATGGGAAGTGAGGTTCCATTTCTTGGACAGAGATAATTTGGAAAGAACCATTTGTTTAGCAGACATAACCTACTGGAATCTGATTGCACTAATAGAGTTAGAAGGCTTTAGTTCAACAAATTTTATGTATTATGTCAGAGATCCGGGAGTTGGGGTGTCAGGAATGGAAGAATTAACTGATGATGACAAGGTGGAAGAAATGTTGGATGACATAACTAGTAAAGGAAATAATGTGGTTAACATTACAGTTATGAGAAGTGATGCACCCACACCAGCTGACCTGAACATTGGTCATGTTTATGAAGAGCAGGTCCCTTTGTCTGAATTAGGTGTACCACTTGTCTATGAGGTAGATATTTTAGGAGTTCTTTTCCCAGTCCAGTGAAGCCCCAACCATAGCCAGTCCAGGTCATGAACACCCAGAAGAGTTCATGTTTGTTGAAGCTAAAGGGTCCAAGTGAACCAGAGTTTGCACTGCACTATGGTAATGAGAGGCATGAATATTTCATGGAGACAGACCAAGAGCAAGAGAAGATTGAGCAGAAGAAGAATGAAGAGATTCGGAAGTTCAGGACCAATAAGAAACAAAAAGAGAAGTACAAGGCAGCAAAAATAAAACTCCCAGAGCTGCTTGCTGAAGAGTTCACTGACAGTGATAGTGAGAATGAGCTTTTAGCATATGATGACATTAATAGCTAGGCTGGAGGCAATGAAGAGGCATAGAGCTGATCCTCTCAATCACTTTGAAGAAGACACTGATGTAGAAGAGCTTTATGAACCAGATGAGTATGAGGGGGAGGATGAAGCAGGAGAGGAGGAGGCAGGACAGGAGGAGCAAGCAGAGGAGGGTAGGAGAGGAGGAAGCAACATCACATGAGGAAGTCAGAGGAAGGGGCCAACAACCAGATCACATGGAAGTCTTGATCAAATCATAGAGAAATATTGGATACCTTCATTTGATGAGGAGAGCAACCCAGGTGACTTAAGTCAGGATGATAATGATGGTGCTCAGCTTCCAACATTTAGGCAACCCAATGGTAGGAAGAGCAGGGCCTGAAAGCAGAAGCCTAGGGTTTGGTATGATGAGAACAGGGAGAACCCACAAGATCAATTTGTGAAGAAACTTTGTTTCATAGATGTCCGACAATTCAGGAGGGCACTTCTTACATTTCACATCTCACAAAACATGAACTACTCTTTTCATAGAAACTGCTCAAAATAGAGTTATTGCAGTTTGCAGTTACAGAAGATTGTCCTTTTTTCATTGCTGCTTCTCAAATTGCACATGAGTGAAAATTTTGCATAAAGAAGATGAAGTTGTACCACAATTGTGCTGCTGTAGGAGAGAGCACCAAAGTGACTGCGAGGTGGTTGGCACATGAGTGTGAGGAACAGTCAAGGGCAGACATAAACAGACCAGTCCAGACAATAATAGCCAATTTGAAGAATAAACATGGAATAGAAGTGTCCATTCACATGGCCTACAGAGGAAGAAAAGCAGCTAAGAGTGTTGTCCAAGGAGATCAGAGGGCACAATACACAAGGATAAGGGATTACCTCCAAGCTATGTTGGATACCAATCCAGGAAGTAGATGTATTGTTACAACAAAGCATTTGAAGGCCCGTCCTAGCATTAATCCTAGATTCCATGGCTTGTTCATGTGACTGAATGCTTGCAAAGAGGGTTTCCTAAATGGTTGCAGACTATTCATAGGTACTTATATTAATTTGTCTAAACACAATCATTTATGTTGTCCTGGTACTAATGTAATATGTGCTGCTGTAGGTGTTGATGGCTGCTTCATTAAGTTGACCACAGGGCAACAAATATTGGCTGCAACTGATAGAGATGGTAATAACAACATCTTTCCCATTGCATTTGCAATTGTTGACAAGGAAGACACTTCCAGCTGGTCATGGTTTCTCAATGCTCAACTTCTCCTTCTCTTTAATCAACTCAGCAATGTAGCAATCCAGCTTCTCCTTCTCTTTCTTCAGGTCAGCAAAGCTAAACTCCAAAGTCCTCTTATCGGAGCTCATCTTTTCCTTCTCTTTTAGATGATTGAACTTCAAATTCCTAATGACATTGCCTTGACCTACATGAATGAACTTCAACTGGTCAACAACTGCCTTTAATTTTTTGATCTCAGCGTCCTTTTCCATGCTGCTCTCAGCAACATTCTCATCATTTACGTGTGGCAGATTATCCAGGGAATCCAAGAGGTTGTTCACATCTTCAACAAGCTTCTCGTAAGTATTCTGCAACTCATTTTTCTATTGTGTTAGATTGTGCACATCATAACAATGTTCCAGGCATGCCATCCTATTGGCATGGTTGCTATCCTCATACATAAGCCACAATTTGTGGAGGGCATTCTGCAGGTGATCTGGCCACTTCTCATCTACCCACTACATTACTCCACAATTATTAACTCCCTGCAATACAAAAAAAATAGTTCAAACATGTTGTCATAGGTTCCATATTCAGTTAAGTTAAAGTTACAGTTAAGTTGTAGATTCAGTTAGATCATTCAACTGACAAAACTAAACAACAATTATTGTGAGCATGTTCATCCCTAACATGAACAGTGACTATGAACAAAAAACATTATCTATGACCAATGAACAGTCCCTATGAACAATGAACAGTAAACCCTAGAACAGAATTGCTATCACTACAAAAAAAAGACACTTCCGTGATGATACGTGTTTGTCACAGTAGGTCACGTTTTCTGTCATGCATGTACATCCATGACAATTTTATGACAGAATCAAGATAGTCATACCTGTGTTGTCATAGAAGTGTTCCATGACATTACCAAAATTATCATCACGGAAGTGTCCACTTCCATGACGATAAATCGCGCGTCATGGAAGTGCTTTCGTCAAGGGTGACCGACACGTGGCATCCACCGTAACGGAACGCCGTTAAGCTATCAGGTTCGGTTTTGGATCCGATAACCCGCTAACAGCCCGGACCAATGAGGATTTTCCACGTGTAAAATTCTCATTCGCCGGAGGAAACACGTGTTGGCTAACCGTTGGGACAGATGTCATCCATTCATTGGATAGGAGGCGCCTATGATAGGTCGACACATGGCACGGCCCAACAGTGGCCCATTCCGGTGAAAAAGGCCGGCCCAGTAAAAATTAGCAGGCCGACCCATATAAGGCCTACTTGTGTCAGGTCCATTTAAGCCCACAGTCCATACGAGATGTGCCAATTCGGCCCGTCAACGGCCCGTTAACGATTTGACACCATTGCAGCCCATCATCAGTTCGAGCCCGTTAACAGCCCGCTATATATTTGGGCTCGATATCGGACCGATGTGATTTCGGCCTGTTAACGGCCCATTCAAGGGATGGGCCAATTTTCAGGATGTACATCTTTCGGCCTTTTAGCGGCCCATTTAAGTGTTGGGCCAATTTCCGGCCCGGTGTGTCTTTCAGCCTATTGACGGCCCATAAATGAGTTGGGCCATTTGTAGTCGGACCTTAGTTTTGGCCTTTTAGCGACCCATTTAAGTGTTGGGCCAATTCCCAGCCCAGTGTGTCTTTCAGCTTGTTGACGGCCCATAAATGATTTGGGCCGTTTGTAGTCGGACCTATGTTTTGGCCTTTTAATGGCCCATGCTCTTGATGGTCCAATACCAACCCGGTTTCTCTTTCGGCCTGCTAAAGGCCCACAACACAGTTGGGCCATTTACAGTACGACCTGACTTTCGGCCTCTTAGCGGCCCATGCTCTTCATGGTCCAGTACGAGCCCGCTGTCTCTTTCGGCCTGCTAAAGGCCCATAGTATAGTTGGGCCATATGTAGCCCGACCTTAGTAACGGCCCGTGAAATCAAATGGGCCCACCTGTTGCCCGCTTCGATGTCGGCCTGTTAACGACCCGGGAGGTAAGAGGGCCGACCATTAGCTTTCGGCCTGGTAACGTCCCATTAACTTAATGGGCCCACTAAAGTTCGTACATGTCTTTAGGCCTAATTAGATAATTTGAGCCCATTACGACGAGCAATTATGCACATGACCAAAACCGATCAAGCAAAGGTACGGCATACAGGGAAAATCGTTGCACATCCAGCATATATTACAGGAAATTACATCCACTTGGCAATCAAAGATTGATGCCAGTGCAAATAAATGAACAGAACCTAACGATCTACAACATCACAATCTGCAACCTCAGCGTGGATGACGCCCATAAGCATGTGGGCAAGTTCTTGCTGCTTTGCTACACTGTCTCTGAAAACATTGATCAGTTGTTGTTGCGCACGAATGTGGACCTCTGATTCCTCCACCATTTCCATCATTGCTTCAGCCATTAATTGGTTCACGAACACACATTTTTTCCGTTGCATTCGAGACAGAGGAAACTGAACAGATTCAGATGGCGGTTTTGGCAGGCTTGTATTATTGATAGTGGAGAGTGTCTTGACCACTGCATCATAACATAAATTAGGAGGGGAACCGAACAGATTAATCAAGAGTTATTGCCATATTACCTGGCCTAGATTTATTGGAAAGAAACAATGGGGATGCCTTGCTGTTTTTAGAGTTTGTCTTCTTATCTTCAGTAGCCTGCACCAAATTAACACACTAGCATTGCTATCATTGGCCAGGTCAGATAATAGGAAAGCAACATTGACACAACGAACGTTTGGGCAACCAGACCACACCAGCCTACACCAAATTAACACAATATGGCACATCTATCATCAGCCAGGTTAGGTAATACGAAAGCAACATTGACACAATGAATGAATGAATGAATGGGCAACCAGAGCAGCACTACTATTCAGTAATGTGCATGATATGAGATAGTAAACTCATGCAGCTCAGTATGCAAAACTACCAGGCAGTTTTCCTTACAAAAATCAACATTGTTGCCTTTAATTATACATTTTGCTACAACTAAATTTAGATTAGATAAAGGTTGGATTCATGTCGATTAACAAAATACATGCTGATGTAAAAATATAGTGATATTCAACAGGTACTTACATCAGCATTGGAGCACAGAGAATTCCTGCAAGATAGTTTCCTCGAATACGATCCCAGTGCAGAAATTCTTCTATCATTTAGGCTTATTTTCTAAAAGAGAGATGGGTAAGAAACATGTAGAAAATATGATCAGAATGCTATAAAATTTCATGATGCGAGGATACGCACACGCTTCTTAGAGTGGAGTTGACATACTTTTGCTGGACTGGAGCGGACTAGTTCTTTGGCCACTGGAATCTGCTTATTATCAGTGGGAGTTGGGTTTCTCTGTCCTGGAGCAGTATCTATGAAAACTGAAGTTGGTTTATTATCTCCTGGCGTTTGGATCTTTTGCAAAGACCTGGTTTGTAACCCTTCAGATTCTAACATAGACGTCTTCCCCTTGCATGCCTTATATAGAAGAATGGTGCTTCAATTATAAAACATGCTACAACAGAGATGGAATAGGTACTGACACTACTAAGAAAAGGCTAATTAGTGGCGCACCTAGTTTTGCCATTAATGGCGCACTAGAGGTGCGCCACAATTATCACGCCATTAGTAACAAAATAGTAATGGCGCACCTCTGGTGCGCCATTAGTAACAATATAGTAATGGCGCACCTCTGGTGCGCCATTAGTATCCCAGATAGTAATGGCGCACCTATAGTGCGCCATTACTATGCCTATCTGGTGCGCCATTACTATCTGACTTAGTAATGGCGCACCACATAGAAGTGCGCCATTACTATTTTGTTTCAATTTTTTTTTCAGAAATTTTTTTCAGAATTTTTTTTCGTTTTTTTCTTAATCTCGGGTCACTATGGCTTAATCTCAAGTCAAATCGCACTCCGCGGTCAAACTTCCCGAAAGGTCACCCATCCTCACACTACTCCAGCTCGAGCATGCTTAACTTCGCAGTTCTATCCAACCCTAGCACCAGCTCACTTCACAGGCACTTGTTGATATATCTATCATATCAATCCTATTAAACCTTGTTGATGTCTAGGACTTTGTTCATGTTCATGAGTGTGATGAAATTTTGAAAAAATATTTCAAACTTCCCGGTCATATTACGTATCATATTTTGGAAAATATCCAATTTTTTGAAACCAATTTTTTTCTGTTACTAGTGGCGCACCTAGCAAATGGTGCGCCACTAGTAAGTTTGAATTTTTTTTCATTTTCCCCCTCTAGATCTTAAAAGCCCCGTATCTTTCGTTCTGTTAGGTTTTTGGGGATTCTGAAGATGTTGAACGGGATGCTGCAATGATTTTTCATATAAAAAACTTTTTAATCCGAGTTCGTATGCAAAAGTTATGCCCATTTTACTAAATTCCAGAGTGATTTTGCAAATAAAGTCGAAATTCATATTAGTAAATTTTCCCAACAACTAGACCACATATCACATGGGAAACTTATTTTCTTTTATTTTTTTTGACATTTCCATCATTTTCTTTAAAAAAACTGAAAAGGCGGTCCACGGGGGCGGGGAGGGGGGGGGTTGCATTTATTACCAGGGTTACTAATGGCGCACCTGGTGTGTGGTGCCCCATTAGTAGTTTTGAAAAAAAATGTTAGTAGTGGCGCACCATGGGATAGTGCACCATTACTAGTTAAAACTAGTAATGGCGCACTGTCCACTGGTGCGCCACTACTAACAATTTTTTTTTTCAAAACTACTAATGGCGCACGGTGGGTGTGGTGCGCCATTACTATGTCAACTAGTAATGGCGCACTATCCCCTGGTGCGCCACTGCTAACAATTTTTTTTCAAAACTACTTATGGCGCACCACACACCAGGTGCGCCATTAGTAATATGTCAATAATGGCGCACCACATACATGGTGCGCCATTAATGTCCATATCAGCTATAGCCCTTTTCCTAGTAGTGTGAAGAATAGAAAGACATGACATATTGACATGTATTCCCTCCATCCGGAAATAAGTGGATGGGTCTAGGCGTATTTCAGTTCTAGATACATCCAGTGTTATCCGTTTCTGCGATATGTAATCCGGACGGAGGGAGTATGCTGTAAGAGCTAGGGATACGACAGGACAACAGTGTAAAAAACACTACTTGAATGTAAAACTGTATGCTAGCGGAATACATTACAGAAAAACACTAAGGCAACATATGCGTGTATGATTGGGAAACTAAGATGGCATTGCAAGAGACCACTAGAACAACACTTCAATGTAAAAAAAACATGGTATGGTAGACAGATGAAGTACATACTGATGAATAACAATGCATAAGATATTGAGAAGCATGATGTCCAAACTAAGTAGATGGCATTGCGATAGAGTACAATGACAGTACTTGAATTTGAAAACATGTTATCATTAATGGAATAGGTACTGAAAAACAGGAAGGCATGCCATATTTACATGCATGATCAGCAGGCGAAGCACAAGGCATTGCAACAGAGTAGATGCACTCCAGGACATTATATGCATGTTGTACCCATATCAAGGGCCAAGTTAGAGCAAGGACCTTATGGGGTGAATAGGATTCATCATCTTTCTGCAAGTCTTGTGAAGAACTGCCTTTACATGTTCCATCATATTGGGTATCATTGACGTCAAGTTTGTTGGCCGTTACATTGCTCCGTGAGGTTCTTGTGGATAAATCAGTGTGTGCAATTATATCTGACATGCATGGAAGACAACTAGTAGTTAGATTTATGTAATGAGTGCCTGTAGGAGACGACATAAATAGTAGGACTGGGGTTAACTAGCAGCAACAGGTCTCAAAAACTAAAGGGAGAACACAGATGAAAGATACAGAATATGTATCGTTTGTACTCGAGATTAACTAGATGGCACACAAAAGTATTAAGGAACAACATAGGTTATACTAGAAGTGGTATAATACTATAATCACCAGCCTGTGGGATAGCATTGGCTGATGGATGATAACTATGGAACACGTTACCTAAAGAACAAGTCTCTTAGCTGAACTATGGAACAACGTTAACTCCTGAACAAGACCCGTAAGAGATCAGCATGAATATACAGTGAAATGTGATAATCTATTTTCAATGCTTAGATGAATAACAAAGCCATAAATGTTGCACACAAGTAAGATGAGGGTACAACCTATCTGGCCGCCATCCATAGGAGTGAGCATCATGTGCTGACTTGTCGATGGCCCTGCAGTTGTTGTGGCTGTCCATGTCGGGCACGCGCATTCGATGCAGGGAACTGTTGAGTGGGGACTATAGCTCCCTTCTGGTGCATGCTTCCCTTGTTGGAGCAGCTGCGGTGAGTCGAAAGACGGTGTGGCTAAAGATGCAGAAAACGCATAATGTTAAGAAGGACACATCTCTCTGATCTGAAGAAATACCCTAAGAGATCAACAGCAAGGTACGACAGTGGTCACATGTCTGTTGACTGAAGACTAAATTGGGGTCACACGATTTTATTTTATTTTGGTACTGTCCGATCTACGTCGGATGGCTTGATGGCCGTCTTGTGCCTCCCGGCTAACACTGTTCGGAATCTTCCATGAAGAGCTAGCGACCACCGGCAGAGCAGTCTGCCTCCGCCGTCTGTCGGCCCGACCAAAACCCCGCTCCCCGCCCCACCGCACTGCCGTGGTTGCGCCGCGCCCGGGCCAATCCACAAAGACTCGCCATCATCAAGATCCGGCGGCGGCAGTACCTTCAACCCACGCAACTCTAAGATAGCCATCTAAGCGCTGCTTCCGCGGCAAACTTGCGCCCCCGCACCCTTATGTTAGACACCAGCCAACCGGCAGCCTAGGAGCTCCGCCGGCTCGAGGGATGCTGCTTCCCATTGGGAATCGATTGGCCCAGAATAAAAATTCAGAGAACTGACACCTAAATAAAGTGATTTGAGATGAGGGTGCGACCTATCTGGCGGCCCGGTGAAGTAGGCAGCTCCAGCTGCCTAGTTGGTGAGGCCGGCGTAGTTGCGGTGGCTACCGGCGGCAGGGAAGTAGAAATATCGCGATGGTCGACGGCTACGGGGAAGCAGCACCGGGGCTCTGGACGGGTCCAAAGTTGGAGCCGCTCTGGCGCCGTGAACAACGGCGGGGGTGAGTCGGCTCCGGTACGGTTCACGCGGCCGTCGTCGAGGCAGCTCCGGCAACACGGAGTAAGAGGCACACGACCCAGTGCATGACGGCAAATGGACATCATCTCCAGGATTAGAGAGGAGTGCGGCTATGAATTTGGTGTGGTGGGGGGCGCCATGGAGGAGGGGCTGAGGTTTCACGGCTCGGGAGAAGGGAGCTTCCAGGGAGAAGGTGATTTGGCGCCCACGAGGTATGAATGGGGAATTGGGAGGGGGAACCATGTCTTAGGACGCATTTGTCTGAAATTTGGGGGGGGGGTTACAGTTCTACCCCTGCCTTTAGGCTTCTTGGCTTGGGTCTGTGTACTGAGGGTCGGGGACAGTAGAGTAACTTTTCTTCTCCCAAATAGTGGGCGCGAGCGATTTCAGGCGACGAGGGTGTGTTTTGAAATATACTGGGCGCGAGCGATTTCGGGCAAGGAGGGCGTGTTTTGAAATAGAGTGGGCGCTTGCGATTTCGGGTGAGGAGGGCGTGTTTTGAAATATAGTGGGCGCGAGCGATTTCGGGCGAGGAGAGCATGTTTTGAAATAATGGGTGCGAGCTATTTCGGGCGAGGAGAGGGTGTTTTGCCGACCATGGTTTATGAATTATTCGGCACATGTCATTTCGGCCGAGGAGAAGGCGCGCTTGGATGAAGTTACGAACCTACCCTCGATGTACAATGGGCCAATTGATGCGTGTCCCACATAGGCCGGTAATTTCGCGTCTCCCATTTATTTGCTCGGGTGAATTCCACCGAGCAGAGGGTGTTTAACGGTTCATTCAAATTTTGGGAGAAAGAGCATCCACGTCTACCTTACCAAGTTGATTCGAATCAAATTTTGAAATATTAGCTTGCCACTTCTTTTTAGATGGAGAGATGATGCTCGGGAGTAATGGGTTTTTACATGCTCGTTGCTAGCCATTTACTATATGACAAATAGTTGACCCACTGAAAAACGGGAATCAAACCCAAAATGAAATATCTCGATTCAATGAAATAGCTCGTTCACCAGGTCAAAATAGTGAACTAAATCCAAAATTAAACACCTTAATCGAGTAGCATGTTGTACAGTATTATAGTACTCCATGAACATGTTGAGAGTCAAATTAATGAACTTGTTTGATATACGCATATCTCTGTTCATGTGTGGATTGCAGACAACATGTTCTCCAATTTAAATATTTGAATGCAAGTTTATATCGAACCATGGTTTATAGCAGTCTTTGATGCATAAAACGCGACCTCCCCCTCTCCCGGACTCCTGCTCTCTCTTTCTCTCTCCCCCCCTCTCTCTCTCATCGACAATCTCAATTCTGTCGCACGCATCCAACACACAAACCTTGTTGGTCCCTCTCCCTCTCTCTCCGTCTCTCTCAGTATCTCTCTATCTCTTTGTGTGTGTGGGGGGGTATTTCTAGTTCGCATGCATATATACTCCATCTATAGGTCTCTCTCGCACACTATGTATGATTCTCTAGTCCAAGCTAAATATCTTGGGTGCACTCATTGTACGCACACAAATTCCTTGGCTCGTTGCCCGTAACTCGCACGCACCACTCTGTCATCTTGGAGCTCTTCCCTCTCTCTCTCTCTCAAACTCTCCATCTACCTGGGTCACACATAAACATGCATATCTCACTCGCACTCGATAGACCCATCTAAAACTTTATCTCTCTCCCTCGTTCTCTCTCTATCTCACACACACACACAATCTCATGCCTAGCCAAGTATGATGGTCTCTCACTCAAATGTAGGCACACGCAGTCCCCCCTATATGTATATGACTAGCTAGTCTTAGTCTCCATCACAAACATGTGAATGTTCTATCTTGATTTCTCTCGGGGCATCTTTCTATTCGCACGCACCTCCCTCGATCTCCCACCCATATAAGTCCCCTCACGATCTCGAGGGGATCTCTCTATCACAAACACACCCTCTCTCCCTCCCCATGCGTCCATGTTCTCCATGTGTCCCTCTCGACCTTTGTTCCTTGTTGGCCAGACCTCTATTGGACATGTGCTATAGGGGTGTCTCTCTCCGTTGCAAACAATCACGCACCAGCTATCTTCATGTATCTCCTCACCTCGCTTTTCTATCTCGGAGATGCATGCGTGATATGATTGCATAAGAAATGAAAAAACACACACTCTCTCTAATTTATGGTTTGTTGTCCCTTTCTCTTTCACACACATACTCTTTTTGCACACTCACTCATTCTCCTTCACACGCACTTGATCTCTCTCGACTTAGGCACTCTCTTCGGTCCATAGCATATAGATTTATTGAAAAGTCAAACATCACAAAGTTTGACCATGTACGTGGAGAAAAACATTTACATCTAGAACGGCAAACATATACCATTAGATTCATCATGAGATGTAGTTTCAAATGATGTATCTTTGGTATTGTAGATATAAATAACATTTGCGTAAACCTGATCAATGTTTCCAAAGTTCGACTTCTAAAATTTTTACATGCACTGCATTATCGAGCGGATGGAATATCTCTTTCCCCCTCTCAGCTATCTGACGCACCACTCAGCCTTATTGGGGCTCCTCTATCTCTCTCAAACTTTATATCTCCCTGGTTCACACATACACATGTCTCGCTCTCGCTACATATATACCCATCCAACACTCTCCGCCCATGTTCTCTCTATGTGACACGCACCCCCCTAAGTACCATAATCCCTCACTCCATCATAGGTGCACACACTCCCCCTAAGTATGATTATCTCTCACTAGCCATGAGGAACACACGTATTGTCTCCTTCCATCCATACTTCTATCTCGATATCTCTCGGGGTATCTTCTATCGCGCACACACCTTGTCACTCGATCTCCCACCCATGTAGTCCCATCACGATCTCCAGGGGATCTCTCTATCACAAACATACACTCTCTCCTCCCCATGTGTGTAGTTTCTCCGTACGTCTCTCTCGACCTCTCTCCCTTGCTCGTCAGACCTCTGTTGGCCACGTTCTAGGGGTCATCTCTCTCGGTTGCAAACAACCACACACTATCTCCTCACCTTGCTTCCGTTGTCAAAGATGCATGTGTGATATGTTTGCATAAGACACACACGCCCTTTCTCTACTTTTATCGTGTTTTTTCCATGTCTCTTTCACACACGCACACACAATTTTTTCACTCACTCTTTCTATTTCACACACACACTCTCTCTCTAGTTAGGGACTCTCTCACGTCCATGAGGATATGGATGTCTTGAAAAGTCAAACCTCAGAAAATTTTCACCAGGTATATGTGGAGAAAAACATTTACATCTGGAACGATCATTAGATTCATCACAACATGTACATACTTCATACTATCATATATCTTTGGTATTGTAGATATAAGTAATTTCTTTATAAACTTGGTCAAAGTTTCAAAAGTTTGACTTTAAAAAAAAATGTTGGCACTACATTATCGAACGGAGGGAGTATCTCTCACGGGCCTCCCCCTCTCACTCGAACTCTCTATACCGACAGATTATACGCTCACCGTGTCAGCATATAGCTCCATATATTGTTTAGTTGACCGGTCAACCAGTCCACATGCTGCCTTGTCAGCTCGTGTTCTCTATCTTCATGTGCTGGCCCATGTGGCAGTTGGTGAAAATAAGTAAACTAGATGCCCATCTGACACGCGGTGAAGTAAACAAAGTTTAAACCACTCGGGGTAGCACCCCGCACGCTAGTAAATTGAGGGCGCATTGAGGACACACTTCTTACGGGTGAAGGACGCACTCGCGCGCAATTCACCACTGCGCGGCAGCATGCACAGAAGGACGCACTCGTGCACACCCAGCAGGCCAGCACACAACACAGACCAGCACACGTGTACACCGGTGTCGCCGCCGGTTGAGATGGACGGTGAGGCAGCCAACAAGCAGAGGCGGCTTGAGCCAAAACCGCATCCGGCGAGCCTGGACTTCATCAGCAGCCTCCCCGACGACATGCTGCTCGTCATCATCGGCCTCCTCCCCACCAAATCTGCCGTGCGGACTGCCCTGGTCTCCCGGCGGTGGCGCCCCCTTTGGCGCCGCGTCCTCCTCAACCACACCGTCGACAGCTCTGTCTGCGATGGGGATTGCAAACGCATGGCTGCAGTCTCCAAGATCCTTTCATCGCACCCTGGGCTAGCCAGACGCCTTGACATCCGCATGTTCAGTACCAACTGCAAGGTCCAAGCCAAGTTCGACGAGTGGTTCCTATCCCCCGCCCTAGATCAGCTCAAGGAGCTCAGCTTTCAAGCTGGACGATGTCGCTCTCTGCCGCCGTCCGCGCTCCGCCTCACGCCAACGCTGCGCCGCGCCAGCTTCAGCTCCTGCTATCTTCCCCAGATTAATGCCGCGCCCGCCCTTCTTCTCCCTCAACTCAAGCAGCTCGACCTCTTCGACGTTGGCATCTCGAAGCAGGCTATGGAGCACCTGCTCCGCAGCTGTACTGCGCTCGAGTACCTTCGTCTTGAGCAGATCCACGGGTTCATTAGCCTCCACATCGCCTCGACGAATCTCCGATGGATTTTTGTGTCTTGCTGGCCCCGCAACAAGACATCAATTGGGAAGAGATCACTCCAGCTGTTCCACGTTATGGTCATTGAGAATGCGCCTTTCCTTGAGAGATTGCTTGTATCTGATCTAGAAGGTCCAACAAAAATCTGGGTCATTGACGCGCCGAAATTGACAGCGTTGGTGTACTCGTCTGCCAAATTCTCCGAACTCTTTATTGGATCCGTAATCGTTCAGGTACAACACTCATCTTCTTCTCCGTCTTCTTGAAATTCACATTTTTAAATTTCTTCTTGATGTATTTACGACCGTCTTCCAGAAAATGATTCCACAAGCTTGACCCAGTCTATGCGCACAGTGAAGATCTTGGCAATAAAATCTATCGGCCCCAATCTGGATCAAGTTGTTGGATTCCTTACATGCTTTCCGTGCACGGAGAAGCTACTCATCGAGGTGAAACTTCTTTCCTATTAGTAAACGGTAATCACAACGTAGCTCAATTTTTTCGTAATTTTCCCAAATTACGATGACAAGTGTAGTGTTCAAAATTGCATCTACGCACTGCACCGAAAGAAATGTTTTTAGTATTTTTTCTCACGTGATCACCTGCATCGTTTTTTGTTGTACTACTATAGTAGCCTAGGCTAGTCATAGTGGAAAGTAACTTAGACTAGTAACTCTATGGTTACCCTAAGAGCAAGTACTACCTCCGTCCTGGTTTACTCTTCCTATTTTGTAGTATCAAAATTTGACCATAGATTTAACTGACAAAATGTTAATGCATGTCACTAAAAATTATATCGTTGGATTCGTATTTGAACATAATTTCAAATGGTATAATTTTTGGTGACATGCATTGGCATTTTCTTAGGTAAATCTATGGTCAAAATTTTACACTAAATACGAGGTAGTACAAAAGTGGGCTATAACGGCCCTCCACTATGTAGGCCAAAACACGTGCCAAATTCACTTGTGATGCATTTGGCATCGATGCCCCTCCATTGCTCACCTGGTGCCCCAATCTGGATCACCTACTTTGCTCCGGTGCCAAATTAACTCACGCAATGAAAAAACACTTGCGTGGGAGAGAGAGAGGACTGAGGCAATAAAAAACACTTGTTTGGGAGAGTGAGAGGCTGGTGCAGTTGGTTTGATTGATTTGTTTATACATGTGGGTCTGTGTGCACAGCGGTGCCAACTCTCTTACATCGCGAGAGCGGTGCCAAAATCTTTTGATTTGACATCGATGCGTATTACTTTTGAGAAATATGGCATCGGCCACATAGTGGAAGGCAACAAATGCCCAAGCTCTTCACGTGCTCCTAGGTAAATGAGAGGAAAGAGAAAGAGAGAGAGAGAGAGAGTGAAAAAATATCACTAGCCAGCCAACCCTATCGTATGAGCGAATGATATTGGTACCTCTTGATGACACGACAATCTTATACAGCCAGCTGCTCTAATATGTTCTCTTCTTTTGCAGATAAAAAAGACCCAAAAGTGAAAAATGTGCTGCACTATAACAATCTCATCGAATGCCTTGATCTCCATCTTACAGAAATTGATTTGATCGACTACCGAGGCAGCACATCTGAGATTAAATTGGCCAGGTTCTTTGTTCTGGAGGCAAGTGTGCTCAAGGTAATGAGGTTTGGCGTTCTCTGGCGCAACAATGAATGGCGTGCTGATCACCGCAAGCGTCTAAGCCTAAAGGACAAAGTCTCCGCAGAAGCTGAATTTGTTTTTGAAACATCAAGTGGCCAGAGACTCGAAAATGTATTTGCCCATTAGTGACTTGTCAGGGCGGTGGATTTTAGTTTGTACGATAATGCTGCATCCACCTAAAGTAACGAAAGTTCTTACGTAAACTTCCTAGTAATTCCCTCTTCGTAGGTGCAGCATTACTCCTAACATTTGTAATATCAGTTTGAAACTTGTAATATTGCCGTGTCCTATTCCTGCGTTTTCAAAATCCTGCGAATCAAAGAGGTCCTGAGTTGGTGATGATGTTGTGCCTGCCATCTTTCACCAATAGCCGTCGGATCTAGATCTGACGCATACAAACCAAACTTCTCCAGTTTTGCAAAAAGATGCCCGCACTTGTTCCCTATTTACAAACAACTCCTTGTCTCTCACAATCAGCCTTATCTCCTCCCAACCACATCTAGAAGGCCATGGAAAAATCTGGCGCGATGGCCGCTGCCGGCGCCGTCCACCCCCAATCTTGGTGTTCCGTGCAATGCACGGGCATCTACGCACGGGAAATTATGTCGAACACGGCTAGTTGTAAGCAGGCTAGCTCTACAGCCATGATGATAGTGACTGCAGACGGTGAGGCTGACTATGGTATGCCGAACACGGCGCCTATACTCAGGTGTCATCTCCGGCGCAGGGTCTTGTCACTTCACTGTGAGGAGCAGCACGTAATAATTTGACCAACGGGTAGTACAGTGCTACTAGTACATTGGTAGTACTACTACTAGTACTAGCACCACCGTCTGGATTTAGTAGTACTACCACGTCCATCTGGATTTAGTATTTGACTAGCAATATCTAGTAATGCATGTCACAAAAAATGTACTACTCCCTCTGTAAATAAATACATGGTGTATTGTTTTATTCCTATCGGCGAGAGAACTTAATGTCTTTTTGCTAATTAATAGGATTACATGCAATGAACTAACCACTGCATGTCATGTTTGGTAGTCTCAAGTCATTGAAAGCATGCACGGCCCACATCTCTCATTGGTTGATATGTCACGAAATAAGAAATGAGGAGGGAGTTAATGTACCGTGCCTAAGTGTTTTGGGATTACACAACATTTTTGGTTACATGCATTAACATTTTATTAGTTAAATCAAAGGTCAAAACTTGGCGCAAAATGCAAAGGGGACCAATAAACCAGTAAACATCAAAGTTCTCTCGTTTGGCCCCAACTAGAGGTCCGGTGAGATGACTATACTGCACCGGCACGCAGGGGGATGCAGCTTCATTGACTTACTGCACCTGCCTTTGGTTGTATGACACGTGGGCCCAACAGGTGGCTGGCCTGCCTGTCATACAGCCAAAGGCAGGTGCAGTAGAGGGCCGAGGAGTAGATGGCCAACACGCACGTGAATTCAACGCAGTCTGCACTTCTCATATAAAGGCTCCCCGCCAGTCCAATCTACGAAATCCTACGCACCTACGCACCCTAACCAAGGGCAAGAGTGATCACTCCAATCGCAAGATCAGTTGACTAGAAGCTAGACCCATGGAGGCGATGAGCGCGAGCATCAGCCGGCTGTGCCAGATGGTCCATGACGCCGGCCTGCGGCCCGGCACCGAGGAACGTCTCCAGGTCGTGCTTGAGGCCGCCAGGGTGAGAGGCCGCTTGGACGACAGCTTCGTCTCCTTGTTCGACAAGGTCCTCGTCGGCTTCCTCGACAAGTTCACCGTCGTCAAGAAGCTCGCGGACGACCTTGACGTACGCCTCCAGCCCATGCGCCCAGGCTCTGCGATGCCCGCCACCCTCAACGGCCTCTATGGTGACAACCTCTTCGACGCACTGGTGGCCCTGCGACTGCCCGCCGTCGCGCCGGAGAATGTCCACCTCGAGGTCGCGCTCGCCGCGCAGCGCCTGGCGCAGCAAGACACCGTCGACATAATCACCCACGTCTACGCGCAAATCGTCCACAAGGACTACTACGTGCCAGAGGAGGACGATAGGTCGCTGGCCTTCTTGACCCGCAGGGCAACCTTGGACGGCATTGTTCAGAAGCACGTTGAGCTCGCCGCCAACGCCGCTGCTCCTCACACGTCGGTTGGTGACCCGGCGCACTAGGGCGTGAGGATGTCGTTGATGGATCCGTATGTATCTTTATCTTTCCGTCAAATCCATGTAGTAGTATATGGTACTACTAGTAATTATCTTACCTTTCGCATCAACTTCATAATTTTTGTACGTACTCCATGCATGAACCGCGCCAGAACCTAACTTCTCATTACTCTAGGGAAAATCGTTATTTCTATCTATCGGTCGCGCCATGGAGCAGAACCAAATTTTACAAGTTACAAGTTCAAAAGGAAAAGCTTGCCGTGTTCGCGTCGCACCCGCTGCCCACACGGTTGGTCCGGCACGCCGCTCAAGGGGGAATGCGTGCTGTGTTGCATTTTCACTTACAAGTGGGACCGCAGTTGAGCAAACCGACTATCAGCAAACCCCCACCCCGCCCAGCGCGCGATGGCTGAGAAAACAGGAGGGAGAAGAGATGGTTGTAGCACGGACTCCAAGAAAATTGGTGTCGGATGGGACTCGTGTGGGTGGCGTGTGCCGTACTGCTAGACGTGAATGCTAGTTATGGCCCATGCCACCCCACTATATCGAGCCTATATCGAGGTGCTGGTTACGTACAACAAATTTCCTGGAGTCCGTGCTCAGCCCTCCTCTATCTCTCTTCTCAGCCAGCCAGCAGACGCGCGGAGCCCATCGTCTGCTCACATGCGGTCCCACATGTCAGTGAAAACACAAGAGGACCCACTGAACCCGCACATCTTTCACCTCGATGTGCTGGTGATGAAAAACAAATCCAATAAAGATCTTCGGTGGCCGCTTTTGGAGTTACTCAAGAGTAGTAAGATTCTATTTACAGTTTAACCCAAGATGCACATCACGTGGCTTCAACTACCACTCCATTTTCTTGCATGACACGACCTGGATGCTGGATGTCCCACGTGTTGGCAAAAGGAGGCAGGCCGGAGGAGTAGGAAACACGGCAATCCCTATGCGTACATCATACTACGTACAAGCCCACCTCACGCAGTCACGCTATCACCATATTTCTCGGCCTCCGTGCGACACCTAACTATTGGTTGGCTCTATGTGATGTGGCAACTTCATACTACTACGGATGCTGGCTATACTACTACGGCACTAACACTCCAAGAAGTGAGTCGAAAACCATTTATAAATTGAGTTTATGACATGCATATGCAAATGTACCATTCATTACATACAACAAGTCATCAACACACAACGACAACGAGGATACATGTTGGATTATAGATTAGTTCCAACAAAACATTCTAGTAAATACTAAAGTTTTCATCACACAACAAATAACAAGCAATGAAATGAACTTCAGCTCAACCACTCCTCGGCGTTGGAAACGCTTGCTTTGAACCAGAAGAGTTTGTCTCGGAAGGGCCAGCTACTGTCAATCTCGAGACCAACGCAGGACTGATCATCCAGGCTGAAGCGGCCTATTTCATGACCCATATTGTGATAGCCACGGTAGGGAAGCATAGCAATGTCCGAGGTATAGATACAATTGCTTCTCATAAATGGTAGTAATGTTGTGTCAACAGCAGCTGGATCGCCTTTCACCATGATTGGATAGTTTTGTCCAAGGAAGAGCGAGTTTCCTCCAAGAGTATCAATACTAAACCAGGGAGAAGGTGTTGGCGCTAGCACAGTAGTATCCATCCCGAATACCCTGCAACGGATGTTGGAATAGGTCCGGAGAGTGCGACCATGGGAGACAACACCTGCTTCCTTAGTCACATCAGCGGTGCCCTGTATACAGACAAGAAGAGGTGATCCATCGGAATAAGTTGCCAGGCGCCACTGAGTATATGGGTCCTCATGCTCGTGATCATCATCATCGTCATCTCCCCCTTGGTTATAAAATTTTTCAAGTATAGGTGGTGGAATGTTCACAGGACCTTGGAAACACAAGAAGGTTAATTAGTAAAGGGAAACTAGCTAACCCGCATGCATGTGGATGAAACAATTATAATTACGGTGGAAGACAAACGTACCGAAAGCATAAGGATTCCATGCAAAAACAGTGCCACGAGTGGTGGCAGCAAACACAAGACCCTCGTATTGAATTGCATCACAGTACTCATCCTTGTATAGAAACTGATTTTTGAGCAATATCCATCCAGTCGAACTATGAAGGAAGGCAACAAGCTTGTCGAAGATAGCAACAACTACATATTCCATTAAATCCCAAGAGCGGTCGGGAACTTGACAAATTGCTATCTTCTGTAGACGACAGTCACCATGACCGTAGTTGAAAGTACGGTCATAACCGGTGTGCTCAACCTCTGGGCAGTCTGAGATTTTTGGAAGTGGAACCCGGTGACGAGTGTACACATTCACAAGTTCCCACTCGCAGTTGGACCCAATATAAACAACCCAATCTCCATTTGCGCCTGCCCAAGCCTTACCCTCAAGCGATGGCATCTTAACATCACACGTATCATTATCAAGCGGCACCAACTTGCACAAGGCGAGGCCTCCGTCGTCCGCGCGCCAGTGAGCAGGGTCACGGTGAAGAAGATAGGGGAGATCAAACCGCTCCTGGACCCTTGGGTTCGTTGTAATGATGTTATTAGTTGAGTCGAGAATGGTCTTGAACGAACCTGCCATGCTAGCCGAGGTGATGACGTCGCACCGATCAATGAGTTCCTCCACCACGTCATCATTCAGATCGGGGCAAGAATAACGGGGTCGTTTCCGGTCTGTTCCCTCCATGGAGAAGACGATCGAACAATGGCAGAAGGAAGGGTGAAGGCAAATGGAGGAGGGAGGAAGAGCGTGCGACAGCAGTTCCAAATCAAGAGGGAAAGGTGAAGAGTCGGTGGACGGTTGCCACGGTACACGAAGAGGCGCCCCGGCCTACATAGACATCCGTTCGGAAATTGTACAAAAAACTAGCCGTCGTCTCACTGACATGTGGGAACGGGACCACATGTCAACGAAGAGGCTAGTGGGGAGCGGACGGTTGCCATAGAGGTCACACACTGACGACAAGGCCGTCCTGTCAGACCTAGCGCCCGCACGGGATGGCTTTCGTCCCCCACACGAGCGAAGCCACTTGGCACCCCCACACGGTTGGTCCGCCATGCCGCTAGGCCAACTCCAGTGTGTGCAGATCGGACGCGTGCTCGCTCAGCCCCCTTTCCCTCGACGCCTTGGAGCTACCCAACAACGGCTACGTGTTTTGCACACCCGACGGCTGGATTTGGAGCGGATCCGGTCGGGCTTGAGCTCGCCCGGTTGTGGGAGGCCGCGCTGCGCCATGGACTGGCCGGGCACCGGGCCGGAAGGCCCCGGCAAGGCCGCATGCAGGTACTGACTCCTCCTCTAGCCGCTCGGATCTACACCATCGGCGGTCCGCCGGCAGATACATGAATGGCGGTCGGCCGGGCTCGGTGCTGGCCCAAAATCTCGTCGGCGCACCGTTGCCACTCATTACGTGCGACGACTGCCCAAAGACGTGTCTACAACGCCGGAACATCCCGGATGGGTGTTCATCAAGTGCTCAACCGATGGGGTATGTGCTACTTTAGCTTCGGTTGTGCTCTCGGATTAGACTTGTGGTGCTAACTTAGAATTTTATTGTGTAGAGTGGATGCAAGTTTTGGTATTGGGAAGAAGAGTACATCGATATATTGATAGAGTGCAATTTAGTAGATGTTGTAGCACTTTACCTAGAATAGAGGCTAGAGATGAGACTAGTGCACTTGTTGATAGAATAGAGGCTATACATGAGACTAGATGCGAGGAAGCAACGTCTACTTCTTTACACTCGAGGAAGAAAGAAGCACGCAGGATCGAGCCTCCGCAGATCAACAATGAATGCATCGAGAAGGCACTAATCCAACTTACAGGAGCAGTTATGGAAGTTGGATATCTTCTAAAATGTATTCTTGTGGTTCTTGTTTTCTTTGGTCTTGCTTTTCTAGTCAAATTTTGGTGATGTATTTCCATGTACCAAAAATCAATGATGAAAAAAGATATGTGTTTGCAAAGAAAAATGTACGCGGCCGGGATGCGTCCGCGCGTTGGGCGCACGACCACCGCATCCGAGAAATGGCCCGGACACGACCCCATTGCCCTACCCAAACGGACAGAATCCGGGCAAAATGGAGGTCTGTTTGGGGTCGTGCGTTGGAGTTGGCCTTACAAGTGGGACCGCAGTTGAGGAAACCGACTATCGGCAAACCCCCACCACACCCGTCGCGCGATGGCTGAGTTAGAGAAACGACGAGGTTGAAGAGATAGCAGTAGCATGGACTCCAAGAAATATGGTGTCAGATGGAAGTCGTTCTGGTGGCGTGTGCCGTACTCCTGGACATGAATGATTGTTCTGGCCCATGCCACTCTACTACTCAAGTAGTATATATAGTAGTAGTATCGAGGATTTGAGGTGCTGGTTACGCATAGCGAACACATTAACATATGGCCCACCTCACACTGTGGCCTGATGACCCACAAGTGTAGGGGATCTATCGTAGTCCTTTCGATAAGTAAGAGTGTCGAACCCAACGAGGAGCAGAAGGAAATGATAAGCGGTTTTCAGCAAGTTATTCTCTGCAAGTACTGAAATAAGTGGTAACAGATAGTTTTGTGATAGGATAATTTGTAACGAGCAACAAGTAACAAAAGTAAATAAAGTGCAGCAAGGTGGCCCAATCCTTTTTGTAGCAAAGGACAAGCCTGGACAAACTCTTATATAGAGAAAAGCGCTCCCGAGGACACATGGGAATTATCGTCAAGCTAGTTTTCATCACGTTCATATGATTCGCGTTCGGTACTTTGATAATTTGATATGTGGGTGGACCGGTGCTTGGGTGCTGTTCTTACTTGAACAAGCATCCCACTTATGATTAACCTCTATTGCAAGCATCCGCAACTACAACAAAAGTATTAAGGTAAACCTAACCATAGCATGAAACATATGGATCCAAATCAGCCCCTTACGAAGCAACGCATAAACTAGGGTTTAAGCTTCTGTCACTCTAGCAACCCATCATCTACTTATTACTTCCCAATGCCTTCCTCTAGGCCCAAATAATGGTGAAGTGTTATGTAGTCGACGTTCACATAACACCACTAAAGGATAGCAACATACATCTCATCAAAATATCGAACAACTACCAAATTCACATGACTACTAATAGCAAGACTTCTCCCATGTCCTCAGGAATAAACGTAACTACTCACAAAGCATATTTATGTTCATAATCAGATGGGTATTAATACGCATAATGATATGAACATATGATCTTCCACCAAATAAACCAACTAGCATCAACTACAAGGAGTAATCAACACTACTAGCAACCTACTAGTACCAATCCCGGACTTGGAGACAAGAATTGGATACAAGAGATGAACTAGGGTTTTGAAAGGAGATGGTGCTGGTGAAGATGTTGATGGAGATTGCCCTCTCCCAATGAGAGGAGCGTTGGTGATGACGATGGCGATGATTTCCCCCTCCCGGAGGGAAGTGTCCCTGGCAGAACAGCTCTGCCGGATCCCTAGATTGGTTCCGCCAAGGTTCCGCCTCGTGGCGGCGGAGTCTCGTCCCGAAAGGTTGCTTATGAATTTTTTCCTCGACGAAAGACTTCATATAGCAGAAGATGGCCACCGGAGAGCCAACAGGGGGCCGACAAGGCACGGGGCGCGCCCTGGGGGGTAGGGCGCACCCCACCCTCGTGGGTAGGTGGTGGCCCCCTGACGTATTTCTTCCGCTCAATATTTTTTATTATTTCCAAAAATGACTTTCATGGAGTTTCAGGACTTTTGGAGTTGTGCAGAATAGGTCTCTAATACTTGCCCCTTTTCCAGCCCAGTATTCCAACTGCCGGCATTCTCCCTCCTTATGTAAACCTTGTAAAATAAGAGAGAATAGGCATAAGTATTGTGACATAACGTGTAATAACAGCCCATATTGCAATAAATATCGATATAAAAGCATGATGCAAAATGGAGGTATCAACTCCCCCAAGCTTAGACCTCGCTTGTCCCCAAGCGGAAGCCAATAACGATAAATATGTCCACATGTTTAGAGGTGGATGTGTCGATAAAATAAAATACGGACATGAGGGCATCATGATTATTCTCATAACAGCAACATAAATGGATATTGTCATATGATTTCTTATGCTCAAGTAATAATCTATTCACAATGCGAAGTATGAATCAGAAACTTTACTGAGAACTAACAAACTATAATCTCAGTCATTGAAGCAATTGCAATTTATCATAACATCAGAAATAGTCTATGTCAGAGCTTTCTAGCAAGTCCACATACTCAACTATCATTTAGTCTTTCATAATTACTAACACTCACGCAATACTTGTGGTTACGGAGTTTTAATCGGACACAGAGAAAGATAGGGGCTTATAGTTTCGCCTCCCAACCTTTTACCTCAAGGGTAATGTCAACAATAATAACTCATGCTGACTTACATCCAGTTAGATATATCTATCAGGATCTTTCCAACACCCTGTGCTTGCCAAAGGATAAAATGTAAAAAGGAAAGGTGAAGATCACCATGACTCTTGCATAAGGAAGAAGATAATAATGAAAGATAGGCCCTTCGCAGAGGGAAGCAGAGGTTGCCATGCGCTTTCAGGGTTGGATGCACAAAATCTTAATGCGAAAGAACGTCACTTTATATTGCCACTTGTGATATGAACCTTTATTATGCAGTCCGTCGCTTTTATTTCTTCCACATCACAAGATCGTATAAAGCTTATTTCCTCCACACCAATCAATCATACATATTTAGAGAGCAATTTTATTGCTTGCACCGATGACAACTTACTTGAAGGATCTTACTCAATCCATAGGTAGATATGGTGGACTCTCATGGCAAAACTGGTTTAAGGGTTTTTGGAAGCACAAGTAGTATCTCTACTTGGTGCAAAGAATTTGGCTAGCATGAGGGGGAAAGGCAAGCTCAACATGTTGGATGATCCATGACAATATACTTTATCTCAGATATAAGAAAACATAACCCATTACGTTGTCTTCCTTGTCCAACATCAACTCTTTAGCATGTCATATTTTAATGAGTGCTCCCAATCATAAAAGATGTCCAAGATAGTATATTTATATGTGAAACCTCTCTTTCTTTATTACTTCCTATTAATTGCAACGATGACCAAAGCTATGCTTGTCAACTCTCAACAATTTTTAATCATCATACTCTTTCTATGTGAAGTCATTACTCTCAATAAGATCAATATGATCTCTTTATTTCTTTTTATTCTTTTCTCTTTCTTTTATTCACTCAAGATCGTAGCAAGATAATCAAGCCCTTGACTCAACACTAATCTTTATTATATAGCTCACAGGCTCGATTACATAGAGGGATCATAAAGCAAAATTCAAAACTAGATCATACCAAAACTTTTATTCTACTAGATCAAGATAATACTAATAGGATCGAACTAAGAAAAAAAGGTAAAGATAGGACTGTGATGGTGATACGATACCGGGGCACCTCCCCCAAGCTTGGTAGTTGCCCAGGGGAGTGCCCATACCCATGTGATTATGTCTCATTTGTTGGTGAAGAAGGTGGAGTTGTTGATGATGTAGGCTTCTTCCTTAATTTGCGCTTGAGGACAGACTTTTGATCCCTCAAGTCGTCAATCTCCTGCTCTAGGATTAATATCCTTTTCCATAGTTCCTGCTTGTTTTCCTGCAAGAGATGAAAAGGGATAAACTTGATCTTAGGTTTGTTTGCTCTATCAGGGAGGCTTGGCTTTTTGAACTCCACATGCATGTCCCCAGGTTGAGGTAATGGGGCTTCATCTTCATGTGAGCTCGTCTCCTCCTTCCTCTTGGGTTCATAGTCCTCTTCTTCCTCCGTAGTCCAACCACAATGCTCCACATCTCCATAGACCTTAGGATCTGCAAGGTAATCATCCACATAGCTTTCTCCTTCCGAATCCTGGGACGACATGTTGCTCTAATCTGCAGCAGGACAACTCGAAACAAGAACAGAGAATAATTGCATGATACGGTGGTCAAAACCTTCGGGAGATTATATAATGAATTTTTACCGACCAAAATACGTAACGTGCAAGAAAACGGAGTTCGGAGAGCACACGAGGTGCCCACGAGGTAGGGGGGCGCGCCCTCTACCCTCGTGGAGGCCTCGTGTCCTTCCAGGACTGCTTCTTATTTTTCTATTTTTCTAAATATTCCAAAACGGAGAAATATTGCCTTAAAATTGTTTTGGAGTCGGTTTACTTACCGTACCACATACCTATTCCTTTTCGGAGTGTGAAACATTCCGGAAAGTGTCCCTTATGTATTCCTCCGGGGTTACAGTTTCAATAACATTGGTTTCAACATTTATAGGATTACCTGAGATATAATGTTTGATTCTTTGACCGTTCACCACCTTCAGATTTGTGCCTTCGAAGTTGTTGATTTTTATGGCACCGCAACGATAGGCCTCCTCGATAACGTAAGGGCCTTCCCATTTAGAGAGGAGGTTTCCTGCAAAAAATCTTAAACGAGAGTTGTATAGCAATACATAATCACCTACGTTAAACTCACGCTTTTGTATCCTTTTGTCATGCCATCTTTTAACCTTTTCTTTAAATAACTTGGCATTTTCATAAGCTTGGGTTCTCCATTCATCAAGTGAGCTAATGTCAAATAACCTTTTCTCACCGGCAAGTTTAAAATCATAGTTGAGCTCTTTAATAGCCCAATATGCTTATGTTCTAGTACGAGAGGTAAGTGACATGCTTTTCCATAAAACATTTTATACGGAGACATACCCATAGGATTTTTATATGCAGTTCTGTAGGCCCATAATGCATCATCAAGTTTCTTGGACCAATTCTTCCTAGATCTATTAACAGTCTTTTGCAAAATTAATTTGAGCTCTCTATTACTCAATTCTACTTGACCACTAGACTGCGGGTGATAAGGAGATGCAATTCTATGGTTGACATCATACTTAGCAAGCATTTTATGAAAAGAACCATGAATAAAATGTGAACCACCATCAGTCATTAAATATCTAGGGACTCCAAACCTCGGAAAAATAACTTTAAGCATTTTAATAGAAGTGTTATGATCAACACTACTAGTTGGAATAGCTTCTACCCACTTAGTAACGTAATCAACATCAACTAAAATACGTGTATAACCATTAGAGGCACAAAAAGGTCCCATATAATCAAAGCCCCAAACATCAAATGGTTCAATAACAAGTGAATAATTCATAGGCATTTCTTGACGTCTACTAATGTTACCAATTCTTTGGCATTCATCGCAAGATAAGACAAACTTACGGGCATCCTTGAAGAGAGTAGGCCAATAAAAACCAGATTGCAATACCTTATGTGCAGTTCTGTCTCCGTCGTGGTGTCCTCCATATGCCTCGGAGTGACACTTGCGTAGGATCTGTTCCTGTTCATGCTCAGGTACACAACGTCTAATAACACCATCTACTCCTTCTTTATAAAGATGTGGGTCATCCCAAAAATAATGTCTCAAATCATAAAAGAACTTTTTCTTTTGCTGGTATGTGAAACTAGGTGGTATAAATTTAGCCACGATATAATTAGCATAATCAGCATACCACGGAGTACTACGAGAGGCATTTTTGACATTTAATTGCTCATCAGGAAAGCTATCATCAATAGGTAGTGGGTCATCAAGAACATTTTCTAACCTAGACAAGTTGTCTGCAACGGGGTTCTCAGCTCCCTTTCTATCAACAATATGCAAATCAAATTCTTGTAGCAGGAGAACCCATCTAATAAGTCTAGGTTTAGCATCTTTCTTTTCCATAAGATATTTAATAGCAGCATGATCCGTGTGAATATTTAGAATCAACAATATAAGGTCTGAACTTATCACAAGCAAATACAACTGCTAAGAATTCTTTTTCAGTAGTAGCATAATTCCTTTGAGCATTGTCTAGAGTTTTACTAGCATATTGAATAACATTTAATTTCATGTCAACTCTTTGCCCTAGAACAGCACCTACAGCATAATCACTAGCATCACACATAATTTCAAAGGGTAAATTCCAATCTGGTGGCTGAACAATAGGTGAAGAGATCATTGCTTTCTTAAGTATTTCAAATGCTTCTACACAATCATAATCAAAGACAAATGGTATATATATTTGTAATAAATTAGTCAGAGGCCGAGAAATTTTGGAGAAGTCCTTAATGAACCTCCTATAAAAACCGGCATGACCAAGGAAACTTCTTATGCCTTTGATGTCCTTGGGACATGGCATCTTTTCAATAGCATCAACCTTGGCTTTATCAAGTTCAATACCTCTTTTAGAAACTTTATGCCCCAAGACAATACCTTCATTAACCATAAAGTGGCACTTTTCCCAATTCAAGACAAGATTAGTTTCTTCACATCTCTGCAAAACTCGATCAAGGTTGCTCAAGCAATCATCAAAAGAGGATCCATAGACGGAGAAGTCGTCCATGAAAACCTCACAAATCTTTTCACAGAAGTCAGAGAATATAGCCATCATGCATCTTTGAAAGGTAGCAGGTGCATTACATAAACCAAAAGGCATACGTCTATAAGCAAAAGTACCAAAAGGGCAAGTAAAAGTGGTCTTTGATTGATCATTGGCTGACACAGGTATTTGAGAGAAACCAGAATAACCATCTAGAAAGCAAAAATGTGTATGTTTGGATAATCTTTCTAGCATTTGATAGATAAAAGGTAAGGGGTAAAGATCTTTCTTAGTGGCCTTATTTAATTTGCGGAAATCAATTACCATCCTATAACCTGTAATAATTCTTTGCGGAATCAATTCATCTTTATCATTAGGAACGACGGTAATACCTCCCTTCTTAGGGACACAATGGACAGGACTTACCCACTGACTATCAGCAACAGGATAAATTATACCTGCCTCAAGGAGCTTTAGTATTTCTTTTCTTACCACTTCTTTCATCTTAGGATTCAGCCTTCGTTGATGACCACGAACTGGTTTGGCATCTTCTTCCAAATTTATTTTATGTTGACAGAGTGGGACTAATGCCCTGAAGATCATCAAGAGTATATCCAATAGTAGCACGGTGCTTCCTCAGAGTTTTCGATAATCTCTCTTCTTCATGCTCTGAAAGGTTAGCACTAATAATAACAGGATATATCTTTTTCTCATCAAGATAAGCATATTTAAGATTATCAGGCAACAGTTTAAGCTCAAACACGGGATCACCCTTGGGTGGAGGAGGATCCCCTAGGATTTCAACAGGCAAATTGTGTTTCAGGATAGGTTCCTGTTTAAAGAATACTTCATCCATTTCCCTTCTTTCATTCATAAACATATCATTTTCATGGTCTAGGAAATATTGTTCTAAAGGATCACTAGGAGGTACGGCAATAGAAGCAAGACCAATAATTTCATCCTTACTAGGCAATTCTTCTTCACGGTGTTGTCTACTAAATTTAGAGAAATTAAACTCATGAGACATATCACCCAAGCCTATAGTAACAACATCCTTTTCGCAGTCTATCCTAGCATTAACGGTGTTCAGAAGGGTCTACCAAATATAATGGGACAAAAGCTATCTTGTGGGGAACCAAGAACAAGAAAATCAGCAGGATACTTAGTTTTCCCACACAAGACTTCAACATCTCTTACAATTCCCATTGGTGAAATAGTATCTCTATTGGCAAGTTTAATTGTGACATCAGTCTCTTCTATCTCAGCAGGTGCAATATCATGCATAATTTCTTTGTATAAGTCATAAGGTATTGCACTAACACTAGCACCCATATCACACAAGCCATGATAACAATGATCTCCTATTTTAACAGAAATAACGGGCATGCCTACCACAGGTCTATGTTTATCTTTAGCACAAGGTTAGGCAATTCTAGCAGTTTCACCGCATAAATAAATAACATGCCCATCAATATTATCAGCCAAGAGATCTTTAACAATAGCAATATTAGGTTCAACTTTAACTTGCGCAGGAGGTGTATAAGTTCTAATATTGCTTTTACGAACCACAGTTGAAGCTTTAGCATGATCCTTTATCCTAACAGGGAAAGGTGGTTTCTCAACATAAGAAGTAGGAACAATAGGATCATTATAAGTGATAGTCTTTTCTTCAACTTTAATAGGTGCAGCTACTTTTACTTCTATGGGAGGATGATATTTAAACCACTTCTCCTTGGGGAGATCAACATAAGTAGCAAAGGATTCACAGAATGAAGCTACTATCTCTGAGTCAAGTCCATATTTAGTGCTAAATTTACGGAAAACATCGGTATCCATAAAAGATTTAACACAATCAAACTTAGGTGTCATACCTGACTCCTTACCTTCATCGAGATCCCAATCTTCAGAGTTGCGTTTAATTCTATCCAATAAATTCCATTTGAATTCAATAGTCTTCATCATAAAAGAGCCAGCACAAGAAGTATCAAGCATGGTGCGATTGTTATCAGAAAGCCGAGCATAAAAACTATGAATAATTATTTCTCTTGAGAGCTCATGATTGGGGCATCAATATAACATTGATTTAAGCCTCCCCCAAGCTTGAGCGATGCTTTCTCCTTCCTGAGACCAAAAATTATATATATAATTGCGATGAACAAGATGCATAGGATAAAATTTCTTATGAAATTCCAATTTCAATCGTTTATAGTTCCATGACCCCGTATCATCACATAGCCTATACCATGTCGATGCATCTCCCTTCAAAGATAAAGGGAAGACCTTCCTCTTAACAACATCACCGAGTATACCTACAAGCTTAAATAATCCACAAACTTCATCCACATATATTAGGTGCTCATCAGGATGCTTTCTTCCATCTCCTACAAAAGGATTAGCTAGCAGTTTTTCTAACATACCCGAAGAAATCTCAAAGTGGACATTTTCATTTTCATTTTCATTTCCAGTAGGTTCAGTAGGTTGAGGAGCAACTCTTTGCTCTACTGGTCGGGGTGAAGATACCCCGAACAAGCCCCTCAGAGGATTACTTTCCATAGTAACAAGTGATAGTAAATTTATCACACTATATAAATTTTTCCTTACCAAATTCCACCTACCAAAGGCGCTTCACTCCCCGGCAATGCCGCCAGAAAAGAGTCTTGATGACCCACAAGTGTAGGGGATCTATCGTAGTCCTTTCGATAAGTAAGAGTGTCGAACCCAACGAGGAGCAGAAGGAAATGATAAGCGGTTTTCAGCAAGTTATTCTCTGCAAGTACTGAAATAAGTGGTAACAGATAGTTTTGTGATAGGATAATTTGTAACGAGCAACAAGTAACAAAAGTAAATAAAGTGCAGCAAGGTGGCCCAATCCTTTTTGTAGCAAAGGACAAGCCTGGACAAACTCTTATATAGAGAAAAGCGCTCCCGAGGACACATGGGAATTATCGTCAAGCTAGTTTTCATCACGTTCATATGATTCGCGTTCGGTACTTTGATAATTTGATATGTGGGTGGACCGGTGCTTGGGTGCTGTTCTTACTTGAACAAGCATCCCACTTATGATTAACCTCTATTGCAAGCATCCGCAACTACAACAAAAGTATTAAGGTAAACCTAACCATAGCATGAAACATATGGATCCAAATCAGCCCCTTACGAAGCAACGCATAAACTAGGGTTTAAGCTTCTGTCACTCTAGCAACCCATCATCTACTTATTACTTCCCAATGCCTTCCTCTAGGCCCAAATAATGGTGAAGTGTTATGTAGTCGACGTTCACATAACACCACTAGAGGATAGACAACATACATCTCATCAAAATATCGAACGAATACCAAATTCACATGACTACTAATAGCAAGACTTATCCCATGTCCTCAGGAACAAACGTAACTACTCACAAAGCATATTCATGTTCATAACCAGAGGGGTATTAATACGCATATAGGATCTGAACATATGATCTTCCACCAAATAAACCAACTAGCATCAACTACAAGGAGTAATCAACACTACTAGCAACCTACTAGTACCAATCCCGGACTTGGAGACAAGAATTGGATACAAGAGATGAACTGGGGTTTTGAAAGGAGATGGTGCTGGTGAAGATGTTGATGGAGATTGCCCTCTCCTGATGAGAGGAGCGTTGGTGATGACGATGGCGATGATTTCCCCCTCCCGGAGGGAAGTGTCCCCGGCAGAACAGCTCTGCCGGAGCCCTAGATTGGTTCCGCCAAGGTTTCGCCTCGTGGCGGCGGAGTCTCATCCCGAAAGGTTGCTTATGATTTTTTTCCTCGACGAAAGACTTTATATAGCAGAAGATGGCTACCGGAGAGCCAACAGGGGGCCCACGAGGCAGGGGGCACGCCCTGGGGGGTAGGGTGCGCCCCCACCCTCGTGGGCAGGTGGTGGCCCCCCTGACGTATTTCTTCCGCTCAATATTTTTTATTATTTCCAAAAATGATTTTCGTGGAGTTTCAGGACTTTGGAGTTGTGCAGAATAGGTCTCTAATATTTGCTCCTTTTCCAGCCCAGAATTCCAGCTGCCGGCATTCTCCCTCCTTATGTAAACCTTGTAAAATAAGAGAGAATAGGCATAAGTATTGTGACATAATGTGTAATAACAGCCCATATTGCAATAAATATCGATACAAAAGCATGATGCAAAATGGACGTATCATGGCCAAATTTACTGGAGTCTGTGCTAGGTTAAAACGTGTTCTTTGTGAGGGTGGGTGGCTGGTCTCAAGTTTAAAACTTGTTGTATTACGTACGTAGACGTAGAGATAGTGCAGCATGTGAAGCTAGTACAAATAGTGCACTATTGTTGATTGGCCTCATCTGATAACCTGTTGCAATGCACGTACAATTATGTATTCAGAAAATATTTTTTTTGCCTCGTCGCAGCACCCACTCAGAGAAGCGACTCGAAAGCCATTCATAAATTTAGTAAGTTTATCACAGGCATATCATTTTATTACATACAATAGGTCATCAACCCACAAGGACAACGAGGATACATTATAAAAAGTTTTCATCACACAACAAATAACAAGCAATGAAATGAACTTCAACTGAACGAATCCTCGGTGTTGGAAACGTTGCTTTGAACCACAAGTGATTCTCTGGGAAGGGCCAGCTACTGTCAATCTCGAGACCAATGCTGGACTGATCATCCAGGCTGAAGCGGCCTACTATATCACGACCAGGGTAGGGAACCACCGCAATGTCCGAGGTATAGATACAGTTGCTTCTCATAAATGGTAGTAACCTTTTGTGTGAACAACAGTTGGATCGCCTTTCACCATCATTGGATAGTTTTGTCCAAGGAAGAGCGAGTTTTCTCCAAGACTATCAATATTGTACCAGGGAGAAGGTGTTGGCGCTAGCACACTAGTATCCATCCGGAATACCATGCAACGGGTGTTGGAATAGGTCCGGAGAGTGCGACCATGGGAGACGACACTTGCTTCCTTAGTAGTAACATCAGGAGTGGGCTTTATACAGACAAGAAGGGGTGATCCATCGGAATAAGTTGCCAGACGCCACTGAGTATATGGGCCCTCCTCGTCCTCATGCTCGTGATCATCACCATCGTCATCTCCCCCTTGGTTCTAAATTTTTTCAAGTATAGGTGGTGGAATGTTCACAGGACCTTGGAAACACAAGAAGGTTAATTAGTAAAGGGAAACTTGCTAAATCGCATGCATGTGGATGAAACAATTATAATTACGGTGGAAGACAAACATACCGAAACTACGAGGATCCCATGCAAAAACAGTGCCACGAGTGGTGGCAGCAAACACAAGACCCTCGTATTGAATTGCAGCAGAGTACACATCCGTTTATAGAAACTGATTTTTGAGCAATATCCATCCAGTCAAACCACTAAGGACGGAAACAAGCTTGTCGATGATAGCAACAACTCCATAGTTCCTGTAATGCCAAGAGTGGTTGGGAACTCGACAAATTGCTATCTTTCGTAGAAGATAGTCACCATGATCGTATTTGAACATGCGTAGAATACCGGTGTGCTCAACCTCTGGGCAGTCTGAGATTTTTGGAAGTGGAACCCGGTGACGAATGTACACATTCACTAGTTCCCACTCGTAGTTGTGCCCAATATAAACAACCCAATCTCCATTTGCGCCTGCCCAAGCCTTGCCCTCAAGCGATGGCATCTTAACATCATATATACGTATCATTATCAAGCGGCATCAACATGCAGAAGGCGAGGCTTCCCTCGTCCCCGCGCCAGTCAGCAGGGTCACGTCAAAGAAGATAGGGGAGATCAAACCGCTCCTGGACCCTTGGGTTCCTTGTAATGATGTTATTAGTTGAGTCGAGAATGGTCTTGAACGAACCTGCCATGCTAGCCGAGGTGATGACGTCACACCGATCAACGAGTTCCTCCACCACGTCATCTTTCAGATCAGGGCAAGAATAACATGGTCATTTCCGGCCTGTTCCCTCCATGGAGAAGACGATTGAACAATGGCAGAAGGAAGGGTGAAGGAAAATGGAGGAGGGAGGAAGAGCGTGCGACAGCAGTTACAAATCGAGAGGGAAAGGCGAATAGTCGGTGGACGGTTGCCAGTTTGCCACGGTACACGAAGAGGCTCCCCGGCCTACACGTCCGTTCAGAAATTGTACAAAAGGACTCGTCGTCGTCTCACTGCCATGTTTGAACGGGACCACATGTCAACAAAACTTGGTGTGTAGTTTCTCGTGCAAAATGCGATCTGGCCGCGTTGGCTCGAGGTGCCTCATTTGTTATTGACCTTTATTTTTTTTAACATACAATCTGAGTGGATAGCTCCTGTGGTGATCACACATGAGCGGATATATAGGCAGGCTAGGTGGGCAGGCGGCAACAATCTAAGTGCTAAAAGAGTTGATCCAATGCTTGGTTGTTTTTGGATTTTCCAACTATGACCATTGGATAGAGTGAATCAATGGCTTACGTTCAAAGTTATTCTCATACTATAGAATGGTATAGGAACGTGGAGAGATTTGGTTGATTTTATATCACTGAATAATATAAAATATTATGAGTGGAGACGCTCCACCGCGAGGTTTGTTGCTCCTTCTCGGTCGTCGGGAATCTATGTTCTTCCACTCTTTCGTTTAAGACATGAGCTTTGTTCATCCTTTTCCGGCACGCGGGACATCTATATGCCTCCATTTTAAAAATCATACTATATGCCTCCATGACACGCAGGACATCTAGCATCAAGGTGGCGTGTCATGCAAGAAAATGGAGATATGCAGTGCGTAAGTGAGTCGTGCACTTCGATGGCACCTAGTACTACGCAATATTTGTTCTCCTCGATGGCACGTGAATAGTGCACGTACTCAATGACAGAGCACGAGATGGTAGCCATGGACATGGTCGTCCCTTTTTGAAGAGAGTACTAATAAATACGCAACTTTGATGTGTCCCATCAACTCGCAGAATGACGAGAAGCTTTCTTACTACGCCTTCTCCCTCGCCAACGCATGCGCAGTGGCTCGCAGCACGAGGAGTAACTTTTGCTTATAAGCGGTGGACGTGCAACAGTTCATTTGGTGTCAGATTGCCAGAAGTACTACTGTAGTACGATCATTATTGTTCGACTTCCGGAAGAGGAGAAGAGCCAAGCGCAAGGTCACCTACTAACCCAGTACTACTACTATAGACAAAGCTGGTCCACCTTTTTAGAGCATGGTTAATTAATATAGGCGGCTCTTGCAGCGGCACATCATTTAGAGCAAGTACTCTCTTCGTAGGAACAAAGGAAGTGAAACAAAAATTGGACTGGATGCTAGATTTCCAATTAAAACATGATTACATAGGAAAAAAAATCCTATAGCATTATATCCTATGAATCAAACGACCAATGTGGGAAAATTATGAGGGGGGTCTCTCCAACAGTGTTCCTCGGCTCGCACCTAGCATCACGGTGGTTGAACTTGGAGTCATTCATCTGGTACACGTGGCATCTCAGATCTGGACACAAGGTGACGCGACCTCTCACATCGTCCGCCATTTGAAGCGCGCGCCGGTGGAGGGCTAGCATACTCCAATATTAGGTTGGCTCTATGTGATGTGGCAACTTCATATACTAACCGGATGCTAGCTATACTACTATGGTACTCACACTCCAAGAAGTGACTTGAAAACCATTCATAAATTGAGTCTATGACATGCATTTGCAAATGTACCATTCGTTACATACAACAAGTCATCAACACACAATGACAACGAGGATACATGTTGGATTATAGACTATTTCCAACAAAACATTCTAGTAAATACTGAAGTTTTCATCACACAACAAATAACAAGCAATGAAATGAACTTCAACTCAACCAATCCTCGGTGTTGGAAACGCTTGCTTTGAACCTAGTTGCTCTGGGAAGGGCCAGCTATTGTCAATATCGAGAGCAACGCAGGACTGATCATCCAGGCTGAAGCGGCATATATCAGGACCAGGGTAGGGAACCACCGCAATGTCCGAGGTATAGATACAGTTGCTTCTCATAAATGGTAGTAACGTTGCATCAACAGCAGCTGGATCGCCTTTCACCATCATTGGATAGTTTGGTCCAAGGAAGAGCGAGTTTTCTCCAAGACTGTCAATATTGAACCAGGGAGAAGGTGTTGTCGCTAGCACACTAGTATCCTTCCCGAATACCCTGCAACGGGTGTTGGAATAGCCCGGAGAGGGCGACCATGGGAGACAACACGTGCTCCCTCAGCAGTAACAATCTCAGTGCACTGTATACAGACAAGAAGAGGTGATCCATCGGAATTAGTTGCCAGGCGCCACTGAGTATATATGTTCTGCTAGCGAGTGTACACATTCACAAGTTCCCACTCGCAATTGTACCCAATATAAACAACCCAATCTCCATTTGCACCAGCCCAGGCCTTACCCTTAAGCGATGGCATCTTGACATCACACGTATCGTTATCAAGCGGCATCAACTTGCACAAGGCGAGGCCTCCGTCGTCCGCGCCCATGCGAATAGGCTTATAGCGAAGAAGATAAGGGAGATCAAACCGCTCCTGGACCCTTGGGTTCCTTGTAATGATGTTATTAGTTGAGTCGAGAATGGTCTTGAACGAACCTGCCAAGCTAGCCGAGGTGATGACGTCTCACCGATCAATGAGTTCCTCCACCACGTCATCTTTCAGATCAGGGCAAGAATAACGGGGTCGTTTCTGGCTTGTTCCCTCCATGGAGAAGACGATCAAACAATGGCAGAAGGAAGGGTGAAGGCGAATGGAGGAGGGAGGAAGAGCGTGCGACAACAGTTCCAAATCGAGAGGGGAAGGCGAAGAGGCGGTGGACGGTTGCCACGGTACACGAAGAGGCGCCCCGGCGTACATAGACATCCATTCGGAAATGCTACAAAAGGACTCACCGTCGTCTCACTGACATGTTGGAACGGGACCACATGTCAACGAAACATGGTGTGTCATTTCTCGTGCAAAATGCGATCTAGCCGCGTTGGCCCGAAGTGCCGCATTATTTCTCGACTTTCTACCATTATGTCTGAAATTGGGATAATTATTGTCGATAAGGATAATAATAATATCATGGAAAATTCTGATGCTCCTGCTAAAGAATCCCCTACCTTACATACAAAAAAATTCCGAATTGGTAGTGGTAACATTATTGGAAAATGAGTTATACAAGATTTCTTTACTTGTGCCGGTGCTTTTCCTTCTATGGGTAGTTCTATTCTTCATAGAACTAGTAGTCTTGCGGACGCTATCGCCATGCTTGTAGTTGAACTTGAAAGACAATTTATGCACATGCATCCTTGCATACAGAGGATTTTCCTAGAATTTTCTAACATTGAGCACTCTTCTGTTAAGCGAGCCGCTACTATCTTTTTGGCTCATGAGTTCAGATTTATTATAAAAGAGGCCAAAGAAATCTTTCGCATTATAGGGTGGACGCTGGACGTCCTCCCATAGAAACTATCTTATTTGATCAAGAGGAAATAATGCGTTTTCAATCTCTAGATTATGTTGCTTCGAATGAAAACCTTAGGAAAAAGGTTCCTACCAATATTCTAGTTGATAGAATTTCTGAAATTAATGATGATTTTGCTATTCGAAATAATGAGCTAGGATATTCTCTCGAATATAGGCTCACCAAGTTCTGTCAAAAGAATGCTTATAATGATGAATTGGTTGTGCAATATGAAGGGCCGAAGGAGGAACCTATCCCTCCTAAGGTTGATCTGGGGGATTTTTGTCCCATTAAATTTAGCCCTTTTGATTAATTTTGCTTGCCACAAAGAAAGCTTGCTGCTAAACGTAGAGAGTATGAAATGAGTTTTAATGATCTATCTTATAATTATGGCAATACCTAGATCTATCCTTGCTATTATGCCTAGCTAGGGGCGTTAAACGATAGCGCTTATTGGGAGGCAACCCAATTTTATTTTTAGTTTTTTGCTTTTTGCTTCTGTTCAGGAATAAATCTTTGATCTAGCCTCTGGTTAGATGTCTTTTATTTTTTAATTAGTGTTTGTGCCAAGTTTAACCTATAGGATCTTCTTGGATAATAGTTATTTGATCTTGCTGAAAATTCCAGAAACTTTCTGTTCACGAAAATAATTGTTAAAAATCACTAGAACGTGATAAAATATTGATTCCAATTGCTGCTGATCAATAAACAAATTTTCTAGGTCTTCCTATTTTGGTATATTTTTTGGAGTTCCAGAAGTTTGCGTTAGTTACAGATTACTACAGACTGTTCTGTTTTTGACAGATTCTGTTTTTCGTGTGTTGTTTGCTTATTTTGATGAATCTAAGGCTAGTAAAATAGTTTATAAACCATAGAGAAGTTGGAATACAGTAGGTGTAACACCAATATAAATAAAGAATGAGTTCATTACAGTACCTTGAAGTGGTCTTTTGTTTTCTTTCGCTAACGGAGCTCACGAGATTTTCTGCTGAGTTTTGTGTTGTGAAGTTTTCAAGTTTTGGGTGAAAGATTTGATGGTTATGGAACAAGGATTGGCAAGAGCCTAAGCTTTGGGATGCCCATGGCACCCCCAAGATAATCTAAGGACACCTAAAAGCCAAAGCTTGGGGATGCCCCGGAAGGCATCCCCTCTTTCGTCTACTTCCATCTGTAACTTTACTTGAGCTAGATTTTTATTCACCACATGATATGTGTTTTGCTTGGAGCGTCTTGTATGATTTGAGTCTTTTCTTTTTAGTTTACCACAATCATCATTGCTGTACACACCTTTTGAGAGAGACACACATGATTCGGAATTTATTAGAATACTCTATGTGCTTCACTTATTTCTTTTGAGTTATAGAGTTTTTGCTCTAGTGCTTCACTTATATCTTTTAGAGCACGGTGGTGGTTTTATTTTATAGAAACTATTGTTCTCTCATGCTTCACTTAGATTATTTTGAGAGTCCTACAAAACAGCATGGTAATTTGCTTCAATTATAATAGGCATCCAATTAAAAAAAATCTTATGAGTGTGTTGAATACTATGAGAAGTTAGATGCTTGATAATTGTTTTGAGATATGGAGATGGTGATCTTAGAGTCATGCTAGTTGAGTAGTTTTGAATTTGAGAAATACTTGTGTTAAAGTTTGTGATTCCCGTAGCATGCACGTATGGTGAACCGTTATGTGATGAAGTCGGAGCATGATTTATTTATTTATTGTCTTCCTTATGAGTGGCGGTCGGGGACGAGCGATGGTATTTTCCTACCAATCTATCCCCCTAGGAGCATGCGCGTAATATTTTGCTTCGATAACTTGTAGATTTTTGCAATAAGTATATGAGTTCTTTATGACTAATGTTGAGTCCATGGATTATATGCACTTTTCTTCCTTCCACCATTGCTAGCCTCTCTAATAACGCGCACTTTTTTGCCGGTATCATACACCCACCATATACCTTCCTCAAAACAGCCACCATACCTACCTATCATGGCATTTCCGTAGCCATTCCGAGATATATTGCCATGCAACTTTCCATCGTTCAGTTTATTATGACACGCTCCATCATTGTCATATTGCTTTGCATGATCATGTAGTTGACATTGTATTTGTGGCAAAGCCACCATTCATAATTACATGTCACTCTTGATTCATTGCATATCCCGGTACACTACCGGAGGCATCCACATAGAGTCATATTTTGTTCTAAGTATTGAGTTGTAATTGTTGAGTTGTAAGTAAATATAAGTGTGATGATCATCATTTTTAGAGCATTGTCCCAAGTGAGGAAAGGATGATGGAGACTATGATTCCCCCACAAGTCGGGATGAGACTCCGTATGAAAAAAAGAAGAAAAAAAGAGGCCATAAAAAAAGAATACGCCCAAATAAAAAAAATGAGAGAAAAAGAGAGAAGGGACAATGTTACTATCCTTTTACCACACTTGTGCTTCAAAGTAGCACCGTGATCTTCATGATAGAGATAGTCTCCTATGTTGTCACCTTCATATACTAGTGGGAAATTTTCATTTTAAGAACTTGTCTTGTATATTACAATGATGGGCTTCCTCAAAATGCCCTAGGTTTCGTGAGCAAGCAAGTTGGATGCACACCCACTTAGTTCCTTTTGCTGAGCTTTCATATACTTATCGCTCTAGTGCATCCGTTGCATGGGAATCCCTACTCACTCACATTGACATCTATTAATGGGCATCTCCATAGCCCGTTGATACACCTAGTTGATGTGAGACTATCTTCTCCTTTTTGTCTTCTCCACAACCACCATTCTATTCCACATATAGTGTTATATCCATGGCTCACGCTCGTGAAGATTGAAAAAGTTTGAGAACATAAAGTATGAAACAATTGCTTGGCTTGTCATCGGGGTTGTGCATGATTTAAATACTTTGTGTGGTGAAGATAGAGCATAGCCAGACTATATGATTTTGTAGGGATAACTTTCTTTGGCCATATTATTTTGAGAAGACATAATTGCTTAGTTAGTATGCTTGAAGTATTATTATTTTTATGTCAATATTGAACTTTTATCTTGAATCTTTCGGATCTGAATATTCATACCACAATTAAGAAGAATTGCATAGAAATTATGCCAAGTAGCATTTCACATCAAAAATTCTGTTTTTATCATTTACCTACTCGAGGACGAGCAGGAATTAAGCTTGGGGATGCTTGATACGTCTCCAACGTATCTATAATTTTTGATTGTTCCATGCTATATTATATTCTGTTTTGGACATTATCAGGCTTTATTATACACTTTTATATTATTTTTGGGACTATGCTATTAACCGGAGGCCTAGCCCAGAATTACTATTTTTGCCTATTTTAGAGTTTCGCAGAAAAAGAATATCAAACGGAGTCCAAACGGAATGAAACCTTCGGGAACGTGATTTTCGGAACGAACGTGATCCAGAGGACTTGGACCCTACGTCAAGACATCAACCAGGAGGGCACGAGGTAGGGGGCGCGCCTACCCCCTAGGCGCGCCCTCCACCCTCGTGGGCCCCACGTTGCTCCACCGACGTACTTCTTCCTCCTATATATACCCACGTACCCCCAAACGATCAGATACAAAGACAAAAACCTAATTCCACCGCCGCAACCTTCTGTACCCGTGAGATCACATCTTGGGGCCTTTTCCGGAGCTCCACTGGAGGGGGCATCGATCACGGAGGGCTTCTACATCAACACCATAGCCTCTCCGATGATGTGTGAGTAGTTTACCTCAGACCTTCGGGTCCATAGTTATTAGCTAGATGGCTTCTTCTCTCTTTTTTGATCTCAATACAATGTTCTCGCCCTCTCTCGTGGAGATCTATTCGATGTAATCTTCTTTTGCGGTGTGTTTGTTGAGACCGGTGAATTGTGGGTTTATGATCAAGTTTTTCTATGAACAATATTTGAATCTTCTCTAAATTCTTTTATTTATGATTGGTTATCTTTGCAAGTCTCTTCGAATTATCAGTTTGGTTTGGCCTACTAGATTGATCTTTCTTGCAATGGGAGAAGTGCTTAGCTTTGGGTTCAATGTTGCGGTGTCCTTTCCCAGTGACAGTAGGGGCAGCAAGGCACGTATTGTATTGTTGCCATCGAGGATAACAAGATGGAGTTTATATCATATTGCATGAGTTTATCCCTCTACATCATGTCATCTTGCTTAAAGCGTTACTCTGTTCTTATGAACTTAATACTCTAGATGCATACTGGATAGCGGACGATGTGTGGAGTAATAGTAGTAGATGCAGGCAGGAGTCGGTCCACTTGTCTCGGACGTGATGCCTATATACATGATCATACCTAGATATTCTCATAACTATGCTCAGTTCTATCAATTGCTCAACAGTAATTTGTTCACCCACCGTAAAACTTATGCTGTTGAGAGAAGCCACTAGTGAAACCTATGGACCTCGGGTCTATTTTCCATCATATTAATCTTCCAACACTTAGTTATTTTTATTGCTTTCTATTTTACTTTGCATCTTTATCATAGAAATACCAAAAATATTATCTTATCATATCTATCAGATCTCACTCTCGTAACTGACCGTGTAGGGATTGACAACCCCTTATCGCGTTGGTTGCGAGGATTTATTTGTTTGTGTAGGTGTGAGGGACTCGTGCGTGGCCTCCTATTGGATTGATACCTTGGTTCTCAAAAACTGAGGGAAATACTTACGCTGCTTTACTGCATCACCCTATCCTCTTCAAGGGAAAACCAACGCAGTGCTCAAGAGGTAGCAGAAAGTAGCATTTACTTTTCCAGCGGCATTCTTAGATTAACAACAGCAAAATAGTTTTATGGGACATGGGACATGCTAGCACCATTTGCGTCCACACGTATAAATGGGTGATGCAGAATATGTTGCCAAGAAGCATATCTGTGTTGGTCCCATATTTCTTCTCTTTCAACCTTTTTCCTATGTGAGGGCAGCAAATCTAGTCCTGCACAAACTACCCGACCCCCAGTTTCTTTCCTTTTTCAACAAAGAGATCGGTTCCTTACAGATGCGCGTACTGGGTTACCCCATTTTTCCCTTTTCGACCAACAAAGCGGCTGGATAGCCAGTCTATACTACTTTCCCTCCCTCCTTTCCTCCTTGAAACACGTCCTAGATTCATACTCCACCCCACCCCACCCTTCTTTCCTCTTTGAACCAAGACCTAGATTCGACTACTGAAACGAAAAAGATCCGCATGCAGCTTGAGCAATGACGGTTTCAAAGAAAGTTATACCTTAGGGTCATCGGGATGTGGCTAGGCGTGCGGCGGGAGGCCGGATCTGCCTACACTACATATGGCAACGAGGAAGAAGGGGTCGGTGGCCCTCCCGCATAGGCGCTGGGTGAAAGAGAACATCGCATATGAGAGTGGATTGCCTCCCTCGCCGAAGGCGATTGAGTGAACGCTGCAACTCCTCCCATCCCCAGTGCGACGGGATCCGGACGACTCCTTCACCAGCTGTGAGGGGGGAGAGAGAGACAGAGGCCAACGCAGTCTTGTTTAGATCTGGTGAAGAGGGTGAGAGACTGTGAATATAGCAAACCCTAGCAAAGGAACGCTGAGCCTCCAGCGTGTATATGTATGTAGTGCGGCGAGAGTGTGGAGAGTGCAAACCCTAGCGAACAAGCGCTGAGGCTCCAGCTTATATAGTACTCCCTCCATCCCATAATATAAGAACGTTTTTGACACTACATATATACTGTATTACGGAGTGAGCTCCGGTGCCTTAACTGCACCTGCCTTTGGCTGTATGACAGGTGGGCCAGCCACATTTTGGGCCCACCTGTCATACACCCAAAGGCAGGTGCACTAAGTCAATGAAGTTGCATCCATATAGTACTCGTGTATACTACTAATATATAGTGGAGTGGTTTCTTTATTCTCTCCATAACGATCGTTTTAAATTGTGTAAGTACGAAACGAAACTCTTTATTCAACGTACTAGTGAAGAAAACTACTACTTCCGATGAACTAACGATCCACGCGTCGTGGTCGCATTTCCTGTCCTTCACGTGCCAAATTATCGAAAACGTGCGAGAGTGTGTACAAATAAAGAATTTTAATTTCAATTATCAGAAAGGTTTGAGAGTATGTACAGTTTGCCCTCTCTCAATAATTATGGTTTGTTATGTTTAGCCTAAACTTGGTCAAACTTTACAAAGTTTCACTTCAGTCAAATCTAATATGCAGAGTAAATAAAATGGAGGGCTACTATGTCCATCCAGGTTTTTAGTCCACACCATTTTTTTAATCAAAGTTAATAGCTGGAGAAATAAAATTACAGGGGAGCTGAAGATAAACTTGTGAGAAGGCTTAGAAATCAATACAAAACTTATGCTCTTAGTACCAACGTCGGACAATTTTTTAACGTACCAAGAAAGAAAACTCGATCAAAAACACACCCCCGCTTCCAGGTCGCGAGAGTCATCGCGCACACACACATAGACATAGACATGCATATCCGTGTTTACGTAAAATTCCATCTCCATCTCCATCTCCAATCATATCTGTCCAACTGGCACATTATTTACGTTGTTAATTATATACACAGCAATATTAACGTACATCATCTCTTGTTCGCGGGCGTCCGGTGGAGTAGTATGAGCGGATTCAAAGAAGAGAGTATTGATGGTTGCTTCTTCCGAGCAACTTACAGTGGAAAAGGTGGGGCTTATGATTTGACTACTCATTACTCACTATTAGTGCGGCGCAACGACCGGGCTGAGTCTCCCATGTGGTTGTGCACTACTCCCTCGATTCTTAAATATACTCAGGAGTATTTGTCTTTCTAGAGATTTCAACGAGTGACTACATACGAAGCAAAATGAGTGAATCTACACTCTAAAATATGTTCATTTGAAATTTGTAAAAGGCAAATATTTAGGAATGGAGGAAGTATAATTTTGTGCATGGCACATGGACCCGGATGCTGAAGAGGCTTCTAGCAATGCTATCAAGCTTCCAGCATTTGTTTACATAATTGACGTACTATACAAATAATTTTCCAACGACATGAAATTGTACAATGCTCTGAGCTTTCAACTTTTGTTTCGTGTGTCTTGCCATCCATGCTCTTTCGGAAGCAATAAAAAACTAACTTCCTTACTAATGCATCTCAATGATTAGCAGATCAGAGCTAATATTTACATCACAACTGAAGACAAAGTTGTGAGAAGGTGTTAAATTAAAATTAATCCATGCTTTAATTGGCAGCAGCGTCCCCCCAGCTCTATCTAAATCAACAAGGCATGTTGAGAAAAAAGTAGCTTCCTGGAGCATGCAACATTCCGATCATTTTGTGCAGTTCCACTAAAATAGAGTTGACCGTCCTTGTTCCAAAGATATTAAGTGTGATTACAATAATGGTGGACTGCTGATGAAACAATAAGCACACAAATAGAAGCCGATCACCTTTGAAGTCTGTCTTAAGACTAACTAGTTGGAGAAGATTAAGCAAATAATTGGAGAAGATTAGGCTTGGAGTTGGATGAGGAGGATAGAGCAAAACCAATCTCCCTTTGTGCAGCTTAGGAATTCGTCTGAAAGTAAAATAAACAAAGAAAAATCTTCAAACGTCGCACTGAAATGTAGAGACGTTGCCCGTGTGACATTTTAGTACAACTGCACAAAACACTCTTAAGAAAAAAGTCATTTGTGCAGTTCACCAAAAGGTCGCAATAGCAACGAGGTGAAATGGATAGCCCTGTTTGCAAAAAAGAGGTAGAAAGGAAACATTTACTGGCCAATAACAGTTGATGACACATACAATGACAAAAAAAGAAGCATATTCCTTGTCCTAAGGGAAGATAACAACACGGTTGTGTTTGTCTAAAACGGTGTGAGGACGAGATTGCAATATGGAAAGTACGTCAGATGAGCTACGTTTTGGGCAAAGAACTATGGAAGATCCACATGCAAGATTTTCCACATGCAGCGATGTGGGAAGACGGGCAGTGGAGGAAGGCCGGAGAGGATACCTGGGGGTCGTCGGGATGTAACTAGGAGAGCGGCGGCGGGCGGGATCTGCCCATACTGCGGCAGCGAGCAGGTGGCGTAGGCCCTACCACGCCGGAGCTTGGTAAGAGAGAACGGCGGGTACCGCAGATCGGGACGTGCTGCCTCGGCGCCGTCGAACGGAGAACGATGCACATCCTCCCTTTCCATGGGCGGACGGGATGCGGCTGGATCAGTGACCAACGGTGAGAGAGACAGAGAGGCCGCCGCCGCTTTGTGTGAGATACTCTGAATAGAGACAAACCCAGGCAGGCAGGCTCCATTGTATATAGTGGAGCGGACTACCTTTTTCTCCATAAAAATCGTTTTATATTCTGTGTACGTGCCATTGGGCGATATAACTTTATTTAAAAATAACGCGCCAACGCATCAAGTCAAACTTTTTTTCGTGCACGCATGGTACACGACCTCTGTAGGTAAACAACCACTACACGCGTTCAAATTAGCACGTGGGCTGCCATTTCGTACAGAAATGAGCTCCACCGTGTACCCGCGCGGGTGTGGCTGGGCACGAAGCATGAGTACATGCACCTATTCTCTTCGTGTACGTACACCACCTACGTGGGGTTGTGTGAGAGAGATACAAACGTAGAGAGACATAGTGTGTGGGTTCGTGAGTGTTTTTTCTGGGGGGGGGGTGAGAAATAGACAAGCAATATATGTGGGGGATATTTCAATCAAAAATGTAACATATGCAATGTGTGTGAAATAGAGTCCTGGATATATCATATATATAGAGGGAGCGATCCACGAGAAGAGAGTGGAGGTATCATCGGGTTGAGGTATCCATAGAATCGAAGAGAGGGATGATGACGTGTGTGTGTGCGCGCGCGCGATCGATAAAGAGTGCCATCGAATTTGTGTGTGCCCACGTCAAAGATATAGGGTGGCTGGCCTACTGGAACGTGAGAGGGGACAGGTGTAGTTTGTCTCTGTGGCATGCATACCTACCTAGAGCGCTCGACTATCTGTGTGTGGTGGGGGAGACCTGATTAACTATAGAGGTACAACGGCTGGTATATGTGTGGAGGAGGAGAGAGGCCTACCTTACATATTAAGGGAGATTGATCGGCATCCATGCATATGCATAGGAGAGGAATAAGGTTGGGAGAGAGACATAGCTAGAGTGTTGGAGGGGGTGGTGGTGGAGTTGCTTCTAACAAATGGTGGGAGAGGCTTGCTAGACAAACGGGGGGCACGCCTACAATATCAATAAGAGAGGGGATGGCTGCCTGTCTGTGCACGTGCGTGTGAGAGATGGGTCAGGAGGCATGCACGAATGATGAGGGCGGGTGATATGGCTGTGGTAAGCAGACGTAACTACATAGGAAGATCAATCGTCCTTTGTCAGAGAAAGAAGAGACATAACTTGTGAGGTACATCGATCGATGGGTGGGGGGAAAATAGTTAAAGTTGACCTAGGTATATGTAGGGAGATCGATCGGTATACATGCATGTATGTGTTAGAAGCAAATAAGGCCCGAGGAGAAGGATAGAGAGAGAGGGATGCATCTAGGAGAGGTGGTGCAAGAGGCAAACTATATCGAGGGGGAAGGAGTGTGCGAGTACGGGATCGATGAAAAGAGGGGTGGAAGTGAGGCATGGACGGTGAGAAGAGAAGAGGGGAAGCTTGTGTTTGTGGTAGGCACACCTGGCTAGAGAGGCATATCGATCAATGTGTGCCGTAAAGAAGGAGCTGGGGGGCCTACACACACCGTGGGTGAACGACCTAAAGTGAAAAGATAAATTTGCGCGATGGAGCTAGAGAATGCTGAGGGAGGGTGAGAGGGATGCGGGCGTGTGCATGCACGAGAGAAAGTTAGCGCTAGCTACAAAGATAAGAGGATTGTGTGGGTGTAAAAGACGAATAGAGATCATAATTCATTATAAAAAGTGAATTCGGATATTTGAAGAATTTATCATAGTGTTTTGAACCGACGCATGCGTGAATATATATAACGGTGATACACATGGTGTGGTTATGAACATGTTACACTACATATAATATATTTTATCTTTACTCTTATAAAAAACAGAGTTGTTGATGATGGTGTGCCTGCCATCCCGCAATATAGGCCGTCCGATTTATATCTGACAGATAGGAAGGAAACTATGGCAATTTTGCAAAAAGATACCAACACCCCTCTCCATATTTGCAAAGAAGGCCTCCCCTCGATCATCTTGATGTTCCGGGGAAAGCATGGGCATCTTGCTAGTACTACATTGATGTATTGAACATTGATTATAATTTGGGCTAATGTGTGGCTTTTGCAACTCAGGGCTAAATACTTATCATAATGTAGGGGGCGGGGCACTATACTTTGTGTGATAAACATGGTGTACGTATGGAACATGGTTTAGATTATGAATATCTAGTTAGTACATCAAATGTACTATTATTTGGAATCAACATCAAGTGTATTCAAAAAATTGAATTCGAGTTCATATAATACACACAGTTCATATCTATCTCTATAGTAATCATGTGGTGTGTTGTTAAGGTAATTGCTACCTCTTGAGCACTGCGTTGGTTTTCCCTTGAAGAGGAAGGGGTGATGCAGTAAAGTAGAATAAGTATTTCCCTCAGTTTTTCAGAACCAAGGTATCAATCCAGTAGGAGATCGCGTTCAAGTCCCACGCACCTACACAAACAAACAAGAACCTCTCAACCAACGCGAAAAAGGGGTTTTCAATCCCTTCACGGTCACTTACGAGAGTGAGATCTGGTAGATATGATAAGATAATACTTTTGGTATTTTTATAATAAAGATGCAAAGTAAAATAAACGGGAATAAAAATAACTAAGTGTTGGCAGATTAATATGATGGAAGATAGACCCGGGTGCCATAGGTTTCACTAGTGGCTTCTCTCAAGAGCATAAGTATTACGGTGGGTAAACGAATTAGTATCGAGCAATTGATAGAATTGAGCATAGTTATGAGAATATCTAGGTATGATCATGTATATAGGCATCACGTCCGCGATAAGTAGACCAAAACGATTCTGCATCTACTACTATTACTCCACACATCGACCGCTATCCAGCATGCATCTAGAGTATTAAGTTCATAAGAACAGAGTAATGCTTTAAGAAAGATGACATGATGTAGAGGGATAAACTCATGCAATATGATATGAACCCCATCTTTTTATCCTCGATGGCAACAATACAATACGTGTCGTTTCCCTTTCTGTCACTGGGATCGACCACCGCAAGATTGAACCCAAAGCTAAGCACTTCTCCCATTGCAAGAAATATCAATCAAGGAGGCCAAACCAAACTGATAATTCGAAGAGACTTGCAAAGATAACCAATCATACATAAAAGAATTCAGAGGAGATTCAAATATTGTTCATAGATAAACTTGATCATAAACCCACAATTCATCGGATCTCGACAAACACACCGCAAAAGAAGATTAAATCGAATAGATCGCCATGAGAGAGGGGGAGAACTTTGTATTGAGATCAAAAGAGAGAGAAGAAGCCATCTAGCTAATAACTATGGACCCGAAGGTCTAAGGTAAACTACTCACACATCATCGGAGAGGCCATGGTGTTGATGTAGAAGCCCTCCGTGATCAATGCCCCCTCCGGTGGAGCGCCGGAAAAGGCCCCAAGATGGGATCTCACGGGTACAGAAGGTTGCGGCGGTGGAAATAGGGTTTTGGCTCCATTTCTGATGGTTTGGGGGTACGTAGGTATATATAGGAGGAAGAAGTATGTCGGTGGAGCAACATGGGCCCCACGAGGGTGGAGGGCGTGCCTGGGGGGTAGGCGCGCCCCCTGCCCCGTGCTCTCCACGTTGATTGCTTTGCGTAGACTCCAAGTCCTCTGGATCACGTTTGTTCCAAAAATCACGTTCCCGAAGGTTTCATTCTGTTTGGACTTCGTTTGATATTCCTTTTCTACGAAACACTGAAATAGGCAAAAAAACAGCAATCTGGGCTAGGCCTCCGGTTAATAGGTTAGTCCCAAAAATAATATAAAAGTGTATAATAAAGCCCATTAAACATCCAAAACAGAATATAATATAGCATGGAACAATAAAAAATTATAGATACGTTGGAGACGTATCAAGCATCCCCAAGCTTAATTCCTGCTCGTCCTCGAGTAGGTAAATGATAAAAACGAAATTTTTGATGTGGAATGCTACTTAGCATAATTTTCAATGTAATTCTCTTATTTGTGGTATGAATATTCAGATCCGAAAGACTCAAGACAAAAGTTTAATGTTGACATAAAAATAATAATACTTTAAGCATACTAACTAAGCAATTATGTCTTCTCAAAATAACATGGCCAAAGAAAGTTATCCCTACAAAATCATATAGTCTGGCTATGCTCTATCTTCATCACACAAAATATTTAAATCATGCACAACCCCGATGACAAGCCAAGCAATTGTTTCATACTTTTGGTGTTCTCAAACTTTTCAATCTTCACGCAATACATGAGCGTGAGCCATGGACATAGCACTACATGTGGAATAGAATGGTGGTTGTGGAGAAGACAAAAAAGGGAGAAGATAGTTTCACATCAACTAGGCGTATCAACGGGCTAAGGAGATGCCCATTAATAGATATCAATGAGAGTGAGTAGGGATTGCCATGCAACGGATGCACTAGAGCTATAAGTGTATGAATGCTCAACAAAGGAAACTAAGTGGCTGTGCATCCAACTCGCTTGCTCACGAAGACCTAGGGCAATTTTGAGGAAGCCCATCATTGGAATATACAAGCCAAGTTATATAATGAAAAATTCCCACTATATGAAAATGATATCATAGGAGACTCTCTATCATGAAGATCATGGTGCTACTTTGAAGCACAAGTGTGGTAAAAGGATAGTAGCATTTTCCCTTCTCTCTTTTTCTCTCATTTTCGATCTCTCTTTTTTTAGTCTGGAGTCTCATCCCGACTTGTGGGGGAATCATAGTCTCCATCATCCTTTCCTCACTTGGGACAATGCTCAAATAATGATGATCATCACACTTTTATTTACTTTACAACTCAAGAATTACAACTCAATACTTAGAACAAAATATGACTCTATGTGAATGCCTCCGGCGGTGTACCGGGATATGCAATGAATCAAGAGTGACATGTACGAAAATTATGAACGGTGGCTTTGCCCCAAATACGATGTCAACTACATGATCATGCAAAGCAATATGACAATGATGAAGCGTGTCATAGTAAATGGAACGGTGGAAAGTTGCATGGCAATATATCTCGGAATGGCTATGGAAATACCATGATAGGTAGGTATGGTGGCTGTTTTGAGGAAGGTATATGTGGGTGTATGATACCGGTGAAAAGTGTGCGGTATTAGAGAGGCTAGCAATGGTGGAAGGATGAGAGTGCGTATAATCCATGGACTCAACATTAGTCATAAAGAACTCATATACTTATTGCAAAAATCTACAAGTTATCAAAGCAAAGTATTACGCGCATGCTCCTAGGGTTATAGATTGGTAGGAAAAGACCATCGCTCATCCCCGACCGCCACTCATAAGGAAGACAATCAATAAATAAATCATGCTCCAACTTCATCACATAATGGTTCACCATACGTGCATGCTACGGGAATCACGAACTTTAACACAAGTATTCCTTAAATTCACAACTACACAACTAGGATGACTCTAATATCACCATCTTCATATCTAAAAACAATTATCAACCATCAAACTTCTCATAGTATTCAACACACTCATAAGAATTTTTTTACTAATCTTGGATGCCTATCATATTAGGACTAATTTCATGATTAAAGAAAATTACCATGCTGTTTTGTAGGACCCTCAAAATAATATAAGTGAAGCATGAGAGAAAAATAGTTTCTATAAAACAAATCCGCCACCGTGCTCTAAAAGATATAAGTGAAGCACTAGAGCAAAAACTATATAGCTCTAAAGATATAAGTGAAGCACATAGAGTATTCTAATAAATTCCGAATCATGTGTGTCTCTCTCAAAAGGTGTGTACAGCAAGGATGATTGTGGTAAACTAAAAAGCAAAGACTCAAATCATACAAGACGCTCCAAGCAAAACACATATCATGTGGTGAATAAAAATATAGCTCCAAGTAAAGTTACCGATGGAAGGTAGACGAAAGAGGGGATGCCTTCTGGGGCATCCCCAAGCTTTGGCTTTTTGGTGACCTTAGATTATCTTGGGGTGCCATGGGCATCCCCAAGCTTAGGCTCTTGCCACTCCTTGTTCCATAATCCATCAAATCTTTACCCAAAACTTTAAAACTTCACAACACAAAACTCAACAGAAAATCTCGTGAGCTCCGTTAGCGAAAGAAAACAAAACACCACTTCAAGGTACTGTATTGAACTCATTATTTATTTATATTGGTGTTAAACTTACTGTATTCCAACTTATCTATGGTTTATAAACTATTTTACTAGCTATAGATTCATCAATATAAGCAAACAACACACGAAAAACAGAATCTGTCAAAAACAGAACCATCTGTAGTAATCTGTAACTAACGCAAACTTCTGTAACTCAATTTTTTTTTACCAAAATAGGAAGACCTAGACAATTTTTTTATTGATCAGAAGCAATTGGAATCAATATTTTATCACGTTATGGTGATTTTTAGCAATTGTTTTCGTGAACAGAAAGTTTCTGGAATTTTCAGAAAGATCAAATAACTATCATCCAAGAAGATCCTATAGGTTTCACTTGGCACAAACACTAATTAAAACATAAAAACAAATCTAACCAGAGGCAATATCAAATATTTATTCCTAAACAAAAGCAAAAAGCAAAAAAACTGAAATAAAATTGGGTTGCCTCCCAACAAGCGCTATCGTTTAACGCCCCTCGCTAGGCATAGAAGCAAGGATAGATCTAGGTATTGCCATCTTTGGTTTTAGGGAAGAAAAGAGCAAACTTATTATCTATGGAATTAATCTTTCTATTTTGATAAAGCACGTGGCTATTAGTGGTAGAAGAAAGATTAAGCACATTGCGGAAATTTGCATCTAAACTAGCCTTCATCTCTTTAATTGATTCATTTTGGTAGGAGAGCAAAAGAGATGTAGATTCAATTTTTTCATTCATGGGGTACCCAAATATGGTCTTCATCCTTTCATAAGTATCTACGGCATCCCCTTCAAGAAAACCTTCCTCAAATATAGAATCTAAGACATGTTTAAATGAAGAACGTAGGGCAACATAAACGCTCTTTAAGTAAATTTCAATTTGGTATTGGGGCACATAGCTAGCCCGGATCCTTAATAGTCTATCCCAAGCATCTTTCAAAGATTCATTGAGTAAATAACGAAAAATTCCGGAATCATCTTCATCAAAATTATTTAGACTCTTCTTAATAACACCGGTAGGTCTTTCCATAGTATCATTATTTATGAGTTTAGCGAGAATAGAAGGATTGTCCAAAGTACTAAAACTCGGGAGAGAACCCCCAACGCTTTTTGGTTCCGACAAGGCGAAAGAAAAGGCGAGCGGAAAAGAGAGGGCAAATAAAACGGCAAGGGTGAAGTGGGGGGGGGAGGAAAACGAGAGGCAAATGGCAAATAATGTAATGCGAGGGAGATGAGTTTGTGATGTGTACTTGGTATGTAGATCCGGCAACGGTGCCAGAAATGACCTGTTGACGGGAAATCAAATCTTGACTTGACTTGGCACGAATCTCCCCGGCAACGGCGCCAGAAAACCTTCTTGCTACCTCTTGAGCACTGCGTTGGTTTTCCCTTGAAATGGAAAGGGTGATGCAGTAAAGTAGCGTAAGTATTTCCCTCAGTTATTGAGAACCAAGGTATCAATCCAGTAGGAGATCGCGTTCAAGTCCCACGCACCTACACAAACCAACAAGAACCTCGCAACCAACGCGAAAAAGGGGTTGTCAATCCCTTCACGGTCACTTACGAGAGTGAGATCTGATAGATATGATAAGATAATATTTTTGGTATTTTTATAATAAAGATGCAAAGTAAAATAAACGGGAATAAAAATAACTAAGTGTTGGCAGATTAATATGATGGAAGATAGACCCGGGGGCCATAGGTTTCACTAGTGGCTTCTCTCAAGAGCATAAGTATTACGGTGGGTAAACGAATTACTGTCGAGCAATTGATAGAATTGCGCATAGTTAGGAGAATATCTAGGTATGATCATGTATATAGGCATCACGTCCGCGACAAGTAGACCGAAATGATTCTGCATCTGCTACTATTACTCCACACATCAACCGCTATCCAACTTGCATCTAGAGTATTAAGTTCATAAGAACAGAGTAATGCTTTAAGAAATATGACATGATGTAGAGGGATAAACTCATGCAATATGATATAAACCCCATCTTTTTATCCTCGATGGCAACAATACAATACGTGTCGTTTCCCTTTCTGTCACTGGGATCGAGCACCGCAAGATTGAACCCAAAGCTAAGCACTTCTCCCATTGCAAGAAAGATCAATCTAGTAGGCCAAACCAAACTGATAATTTGAAGAGACTTGCAAAGATAACCAATCATACATAAAAGAATTCAGAGGAGATTCAAATATCGTTCATAGATAAACTTGATCATAAACCCACAATTCATCGGATCTCCACAAACACACTGCAAAATAAGATTACATCGAATAGATCTCCACGAGAGAGGGGGAGAACTTTGTATTGAGATGAAAAGAGAGAGAACAAGCCATCTAGATAATAACTATGGACCCGAAGGTCTGAGGTAAACTACTCACACATCATCGGAGAGGCTATAGTGTTGATGTAGAAGCCCTCCGTGATCAATGCCCCCTCTGGTGGAGCGCCGGAAAAGGCCCCAAGATGGGATCTCACGGGTACAGAAGGTTGCGGCGGTGGAAATAGGGTTTTGGCTCCGTTTCTGATGGTTTGGGGGTACGTAGGTATATATAGGAGGAAGAAGTACGTCGGTGGAGCAACGTGGGCCCCACGAGGGTGGAGGGCGCGCCTGGGGGGGTGGGCGCGCCCCCTGCCTCGTGCTCTCCACGTTGATTGCTTTGTGTAGACTCCAAATCCTATGGATCACGTTTGTTCCGAAAATCATGTTCCCGAAGATTTCATTCCGTTTGGACTTTGTCTGATATTCCTTTTCTGCGAAACACTGAAATAGGCAAAAACAACAATCTGGGCTGGGCCTCCGGTTAATAGGTTAGTCCCAAAAATAATATAAAAGTGTATAATAAAGCCCATTAAACATCCAAAATAGAATATAATATAGCATGGAACAATTAAAAATTATAGATACGTTGGAGACCTATCAGTAATACACGAATGGTGGTTGAAGTTGGCAACAATCATGATTGTAGATTCTTATTGAAATAGAGAAATGAATTCAAATTTAGTTCGAATTGTAGCGGTAGTATAGACATTTGGAATGCACTAAGATGTTGGTATGAGTAGGTTACATGCATTAGGCTGGCCATATTCTGAGTAACATAACCGGTAACATGCACTTGGGACTAGCAAACATGCTTATGTGGCACATAATTAAAGAAGAGAGACAGGATTAGAGTAACATAGGTAGATACCATATCATGTTAAATGCTATGCTACTTTGTGTCATGCATGGCAATAAATATGATCATCTATGATACTACTTTATGATACTATGCACTATGGAGGTAGTATCATACACTAGTATCATATGCATGATACTATATCATATGCATGATACTAGTATATGATACTCCCCACTATGAGTAGCCTTATACAGCCAGCGAAAAAATTTAATTGGACATAACATGGATTCATAGCTTTGAATAGCATTTGTAGAGTAAAATGGGACAAGACTCTCTCTTTGTCTGGTGTGAATAGTTTTATTTTTTCATTTTTTTCGTTGAGGGAAGTGCGAGTTGATTTGGTACGTACAAGTACAATATTACACGTTAGGCTTGTCCCTAAAATTCAACCCGCGCCTTGTTATATCCCGAAAATTCAGATATCGTGCTCCCAAAACTAGCGCCTTGCTATCCCGAAATCACAACGCGCGTGAAAACTCCCACCAGCTGCCAAATCCCGACATGCGAAATCCCCCTTCTAACCCTGAGCCGAAAGGGCCGCTAGTTCGAATCGGTGGGGTTACTTTTGTAACACACCCTACATTTTGGACAAGCGCATCCCTAAGTCATGGTTCCCCCTCCCATCGCCTCCTTTTCGCCATTCGAAATCCCAGGCCGCCATAACCTCTCCGCTCCAGCCGCGAAACCCAACCCTCCTCCGTTTGCTACCTCACCGCTGCCCAGCCGGAGCCTCTTCCCTAATGACATCGTACACCGCAACAGCTCAATGTCCCTCATCCACCTCCCCGGATGACGATCTGTCGTCCATCTCATCGTCCCACCGGTTCAGCCACCCCGTCCTCCAACTCCAAGGAGTTGCTCCGACGATCGCCTCGTCTATCGTGGCTGCTCCATCCCCACAACGCTGCCTTAACCTGCTCCACCGGAACCGCATCATCCTCACCAACTCCTCGGACGAAGCCGAGGCCTACTCGACGCCACCAAAGAGGTTGTACACTCATCGCATCGCACCTTCTCCTTAACTTGACCTCCCGGCGCGGACGGTGCTCCATCCAGCAACCCCATGGAGCGGCTACCTCGAAGCCAGCACCGCGGGCGAAATCTCCACCGCGGCTCTCCCCCAGTGCGAGGCCCCTTCGGCGGCGGCGTCCATACCAGCTGGATCTGTTGCTGCTGCTCCGGCTATCGCTCGCGCAACTGCTGCTGCTCCGGCACTCACTCGCTCACGCTGCTGATGCTGCTCTTCCCCTCGCTCATGCTGCTGCTCTGCTCCGATTTAGCTACACTTCAGTCGACTGAATCGACTTTTGGGTCAGTCGATTTTCATCGGTGGGGGCCTCGCCGGGGTTAATGAAGAACCACCCGCGGCGGGGAGGGGGGCTCGCCGGAGAGGTACCCCACTATCTATCTTTGGGTTCAGGGTGGGGGCGGTGGTCGCCAGAGGTGGGGGCGCAATGGTGTGGAGTTGGCATAGGGATCGCCGGAGAAAAAGCTCGGCGCGAGGGGGGGGCTAGAGGGTTGGCCAGGGCGGCGGCGGACCGGCGGTGGGCAGTTGTTTCCGGGCGGCGAGGCGGCGGCGGACCCGCAGTGGGGAGTTGTTTCGGGGCGGCGAGGCGGCGCGGGGGCCGGCGGCGAGGCCGGTGGTGGCTGGTGGCTCAAGGGGGTGCGGGTTGAAGATGAACTGCAGGCCCTCCCTAAACTACATGTCAAGTGCTTCTTTGCTACCATTGCGTTCAGTTTCGACAGTAACATTCAGATTCCATAGTAAATTTCAGTTTCGACATTCAAGTTCAGAGTCAACAATTTTTACCTCCTGTTGTAGTCAGGTGGTTTTTGGTGATGTAAATTTTACATCAATCACTTTTTGGTAATGTATTTTACATCATCTATAGGAGATGCTATTAGAATCCCACTTGAGATTAATGATGTCTGTCTTCTGCTGCTTCAGCCTCGACGTCTTACGGCTCACCGGAGCTGCTCCAACGACGGAACGATCCATCACAACAGAGCAGTGCCCTGGACGCCGTCTACAGATTCCTCAGATCTTCCTCCACACCTCCGACAGCCACCTCTGCCTCAACTTCTTCAGCGACCAACCCAATGATGCCGAGGTCGACACGGCTACGGCAAAGATGTTGTACACTTGTCGCATCACTTATTACGCTACATTCATGTTGATCCATTAGGGCTATTTTGGTTCAACGTAAAAACATAGCAATAGGAAATTTTCCTATGGCACTCTACTATTCAATTATTCATGCATTATGTTGAAAGGAATGGAGCAAAACATCCACCTGGACCTACTTTTCAAAATCCCATGCATGAAAACAAGACCAAGTGCATTAGTGGCAGAATAACATTCTAACTGTACACACTTTCATATGGTTTCACTTTATTTTGGCCATGTTTCTTTGCATTCCTCTGCTCCTCCAATTCCTGTGAACCAAACACCCAAGTTGACAGAAATCCTATGTTCACAAATGCTCTGTTTCCCATGTGCATTCCTAACCTATTCCGGTGTTTTTCCTCCTATCCCTGTGATTTTAGAATCATGTAAGCCAAATGAGCCCTTACAGAATTACTTCAGGTACAGGTAGGTGTCGAAGAAAACTTTCTGTGGTTTGTCCTGCTCCTACCGCGATGTCGTCCACCTCACCTGAGCTGCTCCATCGACAAAAGCATCCACCAAACCAGACATCACGACTGCTGACCATCTTTCACCGCCTCAGATCTCCTTCCCTGCAGCTGTCATCTACCGCAACGGCATCACCATCATCGACTCAGCAGATGAACCTGAGGAGTACACGGGTCCACAAGAGAGGTCGCACTCTTTTGTTTCTGCTTATGTTATGCATTGCTTAATATTACCTGCTACATTATTGTCCTGTTCACCTCTTAGACTCCAAGTCAGGTCCAAATTGATGTTCAAACTTGAGTTCTAAATTAGTTGTGGGGCACATATCGAGGCAGCAATGAATAGTATCTCTCTCTAATATCTGGTTCACCTAAAGTATGCCTATGTTGTTCATCTTGGTTGGGAAATGAAAGTGCTAGTTATCGACTAGAGGGGGGTGAATAGGCGATTTTTATGAAAGTCTTCAAAACATGAGAGTTTCGAAGACAAACAATAGAAATGAACCTATTGATATGCAGCGGAAGGTAAACTACACTAAGCAACCCATAGTCAAGTATGCAGTGAAGTGAAAGCACGAAGACTAATACCAGCTAGGTAGTAAGGATCAGGATGGAAGATGGTATGAAGCCAAACAACGATAGTAGTCACACAGTGAAGACAAATAGGTAAAGCAAATAGGCAATGACTTCACGAAGACGAACTGTAAGTAAGGAGAGGGAGAGCATAGAACCAGTCACTTGTTGAGGACACAGGATTTGTTGGACCAGTTCCAGTTGCTGTGACAACTATACGTCTGGTTAGGGAGGCTGAGATTCAACTCAGAAGACCATGTCTTCACCTTATTCCCCTTGAGCTAAGTACACCCAGTCCTCGCCCAATCACTCTGGTAAGTCTTCAATGAAGACTTCCAAACCTTCACAGACTTCGTTCACCGGGGATTCACAATGACTCTTGGATGCTCAGAACGCGATGCCTAACCGGCTGGAGGATTCACAGTCCTCAAGTGTAAGAAGTCTTCAGGTCACGCGGACAGAAAGACTTCAGTGATGCCAAACACTCTTTGGCTCTGGGTGTTTGGGCTTTGTCCTCGCAAGGATTTCTCTCTCTCAAAAGCTTCGGAGGTGGGTTGCTCTCAAACGACAAAAGCCGTGCACTAACTCTGAGCAGCCACCAATTTATGGTGTAGGGGGTGGGCTATTTATATCCACTAGGCAACCTGACCTGATTTGTCCGAAATGACCCTGGGTCACTAAGGAACTGACACGTGTTCCAACGGTCAGATTTCAAACACACGCGGCAACTTTACTTGGGCTACAAGTAAAGCTGACTCATCCAGCTCTGGATAAGATTTGCTCTCATTGTCTTTGCTCGAAGACATAGGATTTTGGTTGAGCATCACTTCAGTCACTCTGACTTTGTTCACTGGGACCCCACTTAATAGTACAGTGGTTCCTACGACTCAACGAAGAAGAAAAGGAAACAACGAAACAACTATGTCTTCGCGCTCCATAGTCTTCACGCAATGCCTTCTCTTGTCATAGTCTTCAATGTGAATATCTTCACATACCACCATTGTCTTCAATGTCTTCATACATTTTTAGGGGTCATCTCCGGTAGGTAAACCGACTCAATGAGGGACTACTACCTGTGTTATCCTGCAATTCTCACAAACACATTAGTCCCTCAACCAGGTTTGTCGTCAATAGTCCAAAACCAACTAGGGGTGGCACTAGATGCACTTACAATCTCCCCCTTTTTGGTGATTGATGACAAACTGGTTGAAGTTTTCAACGGGGATAAAAATATGTGAAATTGTAAAGGATTTAGGTATTGTCTTCATAAATAGCAAAAGGCTCCCCCTGAAGATGTGCATATAAGTAATTTGCTTTTGGAATGCAAATGCACATGACAGGTTGTACTTGTGGAGATCCTCTTCAACTTATGAAGACAATTCATCATGGATGATTTGATATAACAAAGATAATGACATGCACAATGAAAAATGGACGTCTGCAAAAATGACTAAGTGCGGAATTTATCCTCGCACATGCGGAATTTATCATCGCATCACAGAATAGCAGAAAACGTAGCAGACGACCATCAAGTTTAAGTGATACAACTCAAAGAACCAAATGTATCAAAAGCGAGAGTTGTAAACACTAGGAAAAATATAAAGCAACCGCCCATATGGACCCGCTTGAAGACTATCAACTCATATGCTTCTCCCCCTTTTTTCAGTAAGGACCAAAAAGGTTCGAAGACATAGAGCCTCTACTCGTTCACAGAAGGAGTAGGAGAGGATGCAGGGTCGGCGTCGGGGTTTGGCGGTGTAGACGAACTTGGTGCAGTGTCGATACGTGCTGAAGTTGGAGGTGGTGAAGTAGCATCATCTTGATCATCGATCACTCTTGCATTCACCGTTGCAGCGGAGGAGGAATAATCAGAGTCTTCAAGAGACGAAGTTCGACGCAAGACAGCATTCCTTGGAGTAGTGGAGTCAAACATGAATCTTTCAGTGAAGCCATCGTCTTGAATATCTGGTTCAGCACTCAGCAATGTCAAACTCTTCCATGACCTCCGACAGGTTTCATGAGTAACAAAGGCATTCTTGGTGGCAAGATTGTGAATGCGATTGACGTCCACCAAGAGGCTTTGCATCTGACGCTTCAGCCAGAAGTGATGCTTATCTTGTTTCTGATGCAGGACCACGAAAAGTTCTCGGTCATTGAGCACACGAGATCGCTTCTGAGGCCTTTGAGCAATAGTGCTTTCAGTGGCTTCAGTTTGAGCATGGTGAGGTAAGCGTGTATTTCCAGCCAAAGAATAAACACGAGTGACTACCTGGACTCCTTCAATGGGTTGCGTGAAGCTTTGCTGATCAGCATTGTGAAGAAAAACAGGCTCCTTGGCAGGCTCTGGGTATATGGCTTCAACTGACATATCAACCTCTGGCAGAAAGATCAGATGGTTGCGAGCAGAGGGCTGATAGTTGACAGCTGAGTGTAGCTTGATGAGGCGCATGACCCACAGAGCGTAGAACTTCAGTCCAAAGAGATCAGAGCCTGATGCAGCCAACTACCTGATAAAGAAGTCTTGAGCATTTAAGCTGATGCCGTTGAAGATATAAAAGACCAAAGTCTTCATTGCTCCTCCAAGTTTTGCTGCTGAAGAATGTCCTTTGACAGGCCATAGAGTTTGCCTGATGATGTGATAAATAGCGCGGGGTAGATACTCTAGGTCTTCGACAAAGAACTCCTTTGGGTAATCAGCATCATGTGGCAGAGGCTTCATCATGCTCAGCATTTGGCTCATGTTGGGCTCTGGCTTATGGAAGATACTCTTCAAAGCATTGCGGTGAAGCTGACAACCAGGTTCATATAATTCTCCTGGAGTGGGCAGGCCGGTTAGCTCAGTGATGTCCAAAGCTTTGGCTTCATGATGGACATTGCCTGTCATCCACTCAAGGACCCAAGTCTTCAGATCCTAGTTGTAGCCGCGAATGTGGAGGGTGGCATAGAATTGAAGCAGAAGTTCTTCATTCCAATGCTCCTTATCAGTCACAAAGTTTAGCAAGCCAGCATCACGGAAGCATTCAAGGGCTTCTTCAAGGCATGGCAATCCAGCAATGGCTTCGCAGTCAAGACACATGTGAGGAAAGATGCGCCCTTGATCGTAAAGAACACATGAATAATAACTGCGCTGCTGATAGCTCTAGAACCGATCTGATGAAATCCTTGGCTTGGAATAGGGGTTCTTGGCGCTATCAAAGAAAGTGTTGTGCGCAATGAAGCCATTAGCATTGAAGGACCGTGGTGAAGTGGCAGTACCTGGAAACCTGGGCAGTCTTGGCTTAGGCTTCTGGACCTGAGGCCCGTGCTCGACATGATAGTCAAATTGAGGACCAACAGCAGGCGGAGGCACCAGAATAGGCCATTGAACCATGAGAGGCTGACCACGGTCAAATGCCAGTGCAATAGTATGAGGCCTTGGAGGGGGCACATTTGCATCAGCATTTTCATTGAAATGAGGTCCAAGCTGCACAATAGCTTCAGGTGGGATAAGTGCTTCAGGTGCAGCATTGGCTTCAGGTGCAATCACTTCAGGCAACACATTGACTTCAGGCGCCACAATAGCCTCAGCCATGACAACGTCATTGGCTTCAGTGTTGGGGTCGGTGGCCACCTCAATGTTGTTAACCTCCACTTGAGTAGCTGGAGGGTCAGACATGTTCTCCTCGAGAACAACTTGGTTGGTAGGGGTGTAGCAACATGTGCTTCTTCTTCTTCTCTTGGTTCTTCTTGGTCATCGGCTGATGCAGCCGGAATATCTTCAGCCATATTGGCTTCAGTCTCGTGGTTGTTCATGGTTGGAGAGGCTTCAGGAAAGACTTGGCGTGAAATGGATCGGCGCTCTTCTCCTTCTGGAACACTTGACAGAGTGACATGTGGCCTTGGTCCTTTGCGAAGCCTGCGAAATGCTGGCGGCGCTTGTGGAGATGGAGTTCGTTGGGCCACAAAGTCTTCATCTTCAATCACCGGAGTGGTGACCTGTGTTGGGGGAGTAACTGGTGTTTCTTCTTGACAGGGGGATTCTTGTGGGTGATCAGCCCATGAGTCATCCTGAGCAATTGGCGTCAATGGACGACCAATGCTGATGAGTTCGTTGTTCATAAGAACAGGCGATGATACCACGTTGTGCTCGATCTGAGGAAGGACTTCATCATCTTCAACATTGTCTTGGACCAATGTCTTCAGCTGCGGTGGGGTCAACAGCTGGAATGTCTTCAGCCTCCGGAGCCTCTGTGGATGCAGGCTCATGAACTATCATTCGACGTTCTTGTTGTGCAGATTCAGGACGAGCAACAGAAATCGGCTTGACTACAAGGGGCTCTGTGGGAGCAGCCCGATCTCTCTTCTTGCTCTTGCGCTTCTTGGTGGGTGGAGCATCATCAGTGGTGTTCTTGGTCTTGCGCTTTCTGGCCTTGGCTTCAGCTGCCCTTGTCTTCTGAAGCTCTGAAGCCACTGTGGGGACCTTAGGCTTCACGCCTATCATACTGGCTGGGAAGACAATGCGAGGTTCTTCCCGCCTGGATGGTTCAGTTTGATCCAGAGATGGCTTCTTCTTCTGCTTGGCAGCCATCTTAGGGTCGATGCCAGGACGCCCAAGTGCCTTGCGCTTCTCAGCTTCATTGTAAGCTTGAACACACTTGGCAGCAAGAATCTTCATGCACTCACGAGAACCTTTGGCTTCATCACGTTTCTTGTGAAACGCTTCCTTGAGCTCATGCAGCATGACCTCGAAGTTTTGGACGTCTGCCACGCTGAGCTTGGCCATGTGCTTCTTGAACTGAGCCTTTTCATAAACGATCTTGTGCTTCAGCTCAACAATTTTCTGAGCAAGAGCCAGCTCACGAGCAATGGCCATGGAAGGAGACGCTCAGGCCAATGGGAAGTTGTAGATCATCAAAGCTGAGATTGGGGGTGTCAAACCACTCATCAATGAAGTTGTTCAATACTTCCACGTCAAAGAGAGGCAAATCATTGAAGATTTCCGGCTCTTGCTTGCTCTTTATCAGCTGCTCAAGAGCGTCATCAGCAAGATCGTCGTCACTTGACAGATCAATGGCGTCATTCTTGTTCCTCAGAACAGCAGCAGGGGTCAGAACTAGACCAGTGGTGTGCATAGGCTTCTTGTTCTTCTTCTCAGTCTTGGAGATGCGTGAAAGATGTTCAGACTGCACACTTGGTGCAGGAGGAGTAGTGACCAGAGGCTTCACTCGCGAAGCTTTTGGTGCAGGGGAAGGCTTCGAAGCTTTAGGTTTCTTCAGCTTCTTTGGCTTCGGTGGTGCAGGCGCTTCGTCAGAATCAGCGTCGTCTGCAGGCTCATCCACGGCTGTCCCTTGAACCATAATATGATTGATGAGACCCTCTAGGTTGTAGAAGGGCCCAACAAGATTGGGTTCAGCTTCGCGTGTGCCATCAGCACGAGGAGCAGAGGGGCCTGGATTGAAGTCTAATCCCCTTGACTTCTTGTTTTCTTTGGCAGAGTTCTTGGCAAACTGGAAGTTGCGCTTGAACAGATTGTCGTCACGACACCATAGCAATGAAGATGGGTCGGCATCTTCAGGCTGTGGTCCACAGACCACGCAAGGGTAGAAGCCTTGTTCAATGGCTTCAGCTCTGGACCTGGGTGGAAGATTTTTGTACAAAATGTCTCCCCATGGTCGCTTGATGGCATTCTTCTCAGCATATTCTAGGGTCACAAACCTGTACATGTACCATTGTTCTGCCCAATATCTTAGAATCCATTGGATTCGGGTTTTTCGCTGATTGTAGTCCTCCTCTGGATCTGTCTTGTACAGCTCATAGAGGTCAGGAGGCAAATCTCTTGAGGTGTTCCCACGGCGATGTCTGCCACCCTTCCTTGCAGACTTCTCTGTTGCCATGAAGGTCAGACTGAATGGCTTCAACACTGTCAAGGGCTTCCGTTTGCTGGTCAGACAGGAACTGGCTTCGGGAGAGTTGATGTGATGCTGTAAGAATTCTGCAAATGAATGCAGACTATATGAACCAAGGGATTCTCCCACGGACATGTACCTGTGACAGCATTAGAGATGCGAGGGAAGGGGAAGAGGTCCTATGCATTCTCAGAGATTTTGAAGATAAATCAGTTTAGAAGACATTGACCTCATAGCGCGAAGACATTCACTTATATGTTGAGAGTTGGTTCCAGATTTGTACGAATCCAAGAATAAGTACAAGTGAGGAATCTAACTATGTGTGAAGCATAAGTGAATATACTAGGCATTATATGAGATGCGGAAAGGATAGATCCAAATTTGTGGAGGCAGAAACCACTTTTGGTAGAAAGGATGAATCTATAGGATCTAAAAGACGGTAAAAAGAGGGTTTTAATTTACCACACGATGAACTACTAGACGGAGTAGAGAATGAGGCCGAGCAGTTCGATCTTCCGTGCCCTAACTTGGCGACGGAGGACACCTACGACGGCGGCGGAGAAGTCGATGTCCGCGGCCGGTGTGAAGACGGCGTCGGAGAGGTCGCGGCAGCTAAGCGCTTCGTCACCGGCGTCGTCGAGAGCTAGCGGTGGCGCTAGGGTTTGTCGAGGTGGAAGAAGGATTTTGACCACGATTGGACAGGTATTTATAGGGAAAGGGGACGGCACAACGCAATTACGCAGGTGCCCCTGGCGGTTCACATCTGAGGGACACGTGGCGAACTTGCAACACATTTGGAGTTGTCCCACGTTCCCACGCCCACCTGGACTGTTGGATGGTCGTTCCGGCTTCTCCGGGTTTCAGGCAATAAGAGTTGAACATTTAAAACAGATTTAATGTTTGTCTCTGTATCTTCTACTGACAAGGACGCAGAGAAGACATTCGACGGTTTCAACAGAATCCATATCTATAGAGAGGTTAGGGTCCGATCACATTCACTTAGTTCAAAAGATTCAAACAAGAAGACATAGCTATAAGTGAATGATGTAGAGGACAAAACACTAATATATGAATATATCAGAATGCAACCAAATCAACATAGTGAAGATAATCATGAATACAAGTTGAAATTGAAGACAAACCAAATGCGCAGACATAGCAAATGTAACGCCATGAGAAAAACACTTCAAACAGAAGAATTTGGTGGTGGCGTTACCCATCGTATAGGAAGTATTAGACCCAGACACGGCGCACAATTATCGTGGCGCTCCAAAGTCAAATTCCGTGTTAATGTATTCACACTTAAAATGTAAGTCTTCATTGATTGAAGATATACTTTACTTCGTGTGTTGCACATATAAGTCATCAACATGCATAAGTGTTAGGATGTGTGCCTGATCACAGGATATTTGAGGATTCCAAGATATTTAGCTCACATTGTAACTTGCAAAACCTTTTCTCATCCAAGGGCTTTGTGAAGATATCTGCCAGTTGCTCTTCAGTGTTGACGTGTATGATATTAATATCTTCCTTCATGACATGATCTCTGAGAAAGTGATGATGAATTTCAATGTGCTTTGTCTTCGAGTGCTGAACTGGGTTGTTGGCAATCTTGATGGCGCTTTCGTTGTTGCAGTAGAGTGGTACTTGTTTCAGATGGATGCCATAGTCCTTGAGTGTTTGCTTCATCCATAGAAGCTGAGCGCAGCAAGATCTAGTAGCAATGTATTCAGATTCAGCAGTGGAGAGTGATACACAGTTCTGCTTCTTTGAAGACCAACAGACAAGTGATCGTCCCAGAAAGTGACATGTGCCTGATGTAGACTTGCGATCCACCTTGTCACCAACATAATCAGCATCCGAGAATCCAACTAGATCAAACTCTGAGCCCTTTGGATACCATCATCCTAATGTTGGGGTGTAAGCCAAATATCGAAGAATTCGCTTCACAGCTAAGTGATGCGATTCCTTTGGTGCCACTTGGAATCGAGCACACATGCAAACACTAAGCATAATATCTGGCCTAGATGCACATAAATAAAGTAAAGAACCAATCATGGAGCGGTATACCTTTTGATCGAACTCTTTACCATTGGCGTCAAGACCCATATGACTCTAGTTTGGCATTGGCGTTGTGTAACCTTTGCAGTCTTGCATTCCAAACATCTTCAAACAATCTTTGAGGTATTTCTCTTGAGATATGAAGATGCCATTTCTTTGTTGACGGATTTGAAGACCAAGGAAAAACTTCAGCTCACCCATCATTGACATTTGATATTGCTCTTGCATGATGTGTCCAAATTCATCACTGTATTTCTGGTTGGTGCAGCCGAAGATAATGTCATCCACGTATATTTGACACACAAACAGTTCACCATCATCTGTCTTCGTGAAGAGTGTGGGATCCAGGGAACCAGGTTTGAAGCCTTTGCTCTTCAGGAAGTCTTTGAGCGTGTCATACCAAGTGCGAGGGGCTAGTTTTAGGCCATACAGTGCCTTGTTTAGCTTGTACACCATATCAGGATGTTTTGGATCTTCAAAGCCAGGAGGTTGTGCGACATACACTTCTTCTTCAATCTTCCCGTTTAGAAATGCACTCTTCACATCCATTTGATACAGCAAGATGTTGTGATGGTTAGCATAGGCTAGCAGTATGTGAATTGCTTCAAGCCTAGCCACAGGAGCAAATGTTTCATCGAAGTCAATCCCTTCAATTTGAGTGTATCCTTGAGCAACGAGACGAGCCTTGTTTCTGACAACTTGACCATGCTCATCTTGTTTGTTGCGATATATCCATTTTGTGCCTATTATGTTGTGCTTGTGGGGGTCAGGACGCTTGACAAGTTCCCAGACATTGTTCAGCTTGAACTGTTGAAGCTCTTCTTGCATAGCTTGAATCCATTCAGGTTCCATGAAGGCTTCAGCAACTTTCTTGGGTTCAGATATTGAGACAAATGCAAAGTGCCCACAGAAATGTGCTAGCTGTCTTGCTCTTGAACGAGTGAGTGGACCTGGCACATTGATGCTGTCAATTATCTTCTCAATCTGTACTTCATTTGCAACTCGAGGATGAACCGGACGAAGATTTTGCTCTTGCTGATCATTGTCATCGTTAGGAGGATTGTCTTCAGGCTGAGCATTGTCTTCAGGATTAGGTGCGGAAATGATAAGTTCCTCTTCAGGCTGTGCATCAGTCGGTATGATTTCTCCAGTTCCCATTAGCTTGATGGATTCACTAGGTGGAACTTCATCTAGCACATTTGGCAGGTGCTCTCTTTGCGAGCCGTTAGTCTCATCGAACCGCACATCCACAGTTTCAACCACTTTATAGTGAAAGAGGTTGAAGACTCTGTAGGAGTGCGAATCCTTTCCGTAACCAAGCATCAAACATTCATGTGCTTTCGGTGCAAATTTTGAAGTGTGATGTGGATCCTTGATCCAACACCTAGCACCAAATACTCTGAAGTAACTGACATTTGGCTTCTTACCAGTGAGGAGTTCATAGAATGTTTTCTTCAGAAGCTTGTGAAGATAAACACGGTTGATGATATGGCATGCAGTATCAATAGCTTCAGGCCAGAACTTTCTTGGTGTCTTGTATTCATCGAGCATCGTCCGAGCCATCTCAATGAGTGTTCTGTTCTTGCGCTCCACGATGCCATTCTGCTGAGGTGTGTACGGAGCGGAGAACTCATGAGTGATTCCCAATGTATCCAAGTAAAGGTCGAGGCCGGTGTTCTTGAACTCTGTGCCGTTGTCACTCCTGATATGCTTGATCTTGACGCCATAGTTGTTCATGGCACGGTTGGCGAAGCGTCTGAAGACATCCTGCACTTCAGTCTTGTAGAGAATTATGTGCACCCATGTATATCTTCAATAATCATCAACAATGACGAAGCCATAGAGACAAGCAGTAGTAGTGAGAGTAGAGTAGTGAGTAGGGCCAACTAAGTCCATGTGTAGCAGCTCGAAGGGTTGAGACGTCGTCATGATTGTCTTCGAGGGATGCTTGGCCCTAGTCATCTTTCCAGCTTCGCAGGCATCGCACAAGTGATCCTTCTTGAACTTGACGCCCTCGATGCCTATGACATGCTTCTTCTTTGCGAGAGTGTGTAAGTTCCTCATGCCAGCATGCCCTAGCCTCCGATGCCAGAGCCAGCACTCTGAAGCTTTTGCAAGAAGGCATATGGCAAGCTGTGGCCCTGCTGAGAAATCTACCATGTACAGATCATCTTTCCGGTACCCTTCAAAGACTAGAGACTTGTCAGATTCCATTAGTACAAGGCAACTGTCGGAGGAAATGGCCACGGGTAGCCTAACCGACTACCCCTGGCTCTTCGGAAAATTTATCAGGCCCTTGGGCCTTCAAGCACTCCAAGCATTTGGGCTGCCTTCCCTGGCCGGCTACCACTAAAGCCGACTCCCGGAAGGCGACCCAGCCTCACCGACTCCTCCCCAGGACGACTACGGGGTGGCCGGCTCCAAGAAGCCGACCGGGAAGGACGCCGACTCCTAGGAGCCGGCCAAGATCACAACCACCCCTCCATAACGGCGACGTGACCGGGTGTGGCCACAGTGCGGCCCATGACCCCCGAAGCCCGAGGCGGGCATGGCTATAGGAGGCCGTACGGGAGGGACGTCTCCCGTGCGGCTCGGCACTGTAGCCACGTTGGCCTCGACGTCATCCATGACCTACTCCTGTACGGCCCAAGGACTGCGGGGCCCTTCAGCCAGAGAGAGACGCGAAGGCGGCCCGGCTTTTCCTAGTCGGCCAAGAGTATAACCGGCCTCCAGAAGCCGGCTACTCCCTTCCTCGAAGCAGGAGCCCCATTAAGGAGACAAGACGAGGTGGGGCTACAGTGATAGCCCCCGAGGCGGATCACTATAGCCACGCTTACCTCAACAAAGCCCTCATCATCAGAGGCGCGGCTACAGTAAGCAGCCGCCGACAAGACCCTAGGCGGTGTGGCCGGCCTGTTGACCAAGTAGCCGGCAGCCGGCGGGACCCACCAGCCGGCGGAGAAGCCGGTGAGCGTAGACACTGACGGCTGGGACCAGATCCCAGTCGGATTACCATTGTACCCCCGGGGGGTAGGCCTATATAAACCCCCCGGAGCACCCATGCAAAGAGTGGGCCTCTGAGCATAGTTGGCTTCTAGGTTAACACCCACACATAGTACACACACCATAGAGAGAGAGAAGCAAGAGCTAGCCTTGTTCTTCTTCTCCCTTGATCCCAACAGCTCTAGGAGCGATTGTAGCTACCCTTTAACGATCTAGTGGTCATGCGGAGACCCCGCAGAGCAGGACAAGGGGTGTTATCTTCTCGGAGAGCCCCGAACCTGGGTAAGATTCGCCGGCGTGCATGTCTTCGCCTCATCCCGTTTCCGGGCACCGGCGACGTTTTATTGGCTCCCACAATGATAAGCCATCCCTTGGCATATGTCGCACCAACCACCCGACATTTGGCGCCCACCGTGGGGCCAGGTGCACCGTCGTCCGGAGACCTGTTCTGGACGGGAACCCTCTTCCTTCCCCGCGAGCGCAGCCAGCCTGCTGCACCCGATGGCGTTTGCCCCGACGCGCTGCAAGGCGTCTACGACGCCTGCGCATCGAACCGCCTCGCCGATCTGCTTGGCGAGACTCGCATCTCCGACGAGCCTGCGTCCGACGCAGGCACCGACTACCCCGAGAGCCGCCTCGTCAGCCTCCTCGACCAACTTAACGTCTCCAGCGAGCCCGCTGCAGACATGGAGTCGGTCGGCTCCACCGACCCGATGCTCATCGACTCCGACACCGCGTCGCTCGACGCCTACCCCTCCGACGTGGTGGTCTTCGATGACCCCCTCCCTCGAGCTGACAGCGGCAGCAGCGCTGTCACTGAAGTGCTGGTCATCAGCCACGTCTCCAATTTGGGCGAGAACGCCCGCGACGCTCAGCAAGCGGCGATGCACGACCTCTCCGTCCCCATCCCGGCCGACGCCGACGCCGAGACGCTGGAGGCACGCCGCCTTGCCCTCATCGCGGAGGGCAAGAAGATAGCCTCGATGAGACGCCTTGCCGAGGCCCACCAGCGCGAAGTCGACCGCGCCGCCTTCGGGACGCCGCCGCCTTCGGGACGCCGCCGCCTTGCGGCCCGAGCCGAGCCGGCTTCGTCCAGAAGCGCGGCGCAGCCGTTGCCAGCATGCTGGGCGCAGATCGCCCCGTCTACGCCACCCCGCTCGAGAATCTGCGAGCCGCTCAGGCGGCTACAGAGGAGCTCAATGGGCTGGGAGCCGATGAGCTCCCATACATGACAAGACGGATCCAGCAGCTGATCGACGCGGCTGCAGAACGGCACGAAGCCGGCGCCCGAGCTGATAGCCATCCCCCGCGCCGGGAGCACGCCGCGACGTCCCGCTCGCCGACTGCGAGCGGCGCGCACCAGAAGAAAGACAAGGAGCCGGCTGCCAGCCGCAGCCGGACTCGCATTACCATCGAGCGCGACGCGGATGGCCGCCCTCGAGCTGTAGAGCACCAGGAAAACCTGCCTCCTCCCTCGCCTCGAATAGAAAGACGCCTCACTCCACCGCCTGTCACTCATCCGACTCTTGGCGACCGACTCGGCCGCCGAGAAGGAGTCGGCGAAAACGACGCCCGCCACAGGATCGACCGCCTTGCTCGATCCTTGGCGCTAGAAGAAGAAGACGATGTCGGCCCGCCATGCTTTGGCCCCCGCATCCGCGACGAGCCCTTCCCCAAAGGGTTCTCGCTCCCCAGAGACACACCCAAGTACAATGGCTCGGTGAAGCCGGAAGATTGGCTCATCGACTACTCCATAGCCGTCAGCATCGCCAACGGCAATCGGCGCGTCGCCGTGAAGTACGTCCCCTTGATGCTGCAAGGCACGGCGCGCACATGGCTCAACAGCCTCAAGCCCTACAGCATCAACAGCTGGCTGGACTTCACCGAAGTTTTCGTCCGCAACTTCACCAGCACCTACAAGCGGCCTCCCAAGCCTCGCCAGCTCTCCCTCTGCGTCCAGGGGCCCAACGAGTCGACCCGCGACTACCTCACGCGATGGGCCGAGCTCCGCAACTCCTGCGAGGGAGTGCACGAGGTCCAGGCCATCGACTACTTCACTGCCGGGTGCCGAGAGGGCACCCTCCTCAAGCAGCGACTCCTCTGCGACGAGCCGGCTACCCTCGACGAGCTACTAGTCATTGCTGACAAGTACGCCACTGCCGACTCCTCCACGAAGACCGAGCTCCGAGTAGATGCCTCAGGGAAAGTAATTGTTCCGGCTCCCAAGACGCCGGCCGGCAACCCTAACTGGCGCCCCTACCAGAACGACCACAAGCGCAAGGGCCCCATGCCGACTTCCTCCAGTCGGCAGGTGGCCACAATTGAAGACAAGCAGCCCGAAGAGCGGCCCGCTCCCAAGAAGAAGGGTGGCCGGCCGCCCTGGCAGCCGTCCTTCTCCTACGAACAAGCACTCGATGCTCCCTTCAAGTTCCACAGCGGCGCGAAGCCGTCCAACCATACAACACGGAAATGCCACTAGCTCGCCCGCATCACCAAGGGCGAAGGGATGGTGCCGCCTCCGCCTCTGGGCCCGCCGCCTCCAGCTCCCCAGCAGCCGGCGGCCCGGCCGGCAGTCGGCGCCATCCAAGACGAGTTCCCCGAAGCGCACGACGCCTACGTCGTCTTCACAAGTCAAGTCGACGACAAGCGCAGCCGACGCTGGCAGCACCAAGAAGTAAACGCAGTCGCCTCTAGCACCGCCGAGTTCATGCATTCGTCGGAAAAGCCCATCAGCTGCAGCCAGGACGACCACCCAGAGGTGATGCCTTCGCCTGGCTCCTATGCTATGGTCTTGGACGTCACCCTTGCGACGGAGAGGCGAGCTGCCAGGTTTTCCCATGTCCTGATAGACGGCGGAAGCAGTATCAACATACGGTACCGCGATACCATGGACAAGCTGAACATCAAAGCAAAGCAGCTCATGCCGAGCCGCACCATCTTCCATGGTATCGTACCCGGCCTATCTTGCTCTCCAATCGGAAAGATCAAGATGGATGTTCTCTTCGGAGACAAAGATCACTTTCGCCGGGAAGCAATATGGTTCGAGGTGGTGGATTTGGAGAGCCCCTATCATGCACTGCTTGGCCGACCTGCGTTGGCCAAGTTCATGGCCGTGCCCCACTGCGCCTACCTGAAGATGAAGATGCCGAGCTCGAAGGGGATCATCACGGTAGCCGGCGACTATAAGAAGTCCATCGAGTGTGCCATGGCCAGCAGCCGGCTGGCCGAGTCCCTCGTGGTGGCCGAAGAGAAGAAGATGTTGGAGCGGGTTGTGGCCATGGCCAGCAAGCAGCCGGCCTTGTCCCCCAACCCTAAGGACTGTGATGCGCAGGGCTCCTTCCAGCCTGCAAAAGAGACGAAGAAGATACCTCTAGATCCGGAGCACCCGGAGAGGTTCGCCGTGATTGGGGCGAACTTGGACAGTAAATAGGAAGGCGAGCTCGCCGACTTCCTCCGTGAGAATCGAGACATCTTTGCATGGTCCCCAAAGGACATGCCGGGTGTCCCGAAGGATTTCGCCGAGCACAAATTACATGTCCGAGCTGATGCGAAGCCGGTCAAGTAACCCCTCCGCCGACTATCAGAAGAGAAGCGAAGAATCATGGGAGAAGAGATAGCCCGGCTCCTCGCAGCCGGCTTCATCATGGAAGTGTTCTTTCCAGAATGGCTTGCCAATCCAGTTCTGGTTTTGAAGAAGAACAACAAATGGCGCATGTGTATAGACTACACAAGTTTGAACAAGGCCTGCCCAAAGGATCCGTTCGCTTTGCCACGGATTGACCAAGTGATAGACTCCACAGCCGGATGCGAGCTGTTAAGTTTTTTGGATGCATACTCAGGGTATCATCAGATCAAGATGGACCCGGCTGACCGCTTGAAGACTGCCTTCATCACACCCTTTGGAGCTTTCTGCTACCTGACAATGACATTCGGCTTGAGAAACGCCGGTGCCACTTTTCAGCGTTGCATGCAGAAATGTCTCTTGAAACAACTCGGCAGAAATGCCCACGTCTACGTAGACGACATTGTGGTGAAGATAGAGAAACGCGGTACCTTGCTGGAAGACCTGAAGGAAACATTTGCCAACTTGCGCCGATTCCAGATCAAGCTTAACCCCGAGAAGTGCGTGTTCGGAGTGCCAGCCGGCCAGCTGCTAGGCTTCCTGGTCTCCGAACGCGGCATTGAGTGCAACCCTGTCAAGATCAAGGCCATCGAGAGGATGGAGATTCCCACCAAGCTGCGAGATGTGCAGAAGTTCACTGGCTGTTTAGCCTCCCTGAACCGTTTTATCAGCCGACTAGGAGAGAAGGCTCTCCCCCTGTACCGACTCATGAAGAAGTCCACTCACTTTGAGTGGAATGATCAAGCCGACCAAGCCTTCCATGAGTTGAAGAAAATGTTGACCACTCCGCCTGTCCTGGCTGCGCCGACTGAGAAGGAGCCCATGCTCCTCTACATCGCCGCGACAAGCCGAGTCGTCAGCACTGTTGTTGTGGTCCAGCGCCCGGAGGAAGGCCGAGCCCAGCTAGTCCAGAGGCCGGTCTACTATCTCAGCGAAGTACTGTCCAGCTCAAAGCAAAACTACCCGCACTACTAGAAGATGTGCTATGGGGTGTACTTCGCTGCAAAGAAATTGAAGCCCTACTTCCAAGAGCACCCCATCACGGTCGTGTGCACTGCCCCGCTCGCCGAGATCATAGGCAGCCGGCATGCATCCGGCCGGGTGGCCAAATGGGCCATTGCCTTGGCGCCCTACACGATTTTCTATCAACCCCACACCGCCATCAAGTCGCAAGCATTCGCCGACTTCCTCGTCGACTGGGCCGAGACCCAGTACTTACCGCCGGCTCCCGACTCTACCCATTGGCGGATGCACTTTGACGGGTCCAAGATGCGCACCGGCTTGGGAGCCGGCATCGTCCTCACCTCTCCCAAAGGCGACAAGCTCAAGTACACGCTGCAGATCCACTTCGCCGCCTCCAACAACGTGGCCGAGTACGAGGCGCTCGTACATGGGCTCCGGCTAGCCAAAGAACTCGGCATACGCCGGATCCTGTGCTACGGCGACTCAGACTTGGTGGTCCAGCAATCATCTGGCAACTGGGATGCCAAGGACGCGAACATGGCGAGCTACCGTTTCCTCGTCCAGCAGATGAGCGGATACTTCGAAGGGTGCGAGTTCCTTCACGTGCCAAGGGCCGACAACGACCAAGCAGATGCCCTAGAACGGATCGGCTCCACCCGACAAGCCATACCGACCGGCGTCTCCCTCCAGCGCCTACTCAAGCCGTCCATCATGCCGTCTCCAGAGTCGGATTCCATCTTCGTACCGCCTGCGCCAGAAACAGCCGGATCCGGCTCAAGAAATCCCGCAGGCGGCACGGGGACTTCGACAACTGCCCTGGGGACTGACGTAGTCGCACCCGGCCCAGGGACTTCAGAACCCGGCCCGGGGACTGCAACGACACAAGAAGCGGTGGTCGACTCCAATGCAACACCCAACCAACCCACCCGAGTCATGGTGGCCACATTAACAGCAGAAGAAGTCACAGCTCCCTCATGGGCCCAACCCATCCTCAAGTTCCTAGTCAGCAGAGAGCTGCCGGCTGATGAGATCACAGCAAAACTAGTGCAACGACGAGCCACAACATACACAATAATCAACAGGGAGCTCGTGAAGCGCAGCGTCACCGGAGTCTTCCAGCGTTGCGTTGAGCCAGAAAAAGGAGTGGCAATCCTCAAAGATATCCACCAAGGCGAATGCGGCCATCACGCCGCCTCAAGATCTCTCGTGGCCAAGGCTTTCCGCCATGGGTTCTTCTGGCCGACCGCCTTGGAGGATGCTAAAGAAATAGTCAAGAGCTGCAGAGGATGTCAAGTCTTCAGTTCCAAACAACACCTGCCGGCTTCTGCCCTCAAGACCATTCCCCTCACCTGGCCTTTTGCCGTCTGGGGACTGGACATGGTGGGCCCTTTCAAGACAGCCCGCGGTGGCATGACACATCTACTCATTGCGGTGGACAAGTTCAGAAAGTGGATCGAAGCCAAGCCCATCAAGAAGTTGAACGGGCCGACTGCCGTGACATTCATCACCGACATCACTACTCGGTACGGCGTGCCGCACAGCATCATCACCGACAACGGCACGAACTTCGCCAAAGGCGCACTGGCACGTTTCTGCGCGACGCAGGGCATCCGACTGGACTTAGCATCCGTGGCCCACCCGCAGTCAAACGGCCAGGTCGAGCGAGCAAATGGACTTATCCTCTCTGGCATCAAGCCCCGACTGGTTGTACCACTGGAGCGATCGGCCGGCTGCTGGCTCGAAGAGCTGCCGGCTGTCCTCTGGAGTCTGCGCACTACACCCAAAAAGTCAACCGGCTTCACTCCATTATTCCTTGTGTACGGTGCCGAGGCCGTCATTCCAACAGACATCGAGTTCGACTCGCCTCGGATCACCATGTACACGGAGAAGGAAGCCAAAGAAGCAAGAGAAGACGGCGTCGACCTACTGGAAGAAGGCCGGCTGTTAGTCCTCAGCCGGTCCACCATCTACCAGCAAGGCCTGCGCCGCTACTACAACCGCAAGGTCAAGCCAAGATCCTTCCAAGAGGGCGACCTTGTGCTCCGGCTGATCCAGCAAACAGCCGGCCAGCACAAGCTCTCGGCCCCTTGGGAAGGCCCCTTCGTCGTCAGCAAGGCACTCGGCAACGACTCCTACTACTTGATCGACGCACAAAAGCCAAGAGCACGCAAAAGAGACGACTCCGGCAAGGAGTCGGAGCGACCATGGAACGCAAACCTCCTAAGACGTTTTACAGCTGAAAAGCAGTATGTATCACGCTACCCCTTTTGTATTAAGTACAAACCAACACGCCCCCCGAATAGTACTCGGGGACTGCCTTTTTATTTATCTATGAATGACAAGTGTCATATCCTTGAATGTATTATTACATTTCGCATTCTTGTCCGGCACCGGGTCCGACTAGTCGGCCCGGGGACTGGCCGCCTTGAGCTATATTCAAAGTTCTTCCCGAAGTCAGCAAAGTAGTGCGCCGGCTCCCAAGTCCTCTCTTGTTGAAAGTCGCAACTCAAAGAACTGACTGTCCGACTAGCAAGAGAGAAGACAGAAAGGACGCCTACACGAAAAACGACTAAGGAACAACTAACCTATATAGCAAAGAGACGGCCTCCAAACATGCCTGCCGGCTGTCAAAGCAGCCGGCTGGCCGGCTTCCTAAAAAACTTAGCTTAAGTCCGGCAAAGCTAAAAGTACTTCCCCCTCCCCAATCGGCCAGGCACTCCCCGGCTACAGATTGCAGAGCAACTGTTTGACCAGGGAGGCGGCAACCAAGGGAGGGCGACAAAGGAAAAAAGCAGAAGGACAAAAAGCGAAAGTACAAGGAAAAGACCGATTGCATAACTTATATACATAAAGCCGCCCACAGGCTGGCAACAGACTTGAGTTTGAATACACCCAGTGGGTGGAATTGTGCAGACTTAACCAAACATTGTTCAAAAGTGACAAGACAGGAAAACAAAAGAAAGAAGATTAAGGCGCGACATGGAGGCCGAGCTGTTCGGTGAAGGCGGCTCGCCGGCTGAAGGAGTGGCCGTCTAGCTGGTCCCGGCTTGACCACCTCCCGCTGCAGGAGACGCACTCGCACGCGACATAGTGCTGGAGGCGCGGTCAGGCTGGCCGGCTACTCCACCAGCCGGCTCGGCGTCTTCACCCTCCTCCTCCTCGGGGGCGAAGACGTTGGTGTCGGTGTAGTCGGCGATCGCTGAAGCCCGCCGAATGATGGCCGGCCGCGCCGGCTCCAGCTCCGTGTCGGCTTGCTGCCACCAGGTAGCTAGCTGGTCCAGGTTCAGGCCGGGATACCAGGCCTTGTCGAACTCCAGCGCCCGCCTGGCGCCGGAGCGAGCTGCTGACGCCTTCCAAGCCTCGAAGCGGCCGACTGCCACCTCCAGCCAGTCGGCGGTCCGACTGGGGGTGCGTGGGACCACTTGGCCGGGCCAGAGGGCGGCCAAGACCTGCGATCCCGCGCGCTGAAGCCGGAGGAGCAGCCTGTGAGCCGGCTGGATGCGAGCCTGGATCGCCAGGAGCTGGTCTTCCAGCGAGCGGCCGGCGGTTGGCGAGATCTCGAAGCCGGCTTGCCTCTTCGCCTGGCGACGGGCTTCGATGGCCTGGTTGGCGGCAGTTGAGTAGCCAGGGAAGTACTCTGTGCGAAGGAGAAAAGAAAAGAAAAGCACCGAAATCAGAAAAACAAGCCAAAGTGGCAGATGGCAAGAAAGGACGAAGGGGTAGACGACTTACCGTCAACTAGATCCTCGATCTGGCCATAGCCGGAGACCAGAGTCTGCCTGGCCTCTGCCCAGCCGGCCGCCTCCGTCTCGAACTCGGCCTGGAGGGTGGCTTCGCGATCCTGTGCAGCCTTCAGCGCCGCCTTGTGGCCTTCCTCCCGGTCGGCCAGCTTCTTGACCAGGCGGTCGCGCTCCTGCACCAAGGCGGCGAGCTCCGCGTCCTTAGCACGAAGAGAGGTCTGGGACTCCCCCAGCTATGCCCTCAGACTGGCGTTGGCCGCTGCAGAGATAGAAGAAGAAGAAGAACAATGAGAAATCATCAAGGAAGATCCGAGCCGACTGCTCAGCAGTCGGCCCGAATCTCGGGGACTACACCTAGTGGGTGCGCTGACGTGCCCCCACATGAGATAAAGATCAAGTCACATACCTCGGCTCTCAGTAAGATCGGCGGTCTTCTGGGTCAGCTCCCGAGCCTGGGAGTTGAAGGCGGCCGCTCGGAGGTTGTGGTAGTCCTACAAGACGGACAGAAGACCGAAGTGAGAACAAAAGCAGCAAAGACAAAATCTCCAAGAAGTTCCAAGCCGCCTGCTCAGCAGCCGACTCGGAACTCGGGGACTACACCCAGTGGGTGCGCTGACGCGCCCCCACGAGAGAAATCAAGATCAAGAAAGAACAAGATAGGAATACTAACCCGGATGGCTGCCCGCGTGGCGAGGAATTCGTCGGTGAACTGCCTCAGCGCCGCGGCTTGGCTTTGCACCCGGGTCCGGACGTCTTGTGCAGCGACGTTCACCACGGCTGTCCCTCCGCCCGGCGTCCACCCCGAGGTAGCGCTGGCCGCCTCAGCGTCTCGGGCCGACGAGCTGGAGCCCACGGCCGGCTGTGGCTCCGACGCAGCCTTCTGCGGCTCAGACGCGGCCTTCCCTGCACGCCGGCTTGGCGGAACCCGGACCGCCACCTCAGCCCCCGCGGCCAGCTCGCCCTCCGCCGACTGTGCGGCCGTAGGTTCAGGCTGGCGGCCTTCGGTCGCCCTAGTCGGAGGAGTCGGCCCCGGCGCCTCCCCCAAGATGACGACGTCGTCGCCGCTTCCTCCCAGCCCTGGCTGGGAACCGCTGGCTCCCCCTGGCGAGGGATCCACGTCCCCGGGCTCCATGGTGCGCAGGGGGGTGACCATCAAAGCCTCCCCTGCCGCCGCTTCGGCCTCGGCCTCTGCCTGGGCCTTGGCTGCGGCCTCGGCGAGCGCCTTCGCCGCCTCCTCCTCCCGAGCTGCCTGGGCGGTGGCTGCCCTCCGTGCCTCCGCTTCCCGCGCTTCCTGCTCCTCCCGCACCTCCTGCGTGTTCCTTTCCGTCGCCTCCAGGAGGGTGGCGCGGGGATCTACGCGGCGGGTGGTGCTCCCAGAGCCCCCTGGCGACTCGACGACGGAGCCGGCAGCCGCCCGCTCAAGTGACAGCGGAGCTCTGACCATTGAAAAAGAAGACGAAGGTTCAAGAACCACCAAAGGAAAGAAAGAAGGACAGTACATAGAAAGAGAGAACTTACGCCGACACAGTTTGCGGCTGCTTCACCACTTTGCGGAAGCGAGCCGCCTTCGCGGCCGCCTCTTCCCGCCTGGTGGCTGCCGCCCCACCCCTGGGCTTCTTCGTCTGGCTACCAAACATGCCCTGGGTGGCGCGACGTTTCTGGCCTCTACCCCGAGCAGGCTGCGCGCCGGAGGAGCCCGCGCCGCGTCTGGATGCCGGCTGGCGGTGCGGGACGGCTTTGGCTTCGTCCTCGTCCGGCCAGTCGTCAAACGTAGCGGTGAACCCGGAGCCGCCTTCTTCGCCGCCGGCTTGGCCGCCGGCCGGCTCGACTGCATCCTCCATATGGACCGCCCCCAGGTCGGGGTCCTCCTGGTCGTGTTCGGTCCGGTCGGGGACGAAGCGGCGCTCCACGTCTGTCCCGCCGGCCGGCCGAAGCAGAGGACTCTGTCAAAAAAGCAAGCCGACTGAGTTAGAGTCGGCCCAGAGGAACTCGGCGACAAAGCTGAGAGAGAGAGAGAGAAAAAGAGACGAGGGGAGCGTACCGTAGGCGGAGGATTGGTGCGGCTGTATGGCTCCTTGCCGAATTGCCAGTCTTCGGAAAGTTGGCAGTTGGTGAGGTAATTCACCATGTCGGCGGCGTCGGGCTGCGGCATCTCCATGGTGCACATTCGGCTCGGATCGAGCTGGCCGCTCATCTGACAGATCAGATGCGGCCGGCTCTGGAGCGGAAGGACCCGGCGCGTGACGAACGCGGCCAGGAGGTCGGGCCCCGTCAGGCCCTCCGACTGGACCATCACCCGCAGGCGGGAGATGGCGGCGTTTCCTCCCTGCGACAGCGTCACGGCCCGGAAGGACCACTGGGGCAGCCTGCCCACCGGTGGGCCGGCCACGTAGGCTAGCAAGTTGAGGTAGTCGCCCCGGGGAGCGATGCTCCGCACGTAGAAGTATGACTTCTGCCACTTCTTCACCGATTGGATCAGTGTGATGATGGGGAAGGGGTTGTCGGCGCCTGATCTCCGCGACGCGATGAAGGCGCCGGTCTGAGCCGGCACGCCCCGCACGCGCGTGCCCAGCTCCCCCCAAAGCTCGAGGGTGGGGAGGACACCAAGATAGCCCTCGCACAGGGTGACGAAGGCTGACAGCAGCACCACCGCGTTGGGGGTGAGGTGGTGCGGCTGGAGCTGATAGAATTCCAGCCAGGAGCGGAAGAAGGCGCTCACTGGCAGGCCGAAGCCGCGCAGGAAGTGCGAGCGGAAGACCACCCGCTCGCCCTCCCGCGGCGCCGGCCTGACTTCCTTCTCCGGCGCGAGGCGGACCTCCACTTTGTCCGCGCTAGGCAGACGCCGGGTGTCGCGGAGGAAGTCGATGTGATCGTTATGGACGATGGAGCCGTCCCAATCCCCGCCAAGCTGCTCTACGTGGGGAGGCATAGCGGAAGCTAGCACGGCGGCGGGGGAGCGTGCGGAGGAAGAGCGCGGCGGCGAAGCGCTGTCGCGAGAACGAGCAAGGCAAGAAGACGGTGGGGGTAGGAGGAGCGTGCGAGGGCCTGCCGCCCTCCACCTCCCCCTACTTATAGCCTCACGCGGCCGAAGAGGCCGGACGTGGGGGGGAGACGTGGGATTAACTGCGCCCACTCCCCCCACGTCTCGTGTTCATTACGCATGAGTGCGAGCCGAAACTGCCGCACGGAACGTGCGGGCGGTTTCGGGATACAAAGGATCCACGCCTGGGCCGGGGCGCGGATGTGGCGGGCCCCCTCCCTGTGGCGACGTCCCGTCACGCGCGTGGGGTGGCACGCTTTCCGGCCACGTGGCACGCCAACGGCCCGAGGCCGGCCCGCGGCCCGGTGCACGTGCCTGCGGGTTCCCGCCCCCCGACTCCAGAAGAATTCGACTAAGGCGGCGCGCCTGGCCAAGGCCGGCTCCCAGCTGCCGGCTTGTCACGATAGGAAGCTGATCGAGCTTCTTGAACCCCACTCCACGTCGAAGCCCAATCAGCTTCGGGGACTACTGTCAGAGGAAATGGCCACGGGTAGCCTAACCGACTACCCCTGGCTCTTCGGAAAATTTATCAGGCCCTTGGGCCTTCAAGCACTCCAAGCATTTGGGCCGCCTTCCCTGGCCGGCTACCACTAAAGCCGACTCCCGGAAGGCGACCCAGCCTCACCGACTCCTCCCCAGGACGACTACGGGGTGGCCGGCTCCAAGAAGCCGACCGGGAAGGACGCCGACTCCTAGGAGCCGGCCAAGATCACAACCACCCCTCCATAACGGCGACGTGACCGGGTGTGGCCACAGTGCGGCCCATGACCCCCGAAGCCCGAGGCGGGCATGGCTATAGGAGGCCGTACGGGAGGGACGTCTCCCGTGCGGCTCGGCACTGTAGCCACGTTGGCCTCGACGTCATCCACGACCTACTCCCGTACGGCCCAAGGACTGCGGGCCCCTTCAGCCAGAGAGAGACGCGAAGGCGGCCCGGCTTTTCCTAGTCGGCCAAGAGTATAACCGGCCTCCAGAAGCCGGCTACTCCCTTCCTCGAAGCAGGAGCCCCATTAAGGAGACAAGACGAGGTGGGGCTACAGTCATAGCCCCCGAGGCGGATCACTGTAGCCACGCTTACCTCGACAAAGCCCTCATCATCAGAGGCGCGGCTACAGTAAGCAGCCGCCGACAAGACCCTAGGCGGTGTGGCCGGCCTGTCGACCAAGTAGCCGGCAGCCGGCGGGACCCACCAGCCGGCGGAGAAGCCGGTGAGCGTAGACACTGACGGTTGGGACCAGATCCCAGTCGGATTACCATTGTACCCCCGGGGGGTAGGCCTATATAAACCCCCCGGAGCACCCATGCAAAGGGTGGGCCTCTGAGCATAGTTGGCTTCTAGGTTAACACCCACACATAGTACACACACCATAGAGAGAGACAAGCAAGAGCTAGCCTTGTTCTTCTTCTCCCTTGGCATATGTCGCACCAACCACCCGACAGCAACGATATTTTCTAAATATCACAATCATGTTCAAGTCACAAAGCATTGAGACAGACATTAAGTTGAAACCAAGGGATTCAACAAGCATCACTTAATCCATGTGTTGATCCTTTGAGATTGCAACTCTACCTAGACCCAATACCTTGCTTTTACCAGTGTCAGCAAATGTGATGTGACTCTTGTCAGATGGACGTAAGGTTGAGTCCATGAGAAGACTTCGATCACCAGTCATATGATTAGTGCATCCGCTGTCCATAATCCATTCTGAAGCATGAGGTTTCATACCCTACAGTACAGTTAGGGGGATAGGCTTCACCAAGAGTATTGTGAAGCATAAACATTTGACGGGCAAGAGGATTATCAAAGCTCAGATCAAGATTAGGACTGATAGGATGATTGGCAAACGATTCAGGAACAAAATACATAGTGAGACCATTTGGGCATTTGATCTTGCGCCCTACTAGATGTTTTAGGTCCCCAGCAATAGCATCAGACGCCTTTGATTTCCGGCCGGAGACCTTTCCCTGCAAAAGAAAGTTAATTATTCTTAACAACCCACATCTTCAGGGGTGGCTTAGAAGCAATGAGTCTAAGTGCAGCATCTGAGAACTTTGGCTTTGGAGCCCTAGCAAATAGCCTTGCAGGAGAAGAATGATACTCATATGAATAAGCAAAAAAGTTCTTAGTTTTATGAACATAGCGGCTTGAAGACACACGCTCATATTCATAAGTCTGAGTATGGTTTCCCTGCAAAACATTGGCGTTAGGGTGACTCAGTTGAGTCCTGTATCTGTATGAAGCCTTTGGACCATATGAAGCCTTTGGTCTGGGATTTGTCTTCTTTCCAGGTGGTGTCATGGTGACATTCACGGGAAGATTCTCAAGACAACTTTTGGGAACCCAGATCTTCTTCATAGGTGGCCCATTCCTGCAGTTAGTACCAATATATCTGGCAAACACTTCACCATTCTGATTCTTAAACAGTTTATAGTTTGCATCAAAGGATTCATCAATGATAATAGGGTTAGCACAGGTGAAGCCAGATAAGGTGGATGGATCCACTGAAGGTACCTTTGCAGCAACCCATGTGGTTTTGGGGTACTGCTCAGGCTTCCAGTAGGAGCCATCACCATTCATTTTCCTCTCGAACCCAACACCCTCTTTCCTAGGGTTTTGGTTCAGAATCTTCTTTTTGAGGACATCGCACAGTGTCTGATGCCCTTTGACACTTTTGTACATCCCTGTTTCAAGCAATGTCTTGAACCTAGCATTTTCATCAGCAATAGTAGTGGTATCCTCAGTAGAGGGGTTAGTTACCACATCAGCAGTTGAAGATATTGCAACAGTAGCAGCAGTAGAACATTCAGCAACAGAAGTAGTGTTATCATGCTCAAGGCATTTTGGACATGGTGGTTCAAATCCTTCCTGGGCGGGACTGATCTGTTGAGCGTGAAGTGACTCATTCTCTTTTTGAAGATCTTCATGAGTCGCTCTCAATTTCTCAAGCTCTTGCTTCCTTTGAAGATAATCATAGGAGAGCTTTTCATGAGTTGTTGAGAGCGTTTCATGACAAATTTCAAGTTCCTGGTACTTAACATGAAGATTTTTTATGTCTTCAATTAAGGACTGAGAACGGGTCATTTCAGCGTCCAACAGGTCATCGCTTTTATCTAACAGTTTTTGAGTATGTTCCATAGCTTTCTGTTGTTCAGTTGCAATTTTAGCAAGTGTTTTGTAGCTGGGTTTGGATTCACAATCAGAGTCATCTTCACTAGTTGTTTGAAAGTAAGCATCGCGTGATTTTACCATGGCACCACGTGCCATGAAGCAGTAGGTGGGAGCAGAGTCGTCCTTGTCATTAGCTTCAGCGTTGGTGACGGAGCCATTGTCTTCAGTGTTGAAGATGGACTTGGCAACGTAGGTTGTAGCTAGAGCCAGACTTGCAACGCCAGGGTCGGACTCCTCCTCAGACTCCACCTCCGCCTCCTCAGAAGCAGACTCCTCCTCTGAATCCATCTCCTTGCCGACAAAAGCACGAGCCTTGCCAGATGAGCTCTTCTTATGAGATGAAGACTTGGATCAAGACTTGGAAGAAGACTTTGAGGATTTCTTCTTCTTCTTTTCATCTGAATCATATTCCTTGCTCTTCTTCTTCTTGTTGTTCTCATTGTCCCACTGTGGACACTCAGAGATGTAGTGTCCAGGTTTCATGCACTTGTGACATGTTCTCTTCTTGTAGTCATGACTGGAAGCTTCATCATTTCTTGAGCTGGATCGTGAAGACTTTTTGAAGACCTTCTTCTTAGTGAACTTCTGGAACTTCTTCACAAGCATAGCAAGTTCCTTTCCAATGTCTTCAGGATCATCAGAACTGCAGTCAGATTCTTCTTCAGATGAGGAAACAGCTTTTGCCTTCAAAGCACGAGTTTGGCCATAGTTGGGACCATAGATATCTCTTTTCTCAGATAGCTGGAACTCATGTGTGTTGAGCCTCTCAAGTATATCAGACGGATCGAGTGTCTTGAAGTCAAGGCGTTCTTGTATCATCAGGGCAAGGGTGTCGAACGAGCTGTCAAGTGATCTCAGTAGTGTCTTGACGATTTCATGCTTGGTGATCTCAGTGGCGCCGAGAGCACGAAGCTCATTTGTGATGTCAGTAAGCCGATCAAACGTGAGTTGGACATTCTCATTGTCGTTTCTCTTGAAGCGGTTGAAGAGGTTGCGAAGAACACTGATCCTTTGATCTCTCTGGGTTGAGACGCCTTCGTTGACCTTGGAGAGCCAGTCCCAGACTAGCTTCGACGTTTCCAGAGCACTCACACGGCCATACTGTCCTTTGGTCAGATGACCACAGATGATGTTCTTGGCAGTAGAATACAGTTGAATAAACTTCTTGACATCAGCAGGGGTGACACCTTCACCAGTCTTGGGAACACCATTCTTGACGACATACCAGAGGTCGACATCAATGGCTTCAAGATGCATGCACATCTTATTCTTCCAGTAGGGATATTCAGTTCCATCGAAGACGGGGCAAGCAGCGGAGACTTTGATTATCCCTGCAGTCGACATAGCTAAAACTCCAGGTGGTTAAACCGAATCACATAGAACAAGGGAATACCTTGCTCTGATACCAATCGAAAGTGCTAGTTATCGACTAGAGGGCGGTGAATAGGCGATTTTTATGAAAGTCTTCAAAACATGAGAGTTTCGAAGACAAACAATAGAAATGAACCTATTGATATGCAGTGGAAGGTAAACTACACTAAGAAACCCATAGTCAAGTATGCAATGAAGTAAAAGCACGAAGACTAATAGCAGCTAGGTAGTAAGGATCAGGATGGAAGATGGTATGAAGCCAAACAACGATAGTAGTCACACAGTGAAGACAAATAGGTAAAGCAAATAGGCAATGACTTCACGAAGACGAACTGTAAGTAAGGAGAGGGAGAGGATAGAACCAGTCACTTGTTGATTACACAGAATTTGTTGGACCAGTTCCAGTTGCTGTGACAACTGTACGTCTGGTTAGGGAGGCTGAGATTCAACTCAGAAGACCGCGTCTTCACCTTATTCCCCTTGAGCTAAGGACACCCAGTCCTCGCCCAATCACTCTACTAAGTCTTCAAGGCAGACTTTCAAACCTTCACAGACTTCGTTCACCGGCGATCCACAATGACTCTTGGATGCTCAGAACGCGACACCTAACCGGCTGGAGGATTCACAGTCCTCAAGTGTAACAAGTCTTCAGGTCACGCAGACAGAAAGACTTCAGTGATGCCTAACACTCTTTGGCTCTAGGTGTTTGGGCTTTGTTCTCGCAAGGATTTCTCTCTCTCAAAAGCTTCGGAGGTGGGTTGCTCTCAAACGACAAAAGCCGTGCACTAACTCTGAGCAGCCACCAATTTATGGTGTAGGGGTGGGCTATTTATAGCCACTAGGCAACCCGACCTAATTTGTCCGAAATGACCCTGGGTCACTAAGGAATTGACACGTGTTCCAACGGTCAGATTTCAAACACACGCGGCAACTTTACTTGGGCTACAAGTAAAGCTGACTCATCCAGCTCTGGATAAGATTTGCTCTCATTGTCTTCGATCGAAGACATAGGATTTTGGTTGAGCATCACTTCAGTCACTCTGACTTTGTTCACTGGGACCCCACTTAACAGCACGGTGGTTCCTACGACTCAACAAAGAAGAAAAGGAAACAACAAAACAACTAAGTCTTCGCGCTCCATAGTCTTCACGCAATGCCTTCTCTTGTCATAGTCTTCAATGTGAATATCTTCACATACCACCATTGTCTTCAATGTCTTCATACATTTTTAGGGGTCATCTCCGGTAGGTAAACCGACTCAATGAGGGACTACTACCTGTGTTATCCTGCAATTCTCAAAAACACATTAGTCCCTCAACCAGGTTGTCGTCAATACTCCAAAACTAACTAGGGGTGGCACTAGATGCACTTACAGGAAACAAACAGTAAAGCAATCATCATCTGTTTTTTATTAAATTAAAGCAATCATCAGCCCGCTATCATTATTTTTGGATCCATCCACTAGTTGTTACCATTACTCTAGATTTCTGCACGCTCTCCTTACATAATCTCACTATATTTTTTTGTATGCATGTCAGATATTGTACACAGTCATGCTGAACATGTAGAGAAAACGAGGAGAGTTTTGCACGGCAATACAATGTCATGCAGACATTGCTCCATGGTGGGTTCAAGGGCAAACCCTCCCCGCTCCCTCTCTAGATTGTAATCCAGAGGAAGATATCTGTTCTGAGGCGGATTCACACGCAGCTGACCACTCCTATTTACCCCCCCCAAGGTGTTTGCTCTAACTTGGCATGATGATGTTAGTCATATCTTGCATATGTTGCCTTGCAGTGCCTAATTTTGACATCATATATGTCATCAGCTTAGTTTAGACATGTTCTGTAATGCCACCTGTTTAGTTTCAATATCATATATGGGAATTATGCAGTCTCATGTCTTTTAGCCAGCCATAATATATGTGAAATGTGCAATGCCATCCTATTTAACCAGGCATCATATATTTGAATGATATCTTGCCCATTGTTTTCTTCATTACATTTCCATTTGTCAACAATGTTTGTACATTAAACTACTCTTCCTGTGGATCAGCCATTTGAGTGGGTGGTGGAAAAATCTATAGTGAAAACAAGGCCTTCAGAGCAGACAGTGCTACCTGTCGAAGAAGATCTCTTGCTGGGTCCCGGTAGCTCCTCAGAGATGGATTCAGAGACAGATGACCAGTCCTATTCCCCCACCGAGGTGTATACTCTAACTTGGCACGGTTATACTGCTCATATCATGCATATGGTGTCTTGCATTGCATAGTTTAGACATCATATACACAATATTCAACACCATGTTCTTAGTTCAGACATCATCTATGCGAATGCCCTCTGCTTAGCATATAAATCACATATGTGAATTAAATCATGCGATCCTGATTACTTAGATAACATGTATGTGAATTATGTCATGCGATCCTGTTTAGTTAGTCATCATATCTTTGAATTATGTTATGCTATGCTATTTAGTTTAGATAGACATCATATATGTGAAATTATGTCATGCTATCCGTTTTAGTTAAACAATATACATGTCAACTATTTCATGCCCTCTTTTTCCACACTATCTATTGCATCTATCTCTCATACAATGTCTGAACATTCAACTATGTCTACTGTTTATCAGCCATTTGAATTGGAGCGGGTGATGGCAGTATCTAGCGGAGTAAAAACACGGTCTTCAAATAAATCAGTGCTACCTCTTGGTGGAGATAGCACCCCGGTTGTACATGCACAAGAACCAGCCGTACCACACATAACCCAGACTCTCGCAGATTTTACCCCTACTGCGATGGACAGAGAACCAGCTTCACCCAATCTAACCCCAACCCCAGTAGATAGTAACCCAGTTCCTGTTGACACAGCACCTTCTCCACCACAGAGCTCCCAAACATGAGTAGTTAGTAAGGCAGCTCCAGTGCCCAGAGTGCCAGTACTACCACGGCGAACCCCAAGTCCACCAGTTAGTACACCTATTCTTGTGGAGGAAGCACAACCAGCCATTCATAGTTTAGCATCTATCGCATTTGATGTTGTTAAATCCTATGTGTGTATCTTCCCATCATGGAAATATTATACTGAAGATGAAGGAAAATGCCAGTTGCAGGTGCTTTGTCCCATACATTCTACCTCCATGATGGTTATAATACAACAAATTTTCCCATTTTTCTCTATTGAGAAGGACCGATTTGGAAACTCAGGATGAGGTAACCTGTGCTAATACCTCTGCTATATTCAAGAATGCTTGGTGGCAGTATCGAAATTACTTGAAGAAAACGTACTTCACTGGCAAAGAAACTCATCAAATTCCCTTAAGTTCTCCTGAGACACATTTACTGGACGATGACTGGGAACGCCTTGTTCTGTACTGGTCCCGAACCAAGAATGTGGTAAGGTCTATGAGCTCATTTTATTTTTAGTACTATATGCTTGCGTCTTACTGTACTCTGTTCATGTAGAAAGAGTGCTTAAACATGAAGAACAACTATTCTCATTTAAGATTCCATTGCTATCGTGCATACTGCTTTGCTCTTGTATCACTGTATTTACTCATACAAACTTACTTTTAAATTGAACGATCCAATGGAAACTCCAATGGCACAACAGGTATGTTTACGCATGTTTCTTTAACAGGTTTGCTCTTATAAATAGCTCTATTGATTTCAATTTCAATTGTGTATACAGTTGACTTATCATATCATGCACATTACTAGCATCACAACAAGGCCAATAGTGTTGTTGTACATGTAGACCCATGGTACCCATCTGAAATCTTATTGTGCCATGTAGTTTCCCACGCTTTGTATTTTTTCAGTGCTACTTTCTCTTGAACTGATATGATTTGAACCGCGTCTCTATTTTGATTTGGCAAGACAATGCAGTGACCATAGGACATAGATATATGTTTTCTTGATGCTTTTATAATGTATTACTTGTCAATAGAAGAGTTGGTAGTTTAATCTTGTCCACCTTACAAATGAACTGGTTCACCGAAATGAGTTTAATATACTAGTACATGCTAAACCTGTAATGTGTCTGCTTGTTTCTTCTTTTAGAATGCTGACAGAATATTGCGGAAGAGTGCCTTATTAAGCAATGGTAAAGGAAGTAATGCAGATAAGGTTCAGGATCGTGAGACATCCATGTTGGTCTCCAACAAAGCTGATAAAAGAGCTAAGGAAAACTATCTTGGAGATAGTGAGACAACCCCAAAGTCCTGCCTTGGTTTACTGTTCGAGTTACTGGCCACTACTGCTTGCACAAGCTATTCAAAATCACTGTGTGAATCAGTTCGTTTTCTTGAGTCTCAACTACAAGCTGAAGGACATCGATCAACCGTGTTGCGACAAGAAGCGGAAGAACTGCGGAAGTCCCTAGAGCATTCAGATGCATACTTTCTAGTGCAACAGCAAGCGTTGGAGGATTTTAGTGCCAAATAGGACAAAGCTAATATGCTTGCTAAGCTTATTGCCAGCATGGTGGATACCCAGGATAACGTTTCTTAAGCTCTTCTGAAGTTGTTTCAGTTATGGACTTGTTTTGCTGCCGCGTTTATTTGCACTGGTGGCCAATTTTGACGACCAGTGTATGTAATATGCTGCTTTGTTCCCTATATTTGCACTGGTGGCGAACTTTGATGCCCAGTGGATGTAATATGTGTAATAGGCTAGCGTTAGTTGCTTGCTTGTTTATTTCCTTATTGTCTTGTTTAGTTGTTTGCTTGTAGTCACTGCAGTTCTTTTTCACGTTTTTAATGGCCACAATAACCTATTTTTGGTAACTAGGCCACAATAATCATGGCAACACACGGACTGTTGTAACCATGGGCCTCCTGTGGGCCGTAGGATCCATGGGCCTTCTACGGGCTGTAGGATCCATGGGCCTTCTACGGGTCATAGGATCCATGGACTTTCTACGGGCTGTATGATCCATGGGCCTTCTACGGGCCGTAGGATCCATTGGTCTTCTACGGGTCGTAAGATCCATGGGCCTTCTACGGGGCGTACAATCATTTCGCCAAACATGGGCCGTACTATTCGTGGACCATAACGGGTCGTTAATAGGCCGTATTTGATAACGCTATGAAAACAGCCCAACGGGTTAACGGGCCACAACCGGGCTGAATTTGGCCCACAAACGGAATAGGCCAGTAACGGACCGTAACTAACCGGATTCTCGAAATGAGCCCAAGAATAAATGGGCCCTTAGAAGGCTGAAAGTTAACATGAGCTGGAAACGGCTGACGGAATAATGGGTCGTTAATGGGTATAAAGTGATACACTGTTCATTATGGGCCAGTTTCATCTCGGGCCTTTAATGGGCCGAGAGTTACAAAGGGCCTCATATGGGCCGAAAGACATCTTGGGCCATACATGGGCCGGAAGTTACAACAAGCTGGAATCATATTGGACGGCCCAGATGAAGCTACTGGGCTTAATTCCGATAGGCCATAACGGGCCGGGAGTTAGCGGGCCGTAAATGGGCTATATACGAACAAGCCGTTAACAAGCTTTCCATGGGCCGGCCCGTTACCTTTTGACCAAGTCAAACGGGCCGGCCTTTTCACCAGAATGGGCCTCTGTTGGGCCGTGCCATGTGTCGACGTATCATAGGCACCTCCTGTCTAATCAGTGGATGACATCTATCTCAACACTGAGCCAACATGTGTTTCCTCTGGCCAATGAGAATTTTACACGTGGAAAATACCCATTGGTCTAGGCTGTTAACGGGTTATCGGATCCAAAACTGGACCCGATAGCTTAACAGTGACCTGTTGCGATGGATGCCACGTGTCGGTCACCCTTGACGAAAGCACTTCTATGACGCGCGATTTATCGTCATGGAAGTGGACACTTCCATGATGATAATTTTGGTAATGTCATGGAACACTTCTATGACAGCACAGGTATGACTATATTGATTCTGTCATAAAATCATCATGGATGTACATGCATGACAGAAAACGTGACCTACTGTGACAAACACGTATTATCACGAAAGTGCATTTTTTTGTAGTGATGACATTTGCGAGCCTGTCGTGCACTAGCTTCCCATCCCTCTCTCTCCCTTTCTTCTTCTACTCTCTTTATCTATTTTATAAAAACATTGGTAACCCTCAATTTAGAAAAACATAATTGTATATTTAAAGAGTTTTCTCCTCTAGCCCTTTCGGTTACGTGGCATATTGATGAATGATTGTACGATCTTGATGCGATGCTTACAATGGTTTTACGCCCATGTGTTGTAGGTGTCGATAATATGTTGCAACTTTGTTCCCGTCATGTTCTATTAACTAATAAATATCATGATGATATGTTTTTTTGGTTTGGTTTACTTTTCACTTCATTATGATTTTTGTAAGAATTTAATTATGGTAGTTTCTTCAATAATTTGATGGAAAAACCCGTTATTCCCGAACTCATTAAGGAAATCAAATGCGTTATGTGCGAGACCCCCATCTTCTTCCTCTACTTCTCACCCCCTTCCTTGCACCACCATGGCTTCTGGCTTTAGGCCTTATACCCCCTCGATCACTATCACTATAGTGCCATTGTTATTTTACTCTACAACCATGATTCAACAGTGATGTGCCTATGGCACATGGTCTGATAATAAAAATCTAGGAGTGTTACATCCAAAGGGTGGCACATGCATGACCAAGCTTTTACATAGCCCTACCTTCCACTGTCTCCTTAGAACATCCTGAAATCCATTGTTGGTCCTCGAGATACTCTATCACCCCCTTAGATCTACCATTGCCCCTCAGACCAACCACTGTCTGCTTCTAGTACCGTTGTCGCCAAAGATGATGTTAAGTTGGCAAACCGTCACTTGTTGATTAGGCGCTCCTGTAAACCTAATGTGTGAGGTGACCGAACTTTAGATCCCCATCCTTATATCTTTCTTTTCTTCCTTCCCCTGTCCTTTATCTTGTTTAGAAACTCAAGGGAAACAGGTAACCCTCAATTTATAAGAATGTAAACATCCATTTCAAGAGTTTTTCTTGTTCAATCTTGCTAAGTTTATTTCCCCCATGGAAATCATTTAATTAAATCCCGAAACCTTTGATAAAATTCTACTCGGAATCCATTAGGTACTGGGCTTTTTTTGTTCCATACTAAATACAGACTTCAAAATTTCTAACATAGAGCATTTCTTAATTAGCTCATCAGCTAGCTAGTTAGATATCATGGCAGCCCCATCAATGGCTAAAGAGATATTCCATTGATCAAGATTCCTAGAAAGTTTTTTGTATAAAATTTAGTAATGTAATACATAAGTTCATCCTTACCTTCTATGATCTATTCTTCCTGTTCTAAACAAGAATTTTTATTTTTCATCTCTAGCCATTGGGTTTGGCCTAATAGTACCTAGTGTTATAGTCACCCTCTTTAATTTACGTTTTTTTACATCTTTGGAGCCATTCTAGCTATTCATCTTTTAAACGCCTATCCAATTGCCCTTTAAGCTATTTTTGCTCTTGTCTATCAATAGGTGAGCCCAAATTGTTGAACATGTTTGTTAATAGAATCTAGTTTCCCTAAAATTTCTTTCTATAGTTTCCTATACCAGGCAGTCACATTTTTGCCTCATATTTTCAGTTTTTTCGTATGTAATTTAAGCTTCTTCTAACATATTTCAATGATGCTGCATGAGAATTCGTTAGTTGATACTTTCTGAACTACTTCATCCAGGTCCTCTCATAGTCCTGGAATTCTCATATCAGAATATAGGGGGTTCTCTTATGCCATTCCCATGTATACAACAACAAGGGAGTGTGATCGGAATTTTCTCTAACAAATGCAATCGTAGTTGAGAGAGGTTATTTTCTTCCTAGTTAGAATTAAAATCCTATGTAGTTCCTCTAAAGTGAAATCTTCCAGATTATTGCCCCAAGTGTAATTCCTACCCATAAAGAAGAAATTCTCTCAAACGAGCATGCTCAACGATGATATTATATATAAACTATAATGACCAAGTGTATTGGATTAATTTTTTTCTAAAGATATCTCTAATGATATTGAAATCACCTCCACTATTCAAGGTAGGGCGTTTCTCTGATAAACTATAGAGACTTGAACTAAAAATTTAGCTTTCCTATCTGGTAGGGCATCTCCATAGAAAATAATCAAATTCCATGTTAAATCTACTTTTTTATCATGCATGAGTATCTTGACAAGGTAATCCCCATGATCAGAATCTAGAATGACCAGAGAATCCTCATTAACCTCTAGTAAAATGCCCCCAAATTTACCTCTAGGTGGGGTCCAATGCAATTTGAAAATCTTCTCACTACATAAGTCGTGTAATTCATTATTAGTAAAGTATCGTTCATAGTTTCCTGAAAGCCTAAGAAATTTAATGAATGATCTGAAATACTTTCTCTAATGAATCTGTTAGTAATACGCCCTCCAATCCCCCTAGCATACCAGAAGAGGCCGCTCATTTCAAAACTGTGTTTTTTGCTGTTACCAACAGTTCTATTGACCGGAATAACCTTTCTCAACCTAGTAGCTATAGGTGATAAGGGATCCCTATTTTTTTGGGAAGAAAACACATGTTTTAATTTATCCAATCATTTATCTTCGAATTCAATATCAGAATTATTAGCATTAGAGAATAACTCATTTTAATCCGAATCATCAGTGTTAATAGAATGTGGTTTGTGCTATTGAAATGCTCTATTTCAAACAAAGTGTCTTTACTGAACTACATGTCTATCCTTACATTTTTTAATTTTCTCATAATTTCAAATTGTGCCCAATCATATCCATAGTGCATCTCAAATCAATTCCAATGCAACATGGTCATAAAAAGGGATGATTAGAATCCAACAAGTCAGGGATAGATGCGTTACCATACTTATCATTTTGAGCAGTTCTCTACTTAGCCATGACTTCCGCTCTAACATATTCCCTATATTTGAGTATGTAACATCTTCTAGGACCTCTTTCAAGTCCCTCCAACTTCCTCAGTATGATTACACTAAAGTTAGTGATGTGAGTAATTCTTCTGATTGTATTCTCAAAGGAATCGTGTGAAGCTAAAAGCTCACCCTCATGTCAACTAGGTTCATAATCAACTCGCTCTTGCAAGGAATATTCATTATCATCTTCCAGTTTGTTGAAATCCTCCTCTTCTATGACTGGTGGGTTCTCCATCTTTTTCTTGTCAGAATTTTTAAGCCATCACTCCTTAAAGTAGCTTTTGCAATATCGTTCCTTGTTTTTGCAATTCCCCTTGAAGGGTTTTCTTTCAGCTTTACTCTCTGCTAACCTTTTTTCGTCCAAAGCAATTATTGCTGCTTGTCTGACATTATCTTCTTCCATCACTTTTAGCTAAATGTTCAAAGCACTATTAGTCTCACATGGGGCATCAACCATTTCCTTTTGCAAATCAGAATTCTTCTCCCCATTGGTAGCATCCCCTTCCATATCAGTACAACCTTCCTCTTTTTAGGAGTTCTCATGTTGTGATAAAGATAAACTCCCCACATTAGTTCTCTCTATCTATACTCCTTTTTTTCTAATTTACTCTGAACTCATCACTTCCACCATCTCTATTCATTCTGATTATGTTATTCTCCCCTCTTCTTTTACAATTACCAAAACCAACCTTGTTCCACCACCACTTCTACCTCAAAAGTCATACAAAAATCCATTGTGTATTGGTGGTTATCTCAATATAAGCAAGAATATTTTCTAGATCTATCACACCCAACTTAAGTCTCACAAGTGTATTGCCAATAAAATCCTTGTCAACTTTAAGCACTCGACCAAGAGATGTATTGAATTAGCACATTCTAAAGACATGCATGTATGGCATTTTTACATTTAACCCAGACAATGTGTAGCTTTCTAATATCTTACTCTCTGAAGTTCCAATCAAGGCCTGACCAACAGCTCTGTGTCGGTGTGGATCGACTATATATGGGGTGGTTTAGTGATACGTCTCCAACGTATCTATAATTTTTTATTGTTCCATGCTGTTATATTACCAGTCTTGAATGTTTTACAATCGTTTTATAGCAACTTTATATTTTTTTTGGAACTAACCTGTTGACATAGTGCCGAGTGTCAGTTGCTATTTTTGCTTGTTTTTTACTTCACGGAATATCCCTATCAAACAGAGTCCAAATGCAGCGAAACTTTATGGAGATTTTTATGGACCAGAAGACAACTTGGGGGTCAAGAAAGGACCAGAGGGAAGGCCCGTGGGGACCACAAGACACCAGGGCGCGCCCTGGTGGGTTGTGGGACCCATGGGGGTCTCCTGCACCGCCTCTTCGCCCTATAAATTCCCAAATATTCCAGAAACCCTAAGGGTGCAGACGAAACACAATTCCAGCCGCCGCAAGTTCCAGAACCACGAGATCCAATCTAACACCATCACGAACGGGTTCATCATCCTCATTGGTGCCTCTCCGATGATGCGTGAGTAGTCCACCATAGACCTATGGGTTCGTAGGCAGTAGCTAGATGGCTTATTCTCTCTTTTTGATTCTCAATACAGTGGTCTCCTAGAGATCTAAACCTTTTTGCAGTGTGCTTGTTGGGATCCGATGAACTTTGAGTTTATGATCAGATCTATATCCATGAATATTATTTGAGTCTTCTTTGATCTCTTATATGCATGATTATTTATAGCCTCATATTTGTTCTTCGAATGTTTGGTTTAGGTAGGCCAACTAGATCGATTTTTCTTGCCATGGGAAGAGGTGCTTTGTGATGGGTTTGATCTTGCAGTGTCCTCTCCCAGTGACAGAAGGGGCAGCGAGGCACGCATGTATCATTGCTATTAAGGATAACAAGATGCATGGGGTCTATTCCTACATGAATAGATCTTGTCTACATCATGTCATCGTTCTTATTGCATTACTCCGTTTCTGCATGAACTTAAAACACTAGATGCATGCTGGATAGCGGTCGATGTGTGGAGTAATAGTAGTATGTGCAGGCAGGAGTCAGTCCACTAATCTTCGATGTGATTCCTATATATTGATATCGTCATAATTATTCGATCTTCTATCAATTGCCCAACAGTAATTTGTTTACCCACCGTATGCTATTTTCTCAAGAGAAGCCACTAGTGAAATCTACGACCCCCGGGTCTATCTTTTATTATATTGCTTTCAATTCTATTTTTATTCACATTTGTTTTCAGATTTATTATTCCAAAAACCAAAAAATACCTTGCTGCACTTTTTCTTTACTTATTTTATTTCATGTTTTATTCAGATCTATTTATCCAAACACATACAAACCAATCTATCTTTTTACCGAGGAGGAATTGACAACCCCTCTTACGCGATGGGTTGCGAGAATTTGTTCTTTGTGTGTAGGTATCGTTTACATAGTGTTGCTTGGTTCTCCTACTGGATTGATACCTTGGTTTCATCACTAAGGGAAATACCTACCATAGTTGTACTACATCATCCCTTCCTCTTTGGGGCAATACCGACGTAGTTTCAAGCCGCATCATTTAGCCCCTTTGTGGTTCGGTGAGGGGACTGCACAAAACGCAGAGAGCGGGTACAGCAGAAAGCACAAGGATTTTACCCAGGTTCAGGCCACCTCTGAGGTGTAACACCCTACTCCTGCTCTTGGTGTGTTGAGAATGTGTGGAGCACAAGTACACGGAGCGCTCACCCCGGCTGGGCGCTAGGAGAAGGCAGCTACACAAGCAATGCCTGGAGTTTGAATGCGTTCAAACCCGTGTAATGCTTTCCATGTCCCTCCTTTGATAGCTCAAGGGGTTAAAAGAGAGGCAAAAAGGTAATTACACAATGATTATATAGCATACAGGGCTATCATACCTGACTCTGCTAGTTAGGCAAAAATCATTTAATGAATTGCTAGGTGTCATGATGAGGAGAAGCCCTGGCATGGATGTAGCACCGCTTTCCTAGCTAACTCCTATTAGCTTGACACGCCATTTGGACGCGTGTCGATAAAGTTAATCTTCTCTCTAGCATGCTGACACGTGCCGACAAACTCCACCTTGCTTCCTGCGGGCTCGATACCTCACCGATCAGCGACTAGCTGGCTAGTGAGGTGGAGAGCTGGCAGTTGGCGGGGGTTTGCTAGCCACGGGGCTTGCCGGGCCTTTGCCTTGCCGGCTCGATCTTGCCGGCAAGGGCTGATTCCAGTGTTCCGTCTTGATGCTTGTCTTGTTCTACTCCTTGGTCTTCTTGATGCAACCCTTGATCTCTCAAAGAGTTGTTTCTTGATCTGGGAATCTTCACGACAACTTTGATCTCATGGGGAAGCTGCCACTTGTGTGTGCATAGGTCAGGGTGTTACACACCCATGTTTAATACACCGACACTCTAGTATCAAGCATGTCAAATTTCTTCAATTTAGTAAGCTCAACCAAGTTTATTACTTTAGTTGAGAATCTCATAGTGAAAGTGTTATGGCTTTTTGGTTTGGCTCTCTAGTGCCAACTCCAACCGAACATGTTATCGAAACCAGGTATGAGAAGGGTCTCGTTCAAGTATCCTGAAGAAACCTCAATAACTGCGATAAGGTTAGTGTGCTCCATAGAAAAAATCTCCTTAGTATTATGTACCAGTAGACAACTAGATATCCTAAGCCTCTGGCAACATATCCAACATATTTAGCTATTGATTTTATTTGTTGCAACCAAGTGCGATATTTAGTTAAATAAGAGTCCTTCCAACACACCACATAGTGCACCTTATTTAAACATTCTTTTGTTTGTATGACCAACTTTTTTACATTTAGAACATCTAAGTTTCTATCCACCAACGCCACCATTAGTACTCCCCTTAAATCCTTGCTTAATCCAACTCCCCACCTGGTTATTGAATCTAGTTCCACTCACAATCACAAACTGAAAGTTACCATGGCTGTTGTTCATCAAGTTACTAGCATCTTGTCCTATTGTATCATCCCCACCATGAGTAAGAATCATGACATGACTGGAACATAAGTATGTAATAGAATTGGCATAGGAGCTAAGCCAAGCAGCTGCAGCTAGGGCAACAACTACTGAAACATCTGACTACTAGGCCCTCCAACTTGACTTCGAGGAATCAACTGACTAGCCCATTGTTGCCGCACATCCAAATTAACTTGTTCGACAAGTATATAGTTTGCATTAGTACCCCCCCTATTGTGAAACTTGGACTCCCCAGAACCTTGTTAATTCGAAAGCACAGTACCACCACGTAAACCCCCACCTTAAATCTGACCTCTTTGGTCTGCCTACACCACAGTCGATTGGATATGTGCATTTTGGTTCTAATTCTCACCTCACGGGCCTCATGCAGTGTTGCTCTATGAACCTCCACTTCATTGTCTCTAAATTTGTTATTATATGGATCTCTAAATCCTCCTCAATTGGAATTAGTTCCACCACCCATGTTTCCTCCTCCTTTGTGTTGATATTGGAAGTTCTAGCTCTTCCCGTTTCTCTCTTTCCACTCCTCCCTTGGTTTCCATCCATGCGATCTCTTTAGTGGAGAGGAACCCTAAATTGGAGAAAGGGAGAAACCCCCCTCCTCGTGTACCTCAAAGTATATAAAGGAGGATGAATGAATATTCCTTCTCTACAACACTAGCTCAGTGGGCTTTTCCACTCTACCAGCATAGTCCAGGTCTAGTTTTTTACCAAAAGTGGGCCTAGAAAGTTTCAAACTTAGCTCCCCGAAATTCAGCCTCTATCCCTTCTTCTATTGGCAAATCTGCTAGGAATTGGTGATTTCAACCATACCAACCGAGTCTAAATCAATTGGAGAAATCTTAGGAGATGAGTCTGGTTGTAGGTTGCGCATAACTATTTTACTACTCACATCCCCATGTTTTCTCAGGGACCCAACCATAGTTTCTAATTGCTCCCGAATTAGGAGAACTAGCATTATCAATCCGGCCATCATCATGGCCTGATTTGTTCTCATCATGACATGTAATTGCACTCGCAGGAGAATTATAGCAAGAGGGGATAATCTCTCTACCCTACCTACGATGTTTCCTCAAAGATCCTAGCTTAGATGCATTCAGTCCATCACAAATGCGTGAAGATGAGATTAGACTTAGTTGGGATAGACAGATTACTAGAATGCGCTGAAGATTTGTCCCCATCAACCTCCTCATCAAACTCCTCCTCACCAACCAGCCAAATCGGCTGCCAGTTAAGAAGGGGCCTAATCACCATGGTCAAATTTGGCCAGTGCCTGGAGCCTGACCGAATGTCACGGGAACCTGGGGGAGCGACGTGGAAGCTAGGATCAACCGTCCGCCCTCCGATGTGCTCGAAGCAATCCTTTGACATCCTCCAGGATGACTGGGATGTCGTGCTGACCGTGAACCAACTTTGCCATCTGACAGAGTCCTGGATTGGGGGGTGCTCTATGTGTCGGCTGCTCGACCTGTGGGCTGGGCCGAAGTCCCCCAATGCCCATCAACTAGTGGGCCTCGTTTTTCCATTCCAAAAAAACCAAGAAGGAATGATTCAAAGACTTGGCGTGCACCCCAAGATTTTGAGGTAGTCTCTAGCGTATTTGCCCCTAGGTAGAACCGACTTATGTGTAACCCTAGGCAGCCCCGGTATCTATATAAACAGAGGTGCTAGAACCTTAGAGGAAAGATTCATCCTCATACAATCTTGTGATAGATCACCTATACTTTGTACCCCATCCACGCTTATCTCTTCCTAATAGTCAAAACCTGGGTAAACACCTACGTGCCTTGTGTCTTTGTTACCATCTAGCCAAGGTACCAGATTGGGAACCCCTACCCGAGATCTTCCGAATTAAGCTCCGACATTAGTGGCCCATGTAGGTCCCTCTGCATAGTTAAAGCAACTCGATGGCTCACCTCCAGATCGATGACAGCATCGACTGTGGCTTGACGTTATTTCTGAGTCAGCTTTTGCCCTTCGGAAGCATCATCCATCATGCGAATTCGACTAGTCACCTCGGCACGATCAAAACTTTCGCTCCAGGATGGGTTATTAGATTCGGGACCTGGAATACACCATGGATTCTCGCGGTGATCTCGTGTTTTCGAGCTAGATGTCAGACCAGGTTGAAGAGCACAATGTTACGCCCTTCCAGGTCTTGGAATTAATCCTATCCCAGGACGTCGGTGTTATATCTACCTCGGATCCAGTCTCTAGTCCAAAACTGAGCACCATCATTCAGATCTAGCATCTAGACTCGTCAAGGAAGCACCCGAGGCCTAGACAGATTAGATCCCGGGCAAGCTCCCATTGGACCCAAACTTTGATCGGGCCATGGATGAAAGTGAAAAGGCGCTTCTGAACGAGATGTTAGATCGAATTCAGAAGGTTGCAATCTTGGACGATCAGAATTCTGTTTGCAATCATACCTATGAGGATCCCAAAAAAGTTTGCATTTTCCACTCACACACTGATTACCCACAAGTATAGGGGATCGCAACAGTTTTCGAGGGTAGAGTATTCAACCCAAATTTATATATTCAACACAAGGGGAGCCAAAGAATATTTGAAGGTATTAGCAGCTGAGTTGTCAATTCAACCACACCTGGAGATTAATTATCTACAGCAAAGTGATCAGTAGCAAAGTAATATGATAGCTTTGATAGTAGTGACAGCAGCAATAGTAACGGTAACAGTGATAGAAGTAATTTTGTAGCAAGTGTAACAGTGATGATAGCAGTAGTAACTTAGCAGAAACAATATAAGCTAATTCGTAGTCATTGGATCGGTGACTTGTTCGATGATATTCATCATGAGACAGTTATAACCTAGGGCGATACGGCACTAGCTCCAGTTCATCAATATAATGTAGGCATGTATTCCGTAAATAGTCATATGTGCTTATGGAAAGAACTTGCATGACATCTTTTGTCCTACCCTCCCGTGGCAGCAGGGTCCATATTGGAAACTAAGGGATATTAAGGCCGCCTTTTAATAGAGAACCGGAAGAAAGCATTAACACATAGTGAATACATGAACTCCTCAAACTACGGTCAACACCGGGAGTGGTCCCGACTATTGCCACTCCGGGGTTGCCGGATCATAACACGTAGTAGGTGACTATAACTTGCAAAATCGGATCTAGAACATGGATATAATGGTGATAACATAAACAGTTCAGATCTGAAATCATGGCACCCGGGGCCAAAGTGACAAGCATTAAGCATAGCAAAGTCATAGCAACATCAATCTTAGAACATAGTGGATACTAGGGATCAAGCCCTAACAAAACTAACTCGATTACATGATGAATCTCATCCAACTCCTCACCGACCAGCGAGCCTACGATGGAATTACTCACTCCCGGTGGGGAGCATCATGGAATTGGCGATGGAGAAGGGTTGGTGATGACGAAGAACGAAGGTCCCCCTCTCCGAAGCCCCAAACGGACTCCAGATCTGGCCTCCCGATGAAGAACAGGAGGTGACGACGGCTTCGTCTCATGGAACGCGATAATTCTTTCTCCCTGATTTTTTCTGGAAAAATAGGATTTTATAGCGTCGGTTTCAAGGTCTGCGAGGCCACCAGGTGGGGACAACCCACCTGGGCGCGCCAGGAGAGGAAGGCGCGCCCTGGTGGGTTGTGCCCACCCAGGTGCTCCTCTCCGGTAGGTCTTGGCTCCAGAAATTCTTATTTATTATATAAAAATTCCTCGCAAATTTTCGTTCCATTCCGAGAACTTTTATTTCTGCAGAAAAACAACACCATGGTAGTTCTGCTGAAAACAACGTCAGTCCGGGTTAGTTTCATTCAAATCATGCAAATTAGGGTCCAAAACAAGAGGAAAAGCATTAGGAAAAGTAGATATGTTGGAGATGTATCAACTCCCCCAAGTTTAAACCTTTGCTTGTCTCAAGAAATTCAGTTGATAAACTATAAGTGAAAAAGAAAAACTTTTACGAACTCTTTTGCTCTTGTTTGCATAAATAAGCTTAAACAGCACCCAGGTTTTCAGCCAACATTTTAACTAACCATGCCGACAATAACTCTTAAAGATTATGTTAACTCATATCAATGACATAATCAGCTAGCGAGCAATAATAAGATATCTCAAACAGCAACATGTTGTCAAAACAACCATGATATAATATGAAAATAGTGGTATCTTGCTAGCCCTTTCTGAGACCGCAAAACATAAATGCAGAGCACCTCCAAAGTTCAAGCAGCGACTAAAATTGTAATTCATGGTAGAAAAGATCCAGTCATGATGCACCCAACATTAGCTACACACAATGCATAAGTCATGACAGCTGTGCTCTCTGGTTCTGGCGCTTGTTTTAGAAGGTGATGACACAACATAAAAGTAAATAGATTGTCCCTTCGCAGATGGAAGCAGTGATTTGCAGAGGTGCCAGAGCTCAAGTTTTAAAACAGAGGTAAATGATATTTTGAGACATGCGCCCTTCTCATTTACTTCACGACCATCAGTTATCAATATCTTCCATGCCAAGCACGCTAGTGGCGGTTCCCAAGCGATAAAAGTAAAGGTTTACTCCCCCTCCACCATCAATCACACTCCACGGCTTGTCCGAAACAATGGGTGCCGTCCATACCAACAACAGTCCCGGGGGAGTTTTGTTTAATTATTTGCATTTTTGAGTTCGGGACTGTGAATCCCTATTACAGCCCTTTTCTGGTGCAATGGCGAGTGAATAAACACTCGATCTGAGAATAACCGCTTAGCATGGAAGATACCGACCACCTCTTATCATTCCATGAATGATCTAGGCACACAAAAAGGATATTTATTTGAAGTTTTAGAGGTGGCACATGCAAATTTACTTAGGACGGCAGGGTAATACCGCATATAGGTAGGTATGGTGGACTCATATGGAATAACTTTGGGTTCAAGGTTTTTGATGTACAAGCAGAATTCCCACTTAGTACAGGCGAAGGCTAGCAATTAGATTGAGAAGCGGCCAGCTAGAGAGCAACAACGGTCATAAACATGCATTATGCATAAGTAACATTGGACACTAGCATGAGTAGGATATGAACACCATGAACATAAATATCATAGAGCCTATGTTGGTTTTGATTCAACTGCATGCATGAACATGTGCCAAGTCAAGCCACTCGAACATTCAGAGGAGGATACCATATCATCATACTACATCACAATCATTTTAACGCAATGTTGATATCCAAGATAAATCATTATCCACTCCTAGCTACTTATGCATGGCATGAGAAACTATAATCTCTAATTATCATTGCAAACATGTTTAATTATAATGGGCTGAATCATGGATACTAGGTTAAACATATTTACACAAACAGAACAAGTCGAGTTCATACCCGTTTCTCTCGCCACAGCCATTTGATCAAATATCGTCATTATTGCCTTTGACTTGCACGACCAAACGATATGAAAATAATAATAGTGCAAGAATGCCGTGGACTAAGATGGAATCTTCAAACATTTTATTCAACAGGAGAAGACAAGTAAAAATGGGCTCTTTATTAGATTAACATTTATTTATATGAGAGCCACTCAACATTTTCATCTTGGTCTTCTCGTCGGTAAGACTCGAATAAAAAGAAAAGAAATTCAGAGAAACACACTGAAATATTTTGGAGTTTTTGGTTTTCTTGAACAAGCAAATAAAAGGGAAAAGCAAAAACGAGAAAAACTATTCACATGGGAAAGCTCCCAACAAGCAAAAGAAGAACAAGGAATCTTTATTGGGTTTCCTTTTTAGTGCTACTACTAAGCAGGCATATAAAGTAAACTACTACAACTAATTTTTTTTGGTTTTTCTAAAGTTTTTCAAACACACAAGAGGAAAGCAAGAAAATAAATTTTAACATGGATGATACAATGAAAAAGTGTGAACACCGACAAATGGAATGATATGTGTGAACATGAATGTAATGTCGGTGAGAAACACGTACTCCCCCAAACTTAGGCTTTTGGCTAACTTGGTAATAGATTAGTAACCTGGATAGTAGTTGGGGTACTGAGGAGCGGGCATCCACTCATCCCACTGCTGAGGCTCCTCCTCCGCCTCTGCAGCAGCCTGAGTGTTCCCGTAGGCGATGATGTCCGCAGGCATAATCCTATATCCGCCCCTGGCAACAAAATCAAACAAAGCAGGAGCATGCAATGGAATAATATCACGAGTTTTAATGCTAAAAACCAGGTTATAAGGAATAAGGATGTTAGGATAATCTCGTGCAATAAAATGATGATGTGCCATGGCTGCGCGGTCTAGGTAAACCTTGGTCAGAGGGTAATCATGAGGGCGTATCTCAACATTAAAGTGAACCGTCAAACGAGTAGCAGAAATCCCACCGTGTAGTTTACCGTGGGATTTATTGATATGGAGGCGACGAGCCACAATTACTCCCAAGCTATGAGTGTTGTTGCCCTCTAATGCACGACGTAAAACAGCAAGGTCTGCCGAACTAAGTGCACCCACCTTCTCCCTAGCAAGCAAGCATTTTGTAATGAAAAGTGCAAAGTAATGAACAGCAGGAAAATGCAAGCCAGCGGCAGTGGTAGCTGACACCTTTCTCTCTTCTCCCACTGTCAAAGTGCCATAAAAGGCCTCAAACTCAGCTGGCCTAGGCTCAGCTAAGCTCCCATCAGACAGGATCATGCATATGTTGCAAAATTCAGTAAGTGGTATCTGATGGTTTTTAGCATATAAATCAAAGCTCACTTCAGGAGGATTATTCCTAGGAAAGAAAGTAAAACTTTGAACAAAGATGTTTGTGAGGATTTGATGCTGGTCACACTCATCTGCGATGAAGTGGGTGAGGCCAGCATTAGCAACATATTGTGTGAACTCCTGAAGGATTCCAGCCTCCTCCATGAACTGGGTGTGCGGCCATTCGCACGCCTGCACCTCCGCCAACCTCCGGGGATGGAGATTACTGTCAGATGATTCCCCAATAACACCCTTGAAGTACTTCTTGGAGGCAAACTTCCTGAAGACTTTTATCTTTTTCCTATGAACAAAAGTTCTGAAATTTTTAGTCCACAAATTTTGTCAACAAAACTTCACAAAATTGATAGCAACTACTCATAGGGATACATAGAACTATAAGAATTCAACATGTAAGCTCATCTACAGCAGCACCAAGAGAAGCTAATTATTCAAAATATAAACCACTAAAACAAAAACTAATTGGACAAACGATGGAGTTACATAGCAAGTAACAATCCCCCGAAACAGTTTCAGAAACGGAACTTCGAGCAAAGAGATCAAAATCTGCGGGTTTGAGAGCAAGAACACGGAAGAGAGAGCAATGGAGATTTTTTCTGGAGGTATGTGATGATGTGGGATGAAGAGGTAAGTGAGGGGGGGCACGTGGGGACCACAACCCACCAGGGCACGCTTGGGGGTCCTGGCGCGCCCAGGTGGGTTGTGCCCACCTGGTGCACGTCCCTCTTATATTATTTGCACCAGAAATTCATAAATATTTAGAAAAAATCGTATTAATTTTTCAGAGCATTCTGAGAACTTTTATTTTTGGGTCATTTTTTATTGCACGGGAAATTCAGAAAACAGTCAAAACATGGCATTTTATTTTATTTAACCAATAAAAACATAAAACAAAAGGTAGGGACAGAAGGTAGTGCTTACTAAATTCATCAACTTCATACCGTTCAAAAATGATTCATTAATAAGGTTGATCAGGTCTTATTAACAACCACTTTCGATTAGCATGAAACCGAAGAACTTTCGTAAATCACTAAGTTACCTCAATGGGGATATGAATATCCCCAACAATAAGCATTTCATATTTCTTTTTGACAGTAGGTAGAGGTATTTGAAAACTTCCAATAGTGATTGTCGGAGATTTTTCAATAACATTAATACCATTCACTTGGAATTGTTTCTTCGGAAAGTGCACCGTATGCTCATTACCATTAATATGAAAAGTGACCTTGCTTTTATTGCGGTCAATAGCAGTCCCTGCAGTATTGAAGAAGGGTCTACCAAGGATAATCGACATGTTGTCGTCCTCGGGCATCTCAAGTATAACAAAGTCAGTCAAAATAGTAACATTAGCAATAACAACGGGCACATCCTCACAGATACCGATAGGTATGGCAGTTGATTTGTCAGCCATTTGCAAAGATATTTTAGTAGGTGTGAGTTTATTCAAGTCAAGTCTTTTATATAAAGAGAAAGGTATAACACTAACACCAGCTCCTAAATCACACAAAGTAGTTTTCACATAATTCTTTCTGATAGAGCAAGGTATAGTTGGTATTCCCGGATCTCCAAGTTTTTTAGGTACTCCATCTTTGAAAGTATAATTAGCAACAATAGTGGAGATTTCAGCTTCTGGTATTTTTCTCTTATTAGTGATGATGTCTTTCATATACTTTGCATAAGGAGGCATTTTCAAGATATCAGTCAAGCGAGTATGCAAAAAGACTGGCCTCAACATTTTAGCAAAGCGTTCAAATTCTTCATCATCTTTCTTTTTAGTTGACTTGGGTGGAAAAGGCATAGGTTTTTGAACCCACGGTTCTCTTTCTTTACCATGTTTTCTAGTCACAAAGTCACTTTTATCATACCTTTTATTCTTAGGCTGTGGGTTATCAAGATCAACAGGTGGTTCTATCTCAACATCATTATCTGGTTCTTTTTCATTGTTTGGTTGAGTGTCTTCATGAACATCAGCATTATCTTTTTCATTATCACTAGGTGGATGTTCATTACCAGACTGAGTTTTAGCATCAGAGATATAAGTTTCATTTTCATTATCAGGAGGTTTCTCTACTTCAGGTTCACTAGAAGCATGCAAACTCCTATCATTTTGCTTCTTCTTTTTATTTTTAGAAGGACTAGGTGAACTAGTGTTGTTTCTTTGTGAGTCTTGTTCAATTCTTTTTGGGTGTCCCTCAGGATAAAGTGGTTCCTGAGTCATTTTACCTCCTGTAGTTGCAACTCTAACCGCAAAGTCATGTATATTATTAGTCATTTTATCAAGCAATTCTCTTTGAGATTTAGCAACTTGTTCTAACTGGGTATGAACCATAGAAGCACGTTTTCCAACATCTCTAACATCATTTGAGATTCTAAATAACAAGTCACTCAAGCGAGCAATCATATCAGAATTGTATTTCAATTGTTTCATAACATTTGCATTGAAGTGATCTTGTTTTCTAATGTAGTTTTCAAACTCATAAAGGCATTGGCTAGGATGCATATTGTGAGGATTATCATTACCATTGAACTTCATTACAGAATTTACCGCTACCACCTTAGGCAATGGTGGTGTATTAAGCCCATGTATTTCTTCAATAGGAGGTAAATTTTTAACATCATCAGCTGTAATACCCTTTTCTGTCATAGATTTCTTTGCCTCTTGCATATCTTCAGGACTGAGATATAATATACCCCTCTTGTTCGGTGTGGGTTTAGGCGGTGGTTCAGGAAGAGTCCAATCATCATAATTTTTCAATATATTATTCAATAATTCTTCAGCTTGTCCAACAGTTCGTTCCCTGAAAACACAACCAGCACAACTATCTAGGAAGTCCCTATAAGCATCGGTTAGTCCATTCTAGAAGATATCAAGTATTTCATTTTTCTTAAGAGGATGATCAGGCAAAGCATTAAGTAACTGGCAAAGCCTCCCCCAAGCTTGTGGGAGACTCTCTTCTTTAGTTTGATCAAAGTTAAATATTTCCTGTAAGACAGCTTGTTTCTTATGAGCAGGAAAGTATTTTTCAGAGAAGTAATAAATCATATCCTGGGGACTATGCACACAACTAGGAGTAAGAGTATTGTACCAAACTTTGGCATCACCCTTTAATGAGAACGGAAATAATTTGAATAAAGTAATAGCGAGTCTTCTCATCATGAGTAAAAAGGGGGGGCCATATCATTCAACTTAGTAAGATGTGCCACAACAGTTTCAGTTTCATAACCATGGAAAGGATCAGATTCAACCAAAGTAATTAACTCTGGTTCGACAGAGAATTCATAATCCTTACCATCAATAAAGATAGGTGAAGTAGCAAACTTAGGATCATATTTCATTCTAGCATTCAGAGATTTTTCTTTGTACTTGCATAACAATTTCTCTAGATCATCTCTATCCTTACAAGCAAGAATATCTCTAGTTCTCTCCTCATTCATAACATAACATTCCGGTACCTTAGGAAATTCATATCTAGGAAGGCTACTTCTAGCAGGTATTTCAGGAGTTTCAGTTTCAAGCTCATCATCAGATTCAACAATATCATGTTGTATTACTCTAGCAATTTGTTCATCAAGAAATTCACCAAGTGGCACATCATTATCATCAAGCAAGGTACTAGCATCATCATAAGCATCATTCAGAGTAGAAGTAGCATCATCAATAACTTGTGACATATTAGAATTGATAGCATGTGGTGGTGTTGCAAGTTTACTTATAACAGAAGGTGAATCTAAAGCAGAACTGGATGGCAGTTCCTTACCTCCCCTCGTCTTTGAGGGAAATATCTTAGCCTTAGCATCCTTCAGATTCTTCATAGTGGTAAATTGATTATAATCCCAAGTGACTCAACAAATATTGCTATGCTCCCCGGCAACGGTGCCAGAAAAAGGTCTTGATAACCCAGAAGTACAGGGGATCGCAACAGTTTTCAAGGGTAGAGTATTCAACCCAAATTTATAGATTCGACACAAGGGGAGCCAAAGAATAATTGAAGGAATTAGCAGCTGAGTTGTCAATTCGACCACCCCTGGAGATTAATTATCTGTAGCAAAGTGATCAGTAGCAAAGTAATATGATAGTTTTGATAGTAGTGACAACAGCAATAGTAACGGTAACAGTGATAACAGTAATTTTGTAGCAAGTGTAACAGTGCTGATAGCAGTAGTAACTTAGCAGAAACACTATAAGATAAATTCGTAGGCATTGGATCGATGACTTGTTGGATGATATTCATCATGAGACAGTTATAACCTAGGGCGATAAGGCACTAGCTCCAGTTCGTCAATATAATGTAGGCATGTATTCCGTAAATAGTCATACGTTCTTATGGAAAGAACTTGCATGACATCTTTTGTCCTACCCTCCCGTGGCAACGGGGTCCATATTGGAAACTAAGGTATATTAAGGCCTCCTTTTAATAGAGAACCAGAAGAAAGCATTAACACATAGTGAATACATGAACTCCTCAAACTACGGTCATCACCGGGAGTGGTCCCGACTATTGTCACTCCGGGGTTGCCGGATCATAACACGAAGTAGGTGACTATAACTTGCAAAATCGGATCTAGAACATGGATATAATGGTGATAACATAAACAGTTCAGATCTGAAATCATGGCACCCGGGCCCAAAGTGACAAGCATTAAGCATAGCAAAGTCATGGCAACATCAATCTTAGAACATAGTGGATACTAGGGATCAGACCCTAATAAAACTAACTCGAGACATGATGAATATCATCAAACTCCTCACTGACCAGCGAGCCTACGAAGGAATTACTCACTCCCGGTGGGGAGCATCATGGAATTGGCGATGGAGAAGGGTTGGTGATGACGAAGAACGAAGATCCCCCTCTCCGGATCCCCAAACGGACACCAGATTTGGCCTCCCGATGAAGAACAGGAGGTGACGGCGGCCACCGGGTGGGGACAACTCACCTGGGCGCGCCAGGAGAGGGGGGGCGCGCCCTGGTGGGTTGTGCCCACCCAGGTGCTATTCTTCGGTAGGTCTTGGCTCCCGAAATTCTTATTTATTATATAAAAATTCCTCGCCTTCCATTCCGAGAACTTTTATTTCTGCACAAAAACAACACCATGGTAGTTTTGCTGAAAACAACGCCAGTCCGGGTTAGTTTCATTCAAATCATGCAAATTAGAGTCCAAAACAAGAGGAAAAGTGTTAGGAAAAGTAGATACGTTGGAGACGTATCACCCACCACCAATCTAGTTGCTAATGTCGAGGACTTAACCAGAGTTTTAGCCATCTCCTCCAAGGAGGCAACCAACATGGATGAAGACGTAGCCGAAACTTCAGACACCACTCCATCACCAGCTGTCAATCATACCGGTAGGTGGGCCGCGACCTCCACCTATAATGTCTACCTGGTAGATAACCGCAAAGACGGCGGAGGAGTAGGAAACCTGAAGCGCCGATGCAAAGGCCATCGTAATGGGGGCACTGGCAACAACGATGCAAGCAACGATGGTAGACGTAACAGTGATGTTGTTAATGGCTTAGCAGCTAATGGTGGTTCCTGTAATGGCGACACTGACGATAACAATAACAAGGCCAACAAGGACGATGACGACCCCAATGACGGCGACTACAACCCCCAGGTCAAGGAAGAGCGAAGCCTCGGCCCCGATGACTACGACGCCTTCGAGGAGAACTCGAAACCCTGCGTAAACGGTTGGCCAGTATGGCTAAGAGGATGAAAAACAAGTCTCAGCGTCTTAAGGAGGAAGAGGACTACCTGAATGACAGGTGGACCGAGTTACTCCAAGTCAAGCAGGCATTTGAGGATAAGCTACAACATACGGTTGCCAAGCGTCCCTATACCCATAGAAACTTGCTGGACGGGATGGATGCGGAGGCGAGGATAGCATTATTTTCTAGGCATAAATGGGATGAAGGCCTCAACCGCCCCGCCAGAGGCCGATCTCCTCAGACTAATGATCGACAAGCTGGAGCAAACAGGTGTGCTCCCGAGGAACCCAAGCGCAGAGGTGGAAACAATCCAGCACGGATTACCTCAAGGCTCGGCCCAAAGGACAAGAGGCCTTCAGGGTCCGAAAACCCTCCTTGGTCGATCTACATGCCCAAGCAACGCATTCTGGATACTTGGCTTGGTTGGCAAAGAATTGCGATGTGCGTGATTACACCCAGGATCGCAACGTAACCATATCAAATGTACGCCATGCCACTGCAAGGGTCGGAGGAGCTGCTCACCCCCAATGCTTCACAGATGTGGGAGACGGTACCACTCCAACCGTCTGCTCCTCTGGGCCAACTCTCCTGAACGGAACTCGTGCCAATGCCACCTATGTCTCGGATGTGTGTAGGCCGCCTCCCTCATGGCCCAATACACGATCTTGATGGAGTCGACACTGTCTCCCACTGTCGTCTTCATCTCTACTTTCGTCGCTCTCAACACCACCTTCATTGACACCCGAGGGGCATAGGAAGGATAAGAGGGGAGCCACACGTGGGGCATGAACCTCGAGGTCCTCTATGGTGACATGTCACTTGTGTGTTATCGCCACACAAGTAGCCTCCCGAGTCGTTCTCCATCGGGTCATTCCTTAGTCAGTGGCGAGTTGTTGCACTCCCTCCAAGATTTCAGTGTTCTTGTTTACAACGGTACCTTGGCAACCCGGTTGGGCTCGGCCGTGGCCGGCGTGAAGCCATATGCCGCGTCACGATCCCGCTGAATGGACTCCAGCCGGCGATGCGCAGCAGCGAGCGCCGTGGCCTCATCCAGCAGACGCTTGCGCTCCTCGTCAAGTTGGGCCCGGGCTTGTGTGGCGTTGACGTTGGTGGTGATGGGGATGTTGAGGTTCTGCGTCGTGGTGTGCAGCGGCCAGCCGTGCTGGCGTGCTCCGTTGCGGCCTTCTTCGCGGCGCTGGACGAAGTGGAGCCGGAGTCGGTGACGAGCACCTCCACACGGATGTAGAGGTCCGCCACATTGTCGGAGATGTCGTTGCCGAGGGGAATGGGCAAGTCGGTGACATCGAGCATCCTGCTGGGTACTCGTCGGGGACGCGCAGCACGCCGAAGGGAGCGTCGGATGAGGCAGCGAAGCCGGCCGGCACCAGGCCGTGCACGCTGAGCGCGCCGGAGTCGGTGAAGGGCCCCGTTTGGAACATGTCTCCGGCCGGCACCTCAAGCTGCCCCACGTTGGGCATCAACTGTCATGGTGGGCTCACGGCAGATGCGACGGGATGGCTAAAGAGAGGGATATGCGAGAGGCAACCGATGGGCTCCAAAGGCGAGGTTGGTACGAGCAAGCATGAGACACAAGACGTACCCAGGTTCGGGGCTCTCGGGAGAGATAACACCCTTGCATGAGGTGGATACAAGCTTGCTCCTAGAGCTGTTTTAGGGAGGAAGGAAGACAGGCCAGTGCATAGGCTGCTCCTTATCCGTGGGTGTGTGTAAGTGTTCTCCTAGATTCTAGCCCTTTGCATGGACGGGCTCCGGGGGGTCTTATAGGCTGCCCCCCAGGGGTTACAATGGTAAAGTTACATGGGCGCAGGGCCGGGATGTTAGTGTCTAGGAGCCAGCAGTGGGGGCCGCCGAGGCGCCAGGTCTGCCGGGTCCGCCGGATGTGGGTCTTGCTAGGTCCTTCGGGTGCGGGCCGTACCGTGCCCGCCGGGCGGGGGTATGGCCGACTGCTGGGTACTGTAGGCACACCGTGCCGGACGTCATGGGATGGCCGCGCCGTCTTGCTACAAGATTTCGCCTCCGAGACGCCGCCCGCCCAGGTGGTGGCTTGGTCGCACTAGTAGAAAAAGGGTCAAATGTCAAGCACATTAGTGCCGGTTTGCTTTTGAGCTAGCACTAATGTGTGCATTAGTGCCGGTTCCAACGGCTAGCCAGCCGCTTTCATTAGTACCGGTTCGTGGCCGACCTTTAGCACCGGTTCGTGCCACGGACCGGTACTAAAGTGAGTGGTGGCAGGATGTTGTCAGTCCGGGGCCCCTCCAGCACCTTTAGTACCGGTTCATGGCACGAACCGGTGCTAAAGGTCGTCCTACATAAACCTTTCATCCACCCGAGCTCGCTCTGTTCTTCCCCTTTCCCCTCTCCTCTCTATTCTTCCCCTCTTCCTCTCGAGCTCATCACACATTTTGCCCAAAATTTGTCAAGATTTGAAGGCCCCCATCCATTCAAATGATCACAAAGGTTAGCAACTTTGTCCTTTCATCTCTCATTGCTAGATTAGCTCTTGCAATGCTTTGTATAGTGATTAATTTATGAGTTTAGTAATTTGGTAGAAAATATATGTGCTAGTATTTGATTTATATGCAATTTGTGGTCAAAACTAACACTTAGTTTGCATATGTAGGTGTGGTTTACTTAGTGCCTTCTAAATCTCCGTCGTAACCACAGTCGATCGCCCGCACCGTTCCGTCACCGGCACCACCTTGTGGTGAGCCTCTTGTTCATGAATGTTTTACATTACCAAATTGATGTTTGTGTGATTTGGATATATAGTTACTCGTATAATTATCTTACCCGTACGTTGTTTGTTATACATAGTGTCATGGTTTTGATATCCGTCCCCGTCGGCCCTCGTCCTTGTTATGATTTGGATGTGGTATATTCTCTTTTAAAACTAGTTGTTGCATTTCGTGTTTATGACAAATTATGCCCATCAAGTTGACATAGATATTTTTGTCTAGGAGGTTTGTGAACCGGAAATTCCAACCGACCCTATTGTCGAGAGGTTAAATTTAGTTGAAAGAGAAAACGAGTATTTGAAGAAAATTGAAAAGAATTGAGGGGGAGAAGATGGAATTGGAGTTGCATGTTGCCGATGTCGTCGATGATCACAAGATCAAGATAGAGAAAATGCGCTTGAAGATTAGAAAGCTTAGAAAATATGCCATTGATAGTGAGGCTTGGTATCATTATGCTGTTGGATCAATTGTTACCTTAGTTGCGATCTTGATCGCATTTGTTGTTGCATTTAAATTCTTTAGTTAGAGAGTTATTTGTTTGTTGCATTTAAGTCTTGTATGAACTTGTATTAATTTGGTCTATTCGGTGTTGTGTAATGAAGATGAGCCGACAATGGATGTACGATGACCGATGCTCTCCCGAGTTCATTAATGGCGTGCAAACGTTTCTGCTTGCGGCTGAGGCAAACAAGCGGGCGGATGGTTTTATGCCTTGTCCATGTTTATTCTGTACGAATGATCACAATTACTCTACGTCAAGAACCATTCACGTCCACCTGTTTAAGTCCGGTTTCATGCCCCACTATAATGTTTGGACCAAGCACGGAGAAAGAGGGGTTATGATGGAAGACAATGAAGAAGAAGAGGACGACGACAACTATCCTGGCCATGGGTTCCCTGAATACGATGATACAACAATGGGGGAAGAAGCTGAGCCGGCAATGCGGGAAGATGCTGAAGAAGAGGCATCAGATGAGCCCGCTGATGATCTAGGTCGGGCCATTGCCGATGCAAAGAGAAACTGCGCAAGTGATTTGGAGAAGAAGAAGTTGCAACCCATGTTAGAGGATCACAAGAAATTGTTGTACCCGAATTGCGAAGCTGACAAGAAAAAGTTGGGCACCACACTGGAATTGCTGCAATGGAAGGCAGAGAATGGTGTATCTGACAAGGGATTTGGAAAGTTGCTGGTAATGATAAAGAATATGCTTCCAAAGGACAACGAATTGCCCGAGAGTACGTACGAAGCAAAGAAGGCTGTCTGCCCTCTAGGGTTAGAGGTGCAGAAGATACATGCATGCCCTAATGACTGCATCCTCTACCGCGGTGAGTACGAGGATTTGAACGCTTGCCCGGTATGCGGTGCATTGCGCTATAAGATCAGGCGCGATGACCCTGGTGATGTCGAGGGCGAGCGCCCCAGGAAGAAGATTCCTGCCAAGGTGATGTGGTATGCTCCTATAATACCACGGTTGAAATGTTTGTTCCAAAACAAAGAGCATGCCAAGGCGATGCGATGGCACAGAGAAGACCGTAAGAAAGACGGAAAGTTGAGAGTACCCACTGACGGGTCGCAGTGGAGAAAAATTGAGAGAAAGTACAGGAAGGAGTTTGCAGATGACGCAAGGAACGTATGGTTTTGTCTAAGCGCAGATGGCATTAATCCTTTTGGGGAGCAGAGCAGCAACCATAGCAGCTGACCTATGACTCTATGTTTGTATAACCTTCCTCCTTGGTTGTGCATGAAGCGGAAGTTCATTATGATGCCAATGCTCATCCAAGGCCCTAAGCAACCCGGCAACGACATTGATGTGTACCTAAGGCCATTAGTTGAAGAACTCTTACAGCTGTGAAATGGAACAGGTGTACGTGTGTGGGATGAGCACATGGGGGAAGAATTTGACCTAAAGGCCTTGATGTTCTTAGTAACCTTTCAGGACAGACAAACAAGGGATACCGCGCATGCACGCACTGTTTGGATGATACCGACAGTATATATTTGGACAATTGTAGGAAGAATGTGTACCTGGGACATCGTCGATTTTTTCCGAGCAGGCATCCCGTAAGAAAGAAAGGCAAGCATTTCAAAGGTGAGGCGGATCACCGGACGAAGCCTCGCCACCGTACTGGTGCTGATGTACATGATATGGTCACGGATTTGAAGGTAGTCTTTGGAAAGGGTCCTGGCGGACAACCTGTTCCGAATGATGCTGACGGACGCGCACCCATGTGGAAGAAGAAATCTATATTTTGGGACATGCCCTATTGGAAAGATCTAGAGGTCCGCGCTGCAATCGACGTGATGCACGTGACGAAGAATCTTTGCGTGACCCTACTTGGCTTCTTGGGCGTGTATGGGAAGACAAAAGATACACCTGAGGCACGGGAGGACCAGCAACGTATGCATGGAAAAGACGGCATACATCAGGGTCATGCCAGCTACGCTCTTACCAAAGAAGAGAAGGAAATCTTCTTTGAATGCCTGCTCAGTATTAAGGTACCGTCTGGCTTCTCGTCGAATATAAAGGGAATAATAAACATGGCGGAGAAAAATTTCCAGAACCTAAAGTCTCATGACTGCCACGTGATTATGATGCAACTACTTCCGGTTGCATTGAGGGGGCTTCTACCGGATAACGTTCGATTAGCCATTGTGAAGCTATGTGCATTCCTCAATGCAATCTCTCAGAAGGTAATCGATCCAGAAATCATACCAAGGTTAGAGAATGATTTGGTGCAATGTCTTGTCAGTTTCGAGTTGGTGTTCCCAGCATCCTTCTTCAACATCATGACGCACGTCCTAGTTCACCTATGAGAAGAGATTAGCGTTTTGGGTCCTGTATTTCTACACAATATGTTCCCCTTTGAGAGGTTCATGGGAGTCCTAAAGAAATATGTTCATACCCGTGCTAGGCCAGAAGGAAACATCTCCAAGGGCCATGAAAATGAGGAGGTCATTGAGTTTTGTATTGACTTTATTCCTGACCTTAAGCCGATTGGTGTTCCTGAATCGCGGCATAAGGGCAGACTGGATGGAAAAGGCACGCTAGGAGGGAATCAAAAAATATGTATGGACGGACATTCTCTCACTGAAGCACACTACACAGTTATACAGAATTCCGCCTTGGTGGCTCCGTATATGGACGAACACAAGAATTTTCTACGCTCCAAACACCCGGAGCGGTCTGATGACTGGATTACATGTGAACAAACCAGGAGTTTCGCCGGCTGGTTGCAGACACGTACCATGCATGATGCCTCTATTGAAGATGACCTGTACTCGCTGTCCCAGTTACCATCTTAGAATATAATGACTTTCAAAGGGTACGAGATAAATGGTAATACATTTTACACGATCGCCCAAGATAAGAAGAGCACCAACCAAAACAGTGGTGTCCGCTTTGATGCAACAACCAAGACGGGAAAAGAAACATATTATGGTTACATAGAGGAGATATGGGAACTGGACTATGGACGTGATTTGAAGGTCCCTTTGTTTCGGTGCAAATGGATCAATATGGCACGATATGGGGTAACGGAAGACCCGCAGTATGGAATGACAACAGTGGATCTCACCAATCTTGCGTATGCAGACGAACCATTCGTCCTAGCTAATGATGTGGCACAGGTTTTCTATGTGAAGGATATGTCTACCAAGCCGAGAAAAAGAAAAGATAAGGAAGCGAATGCATCATACGATGAGCCAAAGCGCCACATAGTTCTTTCTGGGAAGAGAAACATCGTGGGAGTGGATGACAAGACAGACATGTCAGAAGATTATGAAAAGTTTGATGAAATTGCTCCATTCACAGTGAATATTGACCCGAGCATCCAGTTAAATGATGAAGATTTTCCATAGCTACGGCGGAAAGGGACGTACGCGAAGAAAAAGTTTCACACCCAAAGATCTGGGATGTGATCGGCTTCACTATCATCAATTTCTTCTGTGTTTCATACCCAGGAGGGAATCTCTGTAATAGTTAGGGTAGTTATGTGTTTTGGCATTTGAAACGCGAAGAAATTTTATGTGCAAACAAATTCTTTCATGCATTTACTGATTTTTCAGCTAAATGACCCTGAAATTGAAAAGCATTTCAAATGAACTCAGAAAAGGTTGAAAGTTGGCATGGTATCATAATTTCACCCCACATAGCATGTGCAAAAAAGTAGAGAGGGTTACCGCAAAAACTGGATCCACTTCGTGTATAGAATGGACAATCTCTTTCGAAGTATCAGGGTTTCGGACGAAAACTCATCCGTTACAAAGGGATTTCATTTTTTAAATAACCTAAGCATTACCAAATTGAATATAATGATAAAACACACTAATATTAAACATAAGAAAAAAGAATCACTGAAAATCTATTTTCAAAGTTAAGTTATTCACAAACTAGTGATTCACACAAATTTCAAATAATTCAAAATGTAAACTATTCAAATTTGTAAACTACCGGCACTAACAGAAAGTTTGTAATTTTTTGTACCTAAAGCAAAAATATTCCCAAAGAAACTCTAAATACAGCAAAAAACAACTCAAAAATAAATAAACCAAAAATAAATAAAGCAAAAAAAATAAGAAAATAAAAAAGCCCACCTACTGGGCCAGAGCGCCATGCATACGACTAGAAACCCAACCTGTAGTTGGGCCAGGATGCAGGCCCGCAAGCCCAGTAGGCCCACAGGCAGAGTAGGAGAGGTAGGCCCAGAAGGCCTACTATTGAGAGGAGCTCAATGCAGTGCCCGCGTCGGGGCTTATAAACTGGTCCTCGCGCTCCTCAACTAGCGAGGTGGGACTAAACTTCTGCGCCCCTCGCCTGGCAGCGCACACCCTTTAGTACCGGGTGGTGGCTCCAACTGGTACTAAAGGGGGTCTTTAGTACCGGTTGGGGCCACCACCCGGTACTAAAGGGGTGCGCTTCCCGCCGCTTGGGCTGGCCAAATTTGACCTTTAGTACCGGTTGGAGGCTCCAACCGGTACTAAAGGCCCATCCTATATAAGCAGCACTTAGAAATTTTGTCAGTTTTCATCTGCTTCTTCTCCTCTGCCCCGTCGCCCGCTGCCCCCCATCGCCGCCCCCGTCGACGCCCCCGTCGCCGCCCTGTCCCCGTCGTCGCCGCCCCATCCCCGTCGTCGCCGCCCCGGCCGTCCCCGTCCCCGTCGTCGACGCCCCGTCCCCGTCCCCATCATCGCCATCTGCGTCATCGCCGCCCGTCGCCGTCCCCGTCGCC